>NC_135337.1:92454390-93054390 GCF_023851605.1 Tamandua tetradactyla | reverse complement strand
TTCAACCTACTTGTATCTTTGGGTTGAGAATGAGTCTCTTATAAAGAATATATGGAAGAATCATATTTTTGATCCATTCTGCCAATCTGAATCCTTTGATTGGGGAGTTTAATTCATTAACATTCAATCTTGTTATTATAAAAGCAATATTCACTTTTACCCTTTGACTTTTATTTTCAGATCCATTTTTTTCTCTTTTTATTCTTTTTGCTATCCTTACTGATATTGTTCATTTCTGTACCCTCCTCCAGGCCTCTCTCTTGCTTTTTCAGCTGGCAGAAGTCCCTTAAGTAGTTCTTGTAGGGCCAGCCTTTTAAACAAATGCTCTCAGCTTCTGTTTATCTGTGAATATTTTAAACTCCCCCTCATTTTTGAAGGACAGCTTTGATGGATAAAGAATTCTTGGCTGGCAATTTTCCTAATTCATATCTTAAATATATTGTACCCTTGACTTCTCACCTCCATGGTGGCCCTGATGAGAAATCAGTACTTAATCTTATTTGACTTCCCTTATATGTGGTGAAACCCTTTTCTCTTGCTCCTTCCACAATTGTCTCCTTCACCTTGACATTAAAATCCAATGTTTTTTTGAGTAAATTTGTAAAATTCAGCAATCACCAAAACAATATATTTTAGGACATTTCATCATCCCCCAAAGGCAGTTTATATCCATTAGTAGTTACTCCCTATTTTCTTCCTCACTACCCAGGACTATGAAAACACTAATTTAATTATATGTTTCTATAGATTTGACTATTCTGAAGATTTCATAAAAGCGGAATGATATGATATATGACTAGTTTGTTTATTTCACTAAGGCTAATGTATTCAAGGATTATTTATATTATAGCGTGTATTCAGCAATTTGTCATTTTTATTGTTGAATAATATTTCATTGTCTGCATCTGCAACAGCTGAAGTAAAAATTTTGTCAAGAGTAATTGACCTTGCTGGGCAGAAGCAGGGAGGCCTGCTTTTACATAGTTTTGTCAAGTTAGAATACACATGGAACCCAAAAAATCTTCATTGTTTTTTCTTGGTTCCCCTGGTTCCATTGTAACTATGAATTAACACATGCATGCAATTCAAATTAAAAAGGATATAGTCGCCAAGCTAAAGACCTGCCAGTAATAAAGTTTTTGTTCATCCCATCAGGTGAGTCACCAAGTTTTCCTGAAGCCAAGCTGTGGGTGAGGGGTATTTGTGACACAGTGTGGAGGGAAGAAAGATGAGCACCGTTGTAATCTCAAGACTCACCGAAGCATCAGAAGTTGCAGCTGCCCGCTCCATTTCCTCCCAGAATGAAAAGCCCATGGGAACTAAAGAGGTGACAGTCCCACAACCCTAGTGGGGAAGATATTTGCATGCAAAGGGTGAACATTGGAGCCAGGAAAAATGTGTCTCTCAAATCTCCTGCTGCAGAGAACATGGTTGACTGACTGCTTAAGTGGCCACCTCACTCTTCCACCAGCACATCTTACTGAATAGGTGCTTCTCGTGGTTTTTTCCTCACCACTGAATGAATACAAAACTGCTTCAGGCCCATCCATGTCGGATGTGGAACCCCTCCTATGAATGACTTTGGCTTATAGAATCCCAGTCATCCTGGTTGAAATTTTCGGGTCACTCTGCTGCAATCTGTAACTTCCTGCCCAACTCTCTGCATCCCATGCACATGTCAAAAGTTTTACATATGCATTAAATTCTGAGGATGTTCAATGAATACTCCTGCTTTCTGCTAATTATCCTCACAGATTTTCCCCAATAACTTCTTATACATTTAATCTTATCTTTATATCTATTTCACAAAATATCCAAACTAAATCATCCCATCTATAGGGCAGCCACTTGGAAATAATAGCCTCTGAGGGGCTACAAGCAAGCAAACAGTAGGAACAGGATGTTTGTGCAATAACTAGGCCATCTTGTGACTGTACACAGACTCTATCACTGGCCTTGACTTGTTTGCTGCAGTCTCCCTTCTTCACAGGAGGAGAAGCTTCTATAATCATTGCAAAGGATCCCTGGTATGACCACTTAATTCAGTTGCATCTTTCTCTTCTTCCTCATTCCTTGGATAAAGCAGAAGCTCAAGAAAATCAACTTGTTTTGATTGAGTTAAGCTCCAGCAATAACTTGTAGTTAGTGCTCATTCCATTTTTCCCCTTGGTCAGTGGTAACCATATCTAAAGCCATTCAATTTTTCAAAATTACTTTTCTCATTTATGTAGTTTCTCCATTTAAAAGACCTGTGCTATATTTAGTATCTTTAAGAGCATGAACAGTGAAATTAGCCAAGGAATTTACTTGTGTTAGGGCATCTAAATCTCCAGTACTAGAGAGAAAAATATTAAGGGTCCCACAATGGTAGAGAACATTTTATTCTTAGTCCTAAACAGTTTTGTAGTGCAGAAAGATTCTGGGGTGCATTGGAAATTCTTTATGAAAGATTCCTGGCAAAAAAATGATACCCTAAGATTGTCTGCCTGTCCAATTATAAAGGAGGTATGGCTAAAAGTGTGTTCCATTTAACTAGCTTTTGGGGAGGTAAATATGCTCTGGAACTTAGAACTTATTTTGTTTTCTTATTTATATGTACTACTATTCAATGATGCTTTGTTATATTATACTGTGGACAGGTGTCCCATGTATTGGTGCACAGCTAAATCAGAAGCTCTATATCTTTCAATATACAAAGGAGTTTTGGTGCTTCAGAAGTCGTATTTGACAGCCATCAAAGTTAACCTGTCTCAAACAGAAGTCACAAATGGACGGGTCTTGTTGATATATTCTCTAAAAACAGAAATAAGTTGTTGGACAGAGAGTAGTTATAGAAAATATTAGAATTCGGTACTTGTCATCTTTGAGGACATGAGTGATGTATAGTTATTATTTAATTACTCCAGTTAGCTAAAGACAGTGGAAAAATATTCTGAAGCCTGCACATATCTGCAAACCCAACACTCAGTCTGGTTGTGGAATGTTGCTACAGTCATAGCTCCTCAAGGAAGACATTAGATGAACTCAGATCAAGCAGGAAAAAAAGCTAGGGGTGTAAACACAAATGTTTAGTGAGTACCCCAATGAGAAGGACTTCTCCTATGAGTAATTTTACTGTAGAACTTTCTCCCATAGGGCCTGGTATATGTACCACCAATGGGTGGGTACTTACAGTACCACACAGGCTGACCTTCATAGGAGTAGGCTTGATGTTAATTGTTTCTTTTTAGGTTCTAAGCTCATAACACTAACTGTTATTTCCCCTGTGGAAGTACTTCTTGTCCATCCTTCCTATGGTAGCAGTGTTCAGCCTCTTGAGGATAAGAAAAAGGGCTTCAGGGTTCCATTGCCTGTCTCATAGCACCCTCTGGCACTTTGCAGTAAAGCCAGCCTGGAGGCAGAAAAATCTTCAGTTTCCACTAAAGGGCCAAGCCAACTGAGCCTTTTCTGGCCAGCAGAGCGGTTCTAAATTTTAGTCCAGAGTAGCAAGGTGTTTCTGTCCACATTTGGAGGAAAACCAGAATATGTGGCTGATTCCTTTATGACTTTGGGAACCATAGAAATTGGCCATGCCAGTAACTCAAATGGGGATACAACAGGTGCAATATCTGGACCCTGGTTTAAATATATAAGCAATTTAGTTAAAACAGAGGTCCAATTTTTCTTTATGATTCTACTAGAGTTATGTTAGTTAACACATACAACATAATTTATACACTTGCTTTGCTTCTTTTTCCTTTTGTTGAAGATGAGGCTGTGCCCTGTAGTTGTCTGCACACACTTTTAGAGAAGCATTAGAATAAAACAATGTAACTGACAAGGAAATTTTGTTGTTTCTTTGACATATAACATCTTAAAAATAATTAAAACCATGACTAATAACACTATATTATTGTCTAATATCATGCAGATCCGAAACATGGACCGTGAGAACATTTTTAAGACTCTAGGAATTTTACATAGTCTTTAAATATTTATATGAACAGTATTTTATCAATACAAATTCAATCAACATTAGGTGAGAAAATCCTTTTTAATTTGACATTTCCTATACAATTCATAAAATATTAAATGAGCTTCACTTTTAGCAATTTTACAAGATGAAAGGATTAATTATCCATGATTCTCTAAGAGGCTGTAGAAAACCTCCAAGACAGTTTGAAATAAAAGACATTTCTTAGGGCTTGATGTTGAGTTGGATATTATGTTAATCAAGAAAAGCATCACTGAGAAACAAAATTTCATTTCTTATTTACCTAAAGTTAAGGAAAATGCTCAGTTAAAGTGAAAAGGCTTGACTTCTTTTAAACAGCCAAAGACGTGATAAAGTCAATGTAAAGTGTGAGAAATTATTTGGATAAAATGCAGACTTTCTGCCTTTTACACTGAATATTCAAAAAAATATATTCCATAATTCAGAACACAGGGTTTAGGATGACATCGTCTTTATTTTAGAACTGCACCTTCTTTTTGAGACCAAAGGAATAAAGGTTTATTTTATCTGGAACATAAATTTTCTGTAGTGTATAATCTTACTCAACCTGTCTGGATAGCTCATTTAAACAACTGAAACACAGGGAGTCCAGAATAAGAATGAGGGCCTTTAATTCTTTATTGCTTAATGTAATGCCTGGATACATCCTAGAATATATTAAGCACATAATCCAGAAGTATTGGCAAAGTCCCTTGAGGGATGTGAAAGAAAATATGGAACTATTGAACTTCACCATCAGAAACCCTTGATACTATTTCAGACATTAGCAGATCCAAATCAATAGGCCAACCCCTTGGTCTTCAGGTTTATCCTTGTGAAGCTTATGTAGGTAGGAGAGAAGATTAGCCTACCTACAGGTATGTCTAAGAGTTACTTCCGGGGGACCTCTGTTGTTGCTCACTTGTGGCCTCAGTCTCCCTAAACCCAAATCTGCAAGTGAAATCATCAACCTCCCCAACACAGGTCATGACATCCAGGTATGAAAGTCTCCCTGGTGGCATGGGAAAGGTCTCCCAGGGATGAGTCCAGCCTTGGCATCATGAGATCAACAATTCCATCTTGACCAAAAGGGGGAAAAGAAGTGTAGCTAATCAAGTATCAGTGTCTGAAAGAGTTCAAATATAGCCAAGAGGCTACTCTGGAGGTTGCTCTTACATAAGTTTCAGTTAGACCTTGCTATTTATCATTGATTGCCAACCCCCAAAAAACCATTTCAGCCAATCCTAAAGAAAAGCTAAGGCAATATATAAGATTCTACAAAGGTTCTATGTACTAGAGTAACTTTCCAGAAACCTACAGCCTCCAGATGGGTCCCTGGGGAGGTAAGTCCTGAAATCTAGGGGGCTCAACCTCTCCAGAACATCAGATAGTTCCATATCCCTACCCAATATTATTGACAGCCCCTTCCAACGTGAAAAAGTTAGAATGGCCATAGCCCAAATACTCCTAAATAGTGAGATAGAAAGATCAAAGGTGATGGTGGAGTTATACAGAAAAGGTAGGGTTTAACAAACAAATATGATTGCTGAATCATTAAATTGATATCTCTTTTAGTCTCCAATATCTTAGAGCAGCTAGAAGTAAAAACCTAAAATTGTGGAATTGTAACCCACACCAAACTCTGAAATCTCTGTTCTGCAACTAATTGTTGCACTATCCTTTGAAATTTATTGCTGTTTTGTACATATGTTATTGTTCTAGTTTACTAGCTGCCTGAATGCAATATACCAGAAGCAGAATGGCTTTTTAAAGGGGGAATTTAATGAGTTGCTAGTTTACAGTTCTAAGGCCAAGAAAATGTCTCAATTAAAACAAGTCTATAGAAATGTCTAATCTAAGGCATCCATCCAGGGAAAGATACCTTGGTTCAAGAAGGCTGATGAAGTTCAGGGTTTCTCTCTCAAGTGAGAAGGCACATGACAAACAGTCAGGGTTCCTCTCTTGACTGGAAGGGCACATGGTGAACATGCTGTCATCTGCTTGCTTTCTCTTCTGGCTTCCAGTTTCATGAAGTTCCCCGGGAGGCATTTTCCTTCTTCATCTCTAAAGGTCTCTGGCTAATGGACTCTCTGCTTCATGGTGCTGCCACATTCTCTGCATTCTCTGAATCTCTTTTATTCTCCAAAATGTTTCCTCTTTTCTAGGACGCTGATAAATCAATCAAGACCCACCCAAATGGGTGGAGACATGTCGTCTCCTAATCCGTTTTAACAACCACTTTTGATGAAATACATGATCCAGGGAGATGATCTGATTACAGTTTCAAAAATACAGCATTGAATAGGGATTATTCTACCTTTATGAAATGGGATTTTGATTAAAACGTGGCTTTTTTAGGGGGCATATATCATCTTAAACCAGCACAGTTATTTTTCACAAAAGAGAAAAAAGAGTCAATTCTGATAATAAAAAATTATTTATTTCTTCTAGCTTCCTGTATTCTGGAACAGCTAGAAAGAAAAATCTGAGAAGATGGCATGGTAGCCCATGACAAACTCTTGGACCTGTTATGTAACTACTTGTTGAAGAGAGCTTTGAAAACTATTGCTTTTTTCTTTCTTTGCTTTGCATATGTGTTATACAATAAAAAAGTTAGAAAAACATTTTATAACCTCTTACTAAAAAGAGGCCCACAACTCAAGAAAACTTCTTCTACATTATAGTTTTACATCAATATATTATTTATATTAAGGCTTTAAAATGTACACACTCATTATATCTTACCCAACTTTGACCACAAGAAATTAATTTCATTTTCTGCAATCTTTCATAACTTTCTATATTCAGCTTTCATTCTGTATTTTCTTCTCTTATTCTGTAACAAGAAGTCATTTAGAACAAAATTATTCCCTTTTACTTTTAATAAAAACACATCCTATATACATTATATATTGAAATTACTAAAATGATTCTGCAAACTGTTTTCAAATAAATATTTAATAACATACAAATGTCACATAAAGTCTAATATGTTAGAATAATGCTGCATACTTAAAATATTTAGCCCATGTGTTTCTGAAAGGGTAATATCAAATTTTTACTAAGAATTAATGGCATATATGGGTATTACACTGCCCACTAAAAAAAACAATGATTTAATTTTGTGTGAATTTTGAAATCCACAAAGTATTGTGTTTTTATATTCTTGTTAAATGTTTAGGGACCTATTAGCGTATATGTCCACTACAATAAGGCACCAAAACAAAGGTGAAACCAAGAGTAAGCTTCACAGTCTTGTATAACAAGTTATTAAATCAGAGTATTTGAGAAGGATTCCTAATCCTTCTGTCATTTGCTACCTCATGGGTGCTGTTTCATGCCCACTTTTAAAATTTTTTTGTATATTGTATGTCACATTATATCATCTTTCCATGTGAATATCCCATTATTACAGCACCATTTGTTGAATTTTTGTTTGTTTGTTTTGCTTATTTCTTTGTTTTCGGGACATTGCATGGACTGGGAATCGAACTTGGGTCTCCCACATGGCAGGTGAGAATTTGACAACTGAAATACCTTTGCACCCCTCTGTGCCCACTCCTTTTATGTAATCACAAGGCAGCCTCCTCAGCAGGTGTGAGCATATGAGGTGGATATGGGCTAACTAACCCATCTGCTTCTTGATTACCACTTGGAGAAGTTTTCCCCAATTCAATGAATTCCCCAGCAGAGTATTCTTTCATGATAGTTTCATTTATCGGTCAAACAATGTTTTGTAAGTGACTTGAACTGGTCTGACAAATTGCAGTAGTTCTAATTCCTTAATTACATTACATTTTTAAATGTCTTCTCAGGATTTCCAGGTTTTTTTTTTCAATTCCAGTCTTTTTCAGTTAAAACAGCACAAACCTTTAGCCAGCATTTTGTTTCTGACCTCATAATTTTAAAACCTGGCAGGATAGCTCTATATTACCAGCTGTCTTATCTAGCTGTTTCCACAAGCCTGTCACCAAAGCAGAGGTGGAAATCCATATCTCCCTAATGGTAACACTTCCTTCAATCTGTGGATTTCTCTGTTTTTCTCTTAACAGAGTGCTGTATCTGACTTACTGCCCATAACGGTGTCCAGGTGACTGCAGTGGCAGCTTGTCTACAATGCTTAATAATTTCATAATCTTTCGTTCTTGTAATGTGCCCTTTTATCTTGGGCATTTTGGGGGGTTGTCTCCATTGCTTGCAAGAATATCAGGAATTCTCCAAATAGGGAAGTTGAATTTTCCTGCTTTCTTGTCATTCCCCCAAGGGAACTTTGAAAATACTTCTTTATTCACTGTTCAAATCACTCTGGGAATTATCAGGGCATCACACTGGACAAACATACAAAATCTCATGCCCTACTCAAGGTTCCATGTGCTTATGGTGTTCAATTAACCTGTCCATTTAAGGTATGTTATTGACATCTTTATATAATCTTCCTTCTATCCATGAACATAAAATTTCTTCCAATTTATATGGGATATACTTAATTTCTTTCAGAAAAGTTTTGCTATTTTCAGCGTACTTGCCCTTCACTTCTTTGGAAAACAAAATTGGAGTTTTCACACTTTCAGATTTCAAAATTATTATAGGCCACAGAAACTAAAACAGTGTGGTACTGGCATAAAGTTAGACATATATACCGGTGGGACAGAATTGAAATGTCATAAATAAACCCATACATATTTAATTAATTGACTTTGAAATGGTTGCCATATCCACTCAATGCAGAAATAACAGTCCTTCAACAAATGGTTTTGGGAAAACTGGATACCCACGAATGAAGGTGACCCCTACCTTATACCACACCATGTGTAAATGAATTCACAATGGATCAAAGACCTAAATGTAAGAACTCAAAGTAAAAAACCTAAAATTAAATATAGGAAAGCTTCTCCAGGACCTTGTGTTAGACAATTGTTTCTTAGACATTGCAAAATACCACAAGGAGCATACAAAAAGGAGGTAAATGGGACTTCATCAAAACTAAAATTTTTGTGTGTCAAAGGACTTCATTGCGTAAGTAAAAATATAATCTACAAATGCAAAAAAATATTTAGAAACCATACATCTAATATTGACTTACTCTGCAGCATATACAAATAATTCCTACAATTCAACAACAAAAAGACAAACAACCTCTTTAAGAAATGGGTAAAAGACTTGATAGACATTTTCACGAAGAAAATAGTCAAAAGGTCAATAAGCACATGAAAAGAAGGTCAATATCACTGGTCATTAAAGAAATGCAAGTGAAAACCACAATGATTAGCTACAAACTCACAATTTCTATAAAAATGCATAAAAAATCAAAATGAGATATCATTGGATACATATTAGAATGGTTACTATTAAAATAAAGGAAGTACCCCACAGGTTTTCTGCAGAGGATGGGAAAAATAGGAACTCTATTACATTGCTGGTGGGGATGTAAAATGGAGCAGTCGCCATTTTCCACTTTGAGGATATTCCTCAGTAGTTAAGTATAAAATTATCACGACCATGTGACCTGACAATCGCAAGTCTAGGTAAATACCCAAAATAGTTGAAATCAGGGGTTCAACCAGGTATTTGCACACCAATGTTCGTAGTGGTATTATTCACCTATGCCAAAAGATGGAATCCACCAACAGATTAGTAAACAAAATAAAACGCAGTATTATTTAGTATTAAAAAGGAATGAAGTTCTTGTGGATGCTACAAAATGAACGAAGCCAGACATAGAAGGATAAATAGTGTATGAATTCATATAAATAATTATAATATACTAATTTACTATCAGAACCTAGAATACAGATTACAGGGCTGGGATGGGAGTAGAGAATGGAGAGTTAATGCTTTATTGTAGAGTTTCTGTTTCAGGTGATAGAAAGTTTTCAATAATGATAGGGGTTATAATAGCACAACATTGTGAATGCAATTCACCCATTGCATTGTGCATTTGAAAATGGTTAAAATGGGGGA
Source organism: Tamandua tetradactyla (assembly GCF_023851605.1). NCBI lineage: Eukaryota > Metazoa > Chordata > Mammalia > Pilosa > Myrmecophagidae > Tamandua > Tamandua tetradactyla. The sequence goes on along the minus strand of NC_135337.1, from coordinate 93,044,456 downwards.
ATTTTGAATCGTATATATGTTAGTGGTATAAAAATTAAGCAAAAACACACTGTTGTACAACAGAAATAGCAAAATCCAATGTAAACTATGTACTATAGTTAATATTATAATAATATTGTTCATCAATTTTGACAAAGTTAATACACTAGAGACAATTGTTAATAATATGGAAAACTGAATGAGAGGGGCTATGTGGGAACTTTATATTTTTCTTCATGATTTTCTTTAAATTTACTTCTTTAATTAAAAATAAAGAAACTTTGAGTTGTTCAGTGGTGGAATGCGGGAGACCAGGGTTCGAATCCCAGCCCATGCACCCAAAAAGTAAAAATAAAAAATAAAGAAAGAAACTTAATTTCCCATTGTTAGGTTGCCAAATGAAATAAAATTGCCCAGGGGATGTTAAGGGTGTAGATGGGAAACTCAGGAATTATCAGGGGAAGTTTTCCTGAAAAGTGTTACACTGAAGTCTGACTCTAATGTTTGACCTATTTCTAAGGTTAAATCCCACAGAGAGACAGTATTCATTGGTCAAGAACAAACTTTCTGAAGTGGGAGTTTTAATCAGAAGAACTCCTGTTTCCTTTGAAGTTTATCTATTATTAAATAATCTTCTACCGATTAGACTCAGTGTCTTACTCTACATTATCTCTGTGATCTTGAGATATCTAGTTTCTCTGAGATCTTACTTCCTGATCTTTCACTAAGCAAAAATGAAACTAATCTCTTAAATTTGTTATGGAAAAATTAAATGTAAATAAAATGCTTAACTTGTGTGGACTATTGTAAAATCACACTTGGATTATTATTCAATGACATTGAAGTCATTTTCTAGCTCAAAGGCTTTATTAATTTAATATACTTGAAAACATACTTGAGAAAACCAATATAATATACTTTGTTTTCTTGTTGTTCAGACTGCACCTCATGGTTACTTTCTGCACCTCATGGTTACTTTCTATTAATCTATTTGTCACTACTTACAACTATTCCTGAGCACAAACTTCATACCAATAACTATAACAGACATTGTGGTTACAAGCATGGATAAGATATAATCATGAAAATTTAAAAGTACCTGTTGTGATGAGTAAAACATATTTGGTAAAATTGGTCTTACAGAAAGGAATATGACCCAGATGAAATTGTGGTCATCTTTGAATTTATTTCAATCACATAAATCTAGAATGCATTTCTACAAATGAATTCTCAGGGCAACATTTGCGAAGGAAGCATATATTCTATCCCTTCTGAGTATATATATATATATATATATATATATGTTAAAGGTATGGCATAAAATACATTATTTTAAAATATTTGAACACTACTAAAGACAACTAACAATAAGTCAAGTTCTATTTGTTCAAAGTTAACATTTCTTGATAGAAAATGTGAAAGGTGACCGAAGATAGAAGTTAATAAACAGTACACAGGCCAGAAAGGGCCTCAAAGGAAGATTTAGTGAATTGCTTTAAAATTTAACCATGCAAAGTTAAAATGATGCTTTTGTCCTCAATATCATGAGTCTTGCTACTATTGTCAGTCCTCCAATGATTCCGTCATTTTGATGTGGCCACCCTGCTGAAGAGTCTCCCCAGGGCTGTCTGCATGTCCTTGTTCTGGAGACTGCAGATGAAGGGATTTAGTATGGGGGTTACCACTGCATACATCACTGAGGCCGTAAGGCTTTTCCTAGAGGATGATGTGGCTGCAGAACTCAGGTAGATCCCAAGGGATGTGCCATAGAACAAGAAGACAACCAAGAGATGAGATTCACAGGTGGAAAAGGCTTTGTACTTGCCCCTGGCTGATGAGATCCTCAGAATAGAAGAGACAATCTGAGAATAAGAGAAGAGTATCCCAGCAATGGGAAAAACACCTAGAATAGTGACCACAAAATAAACCACTATGTTATTGCCCAGAGTGTCAGAACAGGAGAGTTTCAGGACCTCAGAAAGATCACAAAAATGTGTGGGGAGATCAGTCTGGATTTAAAACCAAGCTTGGACTTCCGGAGAAGATGGCGGCTTAGTAAGACGCATGGGTCTTAGTTCCTCCTCCAGAACAGCAACTAAAGAAACAGAAACAATACGAAACAGCTCCCAGAGCCATGACAGAGACCAAAAAGAGAGCATACCCCATTCTGGAATGGCTGAACGGGCAGGGAGAATCCGCTGTGGTGAGATACCTGAGGGGAGCGTGTTTTCCCGGCTGGGGCGGCTGGCGACTGGGGTCCCCTCCACGCACGTGGCTCCCTGGTCTGACTGGGAACGTTGGATAGCGGGGCCCTCCCACCACGCTTGGCATCTCGGGCCAGCTGGGCAATTTGGACCGGCACTCCCCCAAGCCGTGGTGGCCGGCGACCCCCCCTCCACGCGCGGTTTCCCGGGCCGACTGCGTGATTCGGATTGGCAAGTTAAAGGAGCCACAGCATCTTTTACTGGTGGGACCCGCAGACAGACAAGCGCCATGAGCGCCACCTACTGGGCAGGAAAAGAAAAACAGAGCCCAGAGATTTCACAGAAAAACCTTTCAACCAGCCGGGTCCCACACTGAGGGAAATCTGATCAAATGCCCAGACACCAGCAGAAAATAACGGATCACGCTCGGAAAATTGAAGATATGGCCCAGTCAAAGGAACAAACCAATAGTTCAAATGAGATACAGGAGCTGAGACAACTAATGCTGAATATATGAACAGAAATGGAAAACCTCTTCAAAAACCAAATCAATAAATTGAGGGAGGACATGAAGAAGACATGGGTTGAACAAAAAGAAGAAATAGAAAATCTGAAAAAACAAATCACAGAACTTATGGGAGTGAAGGACAAAGTAGAAAAGATGGAAAAAACATTGGATACCTACAATGGTAGATCTAAAGAGACAGAAGCTACAATTAGTGAACCGGAGGATGGAACATCTGAATTCCAAAAAGAAACAGAAACTATAGGGAAAAGAATGGAAAAACTTGAGCAGGGGATCAGGGAACTGAATGACAATATGAAGCGCACAAATATACATGTTGTGGGTGTCCCAGAAGGAGAAGAGAAGGGAAAAGGAGGAGAAAAAATAATGGAAGAAATTATCACTGAAAATTTCCCAACTCTTATGAAAGACCTAAAATTACAGATTCAAGAAGTACAGCACACCCCAAAGAGAATAGACCCAAATAGGCATTCTCCAAGGCACTTACTAGTTAGAATGTCAGAGGTCAAAGAGAAAGAGAGGATCTTGAAAGCAGCAAGAGAAAAACAATCTGTCACATACAAGGGAAACCCAATAAGACTATGTGTAGATTTCTCAGCAGAAACCATGGAAGCTAGAAGACAGTGGGATGATATATTTAAATTACTAAAAGAGAAAAACTGCCAACCAAGACTCCTATATCCAGCAAAATTGTCCTTCAAAAATGAGTGAGAAATTAAAACATTTTCAGAAAAAAGTCACTGAGAGAATTTGTGACCAAGAGACCAGCTCTGCAAGAAATACTAAAGGGAGCACTAGAGTCAGATACGAAAAGACAGAGAGAGAGGTATGGAGTAAAGTGTAGAAAGAAGGAAAATCAGATATGATATATATAATACAAATGCCAAAATGGTAGAGGAAAATATTACCCAAACAGTAATAACACTAAAAGTTAATGGACTGAATTCCCCAATCAAAAGACATAGACTGCCAGAATGGATTATGACCCAGTAATACCACTGCTAGGTATCTACTCAAAGGACTTAAGGGCAAAGACACAGATGGACATTTGGATGCCAGTGTTTATAGCAGCATTATTTACAATTGCAAAGAGATGGAAACAGCCAAAATGTCCATCAACAGACGAGTGGCTAAACAAACTGTGGCATATACCTACGATGGAATATTATGCAGCTTTAAGACAAACTAAACTTATGAAACATGTAATAACATGGATGGATCTAGAGAACATTATGCTGAGTGAGTCTAGCCAAAAACTAAAGGACAAATACTGTATGGTCCCACTGATGTGAACCGACATTCGAGAATCAACTTGGAATATAGAGTGGTCTCATTGGTAACAGAGACCATCAGGAGTTAGAAACAGGGTAAGGTAATGGGTAATTGGAGCTGAAGGGATACAGATTGTGTAACAGGACTAGATACAAAAACTCAAAAATGGACAGTACAATAATACCTAAATGTAATGTAACTATGTTAAAACACTGAATGAAGCTGCACCTGAACTATAGTTTTTTGTTTGTTTGCTTGTTTGCTTGTATCTTTTGTTTTTGTTTTTTTCTTTTTCCTTTTTATATATATATATATTTATTATTATTATTATTTTAATTCTCTTCTCTATATTAACATTCTATATCTTTTTTGCTGTTTTGCTAGTTCTTTTCCTAAATCGATGCAAATGTACTAAGAAATGATGATCATGCATCTATGTGATGATACTAACAATTACTGAGTGCATAGGTAGAATGGAATGATTTCTAAATGTTGTGTTAATTTCTTTTCTTTTTTTTATTAATAAAAATTAAATAAAAAAATGCGTGGGATCTCTATATTTGCACAGAAGGATAGCCTCAAAAGAGGCAGGGTTTCAAGGACGGAGCCTAGGATATTGACGCCCCAGGACCCCAGAACCAGCAAGACACAGAGTTGGGGGTTCATGATGACCGTGTAGTGCAGGGGGTGACAAATGGCCATGAAGCGGTCATAGACCATTGTGGTAAGGAGCAAACTGTCCAGGCATCCAAAAACAATGTTTCCTAACAAAATCAACACTAATGGAGTCTAAATATTGACTGTTCTCTTCTCAAATAAGAGAATCACATGCACATTTTCTGACATCATCCAAACCCCATCATATTTGAAATATTCCACCCTATGGAAGTGATATATTATATTTAAACACTTTCTCTTTTATTGGACATCGACATCCTAATTTTTCTTTTAGATAAATGTTGATTAGCTACTTTTCATTTTATATTTCTCTCTATAATCTATCTGCAAATACCTTTTACTCAGCCTTAAAAATTTATGTGTTTTCTTTATCACAACCTTTTTAATGAACTTTTGTGTCATGAGTTTTGGGCTCTTTCATAAAGGAAGCTCCTAAATTTTTATCCAAGCTTTTTGATTGTCTATCACCATATTATATTTTAATGTTGATTAGAGAAGTTCACCTAATGTTCTGACTTAAGTTTATTTTCAGTTCAAGTTCATTCTTCCAGAACAACTTTAGTATCATCTAGCTGTGTTGCAAAAAAAAAAAATTACATTGGAATTTAAAGACATAATTCATTATATTATATGTTACTTCATAAAGATTTAACACCTTTCTTATGTTCAGATTCGCATTCCAGTAACTGAAATTTTCATCCAGATGTTTAAGTTTCTTTTTCGGTAAAATTTCCTATAAGTTTTTAAATACATATACCGTGTTAATTTCTTGATAAACACATTTCAAGGTATTTTATTGTTAACAATTAGGAATCAAGTATTTCACTGATATTGCTATTGTTTTAGGAAACTTTTTCATTTTCCTGATTGCATTATGATCATGATAATTTTCAAGATTCCCTTAGTTTATTATTACTCATTTCCATCTACTCACTCTAAATATTGTTAGTTCACTGCACTTGTATCTCTTACTAGTTTGACATTCTCAATACCATGAAAAATAAATGGCAAGCACTTCATACATACTAGGATTGGTATATTAAAAAACATAAACAAGTGTTGGTTAGAATGTGAAGAAATTGAAACATATGTCTTAGGTGCTGAGGATCTGACATGGTGTATTTGCTGTCAAAAATAGTATAATATGACCCAGCTCTTCCACTCTTAAGTATATGACATGAAGAATTGAAAACAGATCCTCAACTACAATCTGTTACATAACCATTCATGGCAAGACTATTTACTATACTAAAGGGTGAGATAATCTGAAATATCCATCCATAGATGTATGTATAACACAATGTATATATAAATACAATGGATTATTGTTCAGCCATAAAAAAAGAAAAAAGCACACATACATACTACACCAGGAATTAAGCGTATAAACATTATGCTATGTGAGAGAAGTCAGAAGGAAAAGGTTCATATTTTAAGATTCTATTTTCATTAAATGTCAGGGACTCGAGTAAGGGGCAAGTGGGGGGTGACTACTAATGAGTATGGAGTTAATCTTTGGACAATGAAAAATTTTTGGATCTGAATGGAAGAGTGGGTTACAATGTTGTGATTGTACTAAATGCTCCTCAATTACACACTTTAAAAAAATTAATTTTAGTCATACAAATTTCACCCCCAAAACAATATACATTCAAAAGAAAACCTTAAACATCATAAGAGTTGCAAAGGCCCTTTTACTGACATCATTGGGAATTTTCTAATTTGGCAATTTAATGTGTTGCTCACCATGATTTACGATATATTATTTTTTATCATGGTAAATTGCATTTTTCATTCTTTATTAACTTAATTTTCTAAAATTATACATAAATATTTTATGATTGATTAATCATTTAGAAAACTTATTAAATTGTTTCCACATATTGAAAGTAAATATCAAACCATAAATGGAAATCTAGAGACCATACCCACTATCAGAAAAAGCACAGGTGATTATATAGCTAAAATAAATACATATAGAGAGAAATAAAATCTTAGAGAAAATGATTACTGAAAATCAAGACCTTGGTAGACGTAAGAGTAGAAATTGTTAATATTTGTACCATATGCACGAAAAACATTGAATGATAAATTGTGCCGCTTGGAAAATTAAAATGCAAAACAAAATTAATTAGTAATAACGCTTTTAAAATACAAAGTTCTTACTAAAATGGGGTAAATAGTTGCATTGCTCAGAAAATAACATATTAAAATTCATGAAAGCGGGTGTACAAATGTGTAATATATTCTTGACATTTGTGCCATTACTTTTTATCTATGAATTTGAAATTAAATAAGATGTAATTTTCATGGAGAGAATTAAGAAATGCCTTTTTCATAAAGTAAGAATGAAAAATTCCATTATATAGTGTTAGAAATAGCATTCTCATATAGTACTCTCAATTGGTAGTTGGTGGTTTTTTCTGTTCTGGAGAAATTAAGTCAACATTCAGATCTTTCATACCAAATCAAATATGTGGATAAACCCAAAGGAAAGAATAACAAAATGTTAACAGAAATCATCATTTTTGATGGGGAATGAGAATATTTATTTTTGGATTAAATTTCTTTTAGCTTATATATCAATCTGTAAATGAACACATGCATATATTCTATTTCCAAGAAATAAATACTTGAGAGATTGAAGATATTCTTAATAGAAACTGAAAAACAAACAGAGAAAGTAGGAGGAAATAAATAGATGACTTTGAATTGTATGAATTAAAAAGAAGAACAATTGAAGGACTGGAGAATAAATCCCGGAGCTATTTCCTTGGTCAAACCAATAAATAAAGAAAGTGAGACAGAAGTTTACTTAAAGGAAAGAAAGAGAAAGAAAAGGAATGTTTAAAATTAGGAAAGAAGCAAATGACCACAGATATTAAAAAATGCTATTTTTGCAAGATAATAGTATTTATATTTTTGTCTTAAATTTTGAAAGATCCAGGAACATAATTGATCTCTGAGAAAATAGAAATGTTCAAAGCAATTCAAGAAGGATGACAAGAAATTTATAACAAGGGAAATAATTAAGTAAATAATAAAGTTACCTTCCAAAATGCCCAGGTGTTACCCTTTTGTAGGAACTATAGAATTTCCCTTTAAATTATGAAGAAGAAAAGTAAGTCTTTGGTCAACAATACGATTTGTCAAGAGTCTGGATTTCCAAAAAGTGAACCATAAATAGAAAAATAAAGACAATCATAAGTATCAAAAAGCAATTTATATGCTGATAATGGATTGGATGCAAATAAAACATTGTTACCTTAAGACCTATTTTAATGGTGTACAGTTTTACTAAAGCAGTTAATATACAAAATAAGTACAGGAAAGCAGTAACATTCATATGCATTCTTTTAATCATTTATCACAACAAAGACAATTATTTCAAATGTTATCATCATAAGAAACACATAGAAGAGGGATTGAAAATCTTCCCATAAATATAATAGCTAAAATCTATAAAGGTCTTTCCACATGCCAAGCACTGTTTTATGTTTTATATGCATTAGTTCATTTTATCACCTCCCCAATTGTTTTTAGTTTAATGGATGAAAATGTATTTACAGAAAAGTAAAGATAATGAACATGTCATCAGTGTTCACTAGATATGGAACCTTTTGTAAATACTTCGTATTTTTGCATCTTTAATGTAAGCCTCTTAATAGTCCTATAAAGTAGATATTACTATAATCTTCACTTTACAAATGTGAAAATTAAAGAATAGAAACATTAAGTAACTATCAGAAGATGAATATCTTTAAATACTTAGTTACACATAATGATTGAAAATTTTTACTGAAATAATTAATGAGTATGAGTTTACAGGTAAATTAATGCAGGTGCATCTCTGAGAGGAGAGAATGAAGTCTCTCATAATGGCTATGGAAAAAAGATTAACATGGCTGGGTGAGAAACTATTGAGAGATGCCGAGACCTAAGAACAGACCTATTTGAACTAAGAAAGGAGAGAGAACACTCACTCAGAACTGAGAGTCAGGCCAGAAAGAAAGAACAGGAGAGAGAATGATGCACAATTCTGTACAATTTCTGATGTAATGGAAGGTTTCTATAAGGTTATCCCCATTTGTACCATGAGAGCTCAACTTCTGAAAGCTCTGCATGCCTCCACACCTGTATTTCACAACAGGTGCTCAGAAAACTTACCTAAGCCTCTAATTTCATGGTTCTTTCTTCTCTGTGTGAAGCTGAACTCAGCTGCAATGATGGACAAGCAGGATACATAATGTATAGGCTGTCTGAAGGAACACATTAAATGTCTTTCTTCCTAGAACAGTAAGGTTGTCAATGAGAGGAATAGTGGACATATTTATGCTTTCTGGATCCTCACACGTTAAATTATAATAGTTACTCATTAAATAAACATTTCTTTTGTTAATATATTCTCTGAGCAATTCGATTCCCATGAGTAAGGCAATCCAACAGAAAGGGACTTCTTATCTGCAAATTTTATACACTTGACGGTAATCTGTTGTCCAATATATCACACTTTCCTTGGTACACCTTCCTCCAAGCATTATTTTACCATGGGTCAGACCTTAATTGTTAATTATAGCCTCCCATGAATGTTTCCTAAAATTTGGAGATAGAGTTTTTTGGTTTATAAAAAGCATGAATGAGCTGAGTTTGCAAGATGCTATATAAAAAATTAAGAAAATATGAAAGTAGGCATAAATGGAAAACTAGAGGGGGAAAAACCTATAAAAATACAAAGACAATAATAAAATGGCATAAGAGTTTTGCTCATTATCAGTAGTTAATTTACATGTAAATGTATTAAGAATTTTAAAAGCATGACAAAATATGTTGTTTTCAAGAGACCCATCTTAAGACCAAAGGCATAAGTAGTCTGAAAGTAAAAGGATGAAAAAAATAGATACCTCATAAATAGTAACAACAAAGGAGATGGGTAGCTACAATAATACTGGATAAAATAGGTTTTAAGGAAAAAACTTGTACTAGGGAAAAAAAATATCAGTACACAATGATAAAGAGATCAATTCAGCAATCATAAATATATATGTGCTTAACATCAGAATCTCAAAATATATGAAGCAAATATTGATACAATTCAAAGCAGAAAAAATGGTTCTATATTAATGGAATATTTTAATACATCTCTTTCAATAATGGGCAGAACATCTAGAGAGAATATCTAAAAGGAAATAGAGAACATGGGCATGACCTTACAAGAAAATGCACACTCTTCTCTAATGCACATGGAACATTCTACAGGATATACCATGCATTAAGTCACAGAACAACTCTCAATAAAATAAAAAAATTGAAGTCATATAATGTATCTTCTCTGATCACAATGGTATGAGTCTAGAAATGAAAAACAAAGGAAGTACAAGAAAAATTCATTAATATGTGAAAATTAAACAGTGGACTCTTAAAAACCAATCAGTGAATAAAAAATCACAAGAGAAATAACAAAATACTTGAGCAAATGAAAATGAAAACCCAACATGACAAAGCTTATGGGATGCAGCAAAGGCAGCACTGAAAGGCTAATTCATAGCTCCAGATGGTTACACAGAAAAAAAATGAAGAAAGATTTCAAATCAGACATCTAACACAACAACTGGAGGAGAAAAGAAAAGATCAAACAAAGCCACAGTAAAGAAAAAGAAGGAAGCAACAAAGACTAGAGCAGAAATAAATGAATTAGGGTATTAAAAAATAACAGAATCAATGAAATCAAAAGTTGCTTTAGCAAGTGTAGTGTCAGATACTCAAATATAGTTTAACAGGGGGCAGGGTGGGCATTGGGAAAGGGGCTTTCATGGTTAATTAGTGTAGATTTTCTGTTTGTGTTGATGGAAAATCTCCATTAGTGGATAGTAATGATAGTAGCACAACAGTGTGAATGTAATTAATACTACTTAATTATGTATTGGAACGTGATTAAAAGGCAAGATTTTAGGTTTTATGTATGTTACTAGAATATATTAAAAACTGACCAAACCTTAAGTCAGTATGACTTCAACAGTGATGCCTAATATAAACTATGGACACCATTATTGGTATAATTATAACAATGCATCTATATCAATAGTAACAAAGGTTACCACACTAATGCAAAGTATTAATAAGGAAAACATGGGTGTGGGGGAAGTGATTTGTGGGGAGTCTGCATTTTCTGCATGATTTTTCTGTAAACCCAAATTTCTCTAATTGAAATATGAGAAAGATATTAAGACATTCCCAGATATACAAAAGTTAAGGGGTTTCTCACCATGATATCAGTGCTACAGGAAATGCTAACAGACACCCTGCAGATTGAGAAGGAAGGACTCCACCTAACTGATGGAAGCACACTGAGAAATAACGATCTCTAGTACACACAGAGACTTGGATAGGAATGTTTATTAAGCTTTATTCAAAACGCTGAAGTAGCTCATCAACTGGAAGTAGATAAGTAAGCTGTGGAATATAAATACAATGGAATACTACTCAGCAACAAAAAAGGACAAACTATTGACACGTGCAACAACATAGATGAATCTCAAAAACAGACTGAGCAAAAGAATCCAGTCCTGAAAGACTGAATTGCATGATTTCATTTATAAGCAATTTTACAACAGGCTGAAATAATCTGCAGTGACAGAAAGTTGATCAGTGGTTCCTTGGGGCCAGGAATGAGGGTGAATGGGTACAGACTGCAAAGAGGTATAAAGGAATTTTTAGAGTGATGGAAACGTTCTATATCTTAATTTTGGTGGGAGTTACATGGGTGCATGCTTTTTCAAAACCCACTGAATTATATACTTAATATGGATGTATTTTATTTTACGCAATTTGTATCTCAATAAATAATTTTTAAAAGATATCTAGTAGAGAAGATAACATGAGCATGGGTAAATATAAATACAAGTATGACTTCATTTTTTATTTATAACTCCACTTTTTACTTTCTGCAGGATCTAAAGGCAAATGCATAAACTTCAAGGATATATCAATGATTTTGGACTTACAAGGTGAAAATATGTAACATGTGACAAGAACTACATTGAAGTGCATGGATAGAATGTTACAGGACATCATTTACCTGTGCAATTGATGCAACATTGGTATCAAAATGAAGTATGCTTTTATAGATGTGGGATGTTAAATCTAAACTCTATATTAACCACAAAGATATCAGAGGATATGCAAACTAATGGAGACATCAGTAGAGTGTACATTATTCATTAAAGAGTAGGGAAGGGATTTGGGGCAGTTAATGTAAAATGGGTGTAGGTTTCTGACTGATGTGAAAGGAAATTCCTGGCAATAGATTGTGATGAGGGTTTTGCAATGTTGTCAATGTGACGAATCCCACTGAAAGGTATGCTTTGGAGTCGTTGGAATGGAAAGGTTTATGTTGTATATATTTGTCCACAATTAAAAATAAAGAGAAAAAGGAAGGAAAGAAGGCAGGAAGAAAGAAAGAAAGAGGCAGAGGGAAGAAAGGAAGGAAGAAAGGAAGTAAGGAGGGAAGGAAGGAAGAAAAATAATGAGAGGAGCTAAAGAGATAATGACAACTAAATGGAGTACATAACTCTGGATGGGATCTAATAATGGAGGAAAAAACGTTCAAAAAATTATTAGGAAATTTGAAATATAGAGAAGATTTAGATAAATGATAAATTTCTTGAAAATGGCACTTAAGAAAATTATATAAGTAAATATCTTTATTCTTAGGAAATGTGTATGTTAGTATCATGCATTCAAGTAATACATGCAAACTATTCACAAATATTCAGAAAAATATGATGATCATGACAGGTGGGTAAATAGAAAGAGAGATTTATGGTGGATTGATAGATAAATAGACAGATCAGCACAGTATATGTGGCAAAATGCTAAAATTTGAGATATGGCAATCTGAAGGTTGGAGTATTTTGGAGTTGTAGGGATTTGTATTATTTTTAGAATTGTCCTGAAATTGTGAAAGTATTTCAAAATAAAAAGTTATAAAAATGTCTCTATTGGGAATCATGAACGGGGATAAACCCTGACTGGTTACCCTGAAACATGAGAGGTCACAGTTAAAGTTTTTACTTTCTTCTGGAAAAAAAAAGGAGTCCAAAGGGATAAAAAATATACATTGCACTCCTAAATGGTCTCCAAGGGTCAAAAGTAGCATAAGCGTTGTGTTTTTCTCTCTCAGTTCCAAAGAATTAAATCTCTCAGTGAGCATAGAGACCAAAGAATATTTCATTAATGAGGTTTTTGAGGTTTCATTTCCTAAAGCGACAGAAAAAGTAAATGCTTCTCCTACAACCTTTCAAGTCAACTTTAATATACCCAATTGGAGAATATACACTCGTGTCTTTCCAAGGCCTGATGTGTGGTTCAATCTCCCTGTAATTCCTGGTGGATCGTCAGCCCCTATTCCAGGTGGGAACTGGATTAGAGAACTCAGACACATTCCTAATAATATCTGTGTGAGCCATAGCATCTTCATGGGTACTGGAGAAACTGGCATGGTACCTGGGAGTTATTTTATTTGTAGAAACTTTAGGGGTTCACTATGGAAAAAAATATGACTTTTTACTTAAAACCAATCATCACTACATAAAATAACAGTTATGATTTATTGATATTCTTGCCTCATTCTCTATATACATACATAGAATGGAATAGAATGCTTAATGTCAAGGAATTTAAAATTAACTTTACTTGTTTTCAGGACCTTCAAGAATAGTTGGAGAAAATGATTAGTCAGAAATGTTTGTTGATTGACCAAAAGAAAGTCAAACAAACTAAGTGGAGTAAAATCTTTGGTGTAAGGTACCAACAGTCTAATCCGTGACATCAGGACAATGAAGATAGAGTACATATTTCCTTGAATTTTTAGTTAAATGTATAGCTAATTGTTCTAGTTTGCTAGCTGCTGGAATGCAACACACCAGAGATGGATTGGCTTTTAATAAAAGGGGATTTATTTTGCTGGTTCTTCAGAGGAAAGGCAGCTAACTTTCCACTGAGGGTCTTTTCTTATGTGGAAGGCACAGGATGGTCTCTGCTGGTCTTCTCTCCAGGCCCCTGGGTTCCAACAACTTTCCCCGGGGTGACTTCTCCAAAGGTCTGGGCTGAGCTGCAAGTGCTGAGATGAGGAATGCTGAGCTGCTTACAGTGCTACGTTGCAATCTCTCATTTAAGCACCAGCCAATTAAGTCAAACATCACTCATTGCAGCAGACACGCCTCCTAGCTGACTGCAGATGTAATTGGCAACAGATGAGGTTCACATACCGTTAGCTTGTGTCCGCAGCAACAGAACTAGGTATGCTCACCTGGCCAAGTTGACAACTGAATCTAACTAACACACTAATTATGCATTTATATATAATTATAATTAAATCATATATAGTAGGATTCAACTCATTTAAAAAGTTTAAAAAACAAACCACACAATTACTTCTAATTTAGAATCACTGCACTACTCTTGCGTCTTTACAGGGTACACAGATGTAGGAAATCAAATGTGTGTTCCAGGATTTATCCTCCTGGGACTTTAAAAAGAAGCAAATCTGCAGCTTCTTCCTGTTGGGTAATTCCTTTCCATGTATCCAGTCACTTCACTGGAAACTATCTCATTATGCTAGGTATGAGCACTGATTCCTCATCCTATCTGAGGCTCTTCACCATCTCCAGTCTCTCTGTTTTGTATACCCATCTCACTTCCACCACTGTCCCAAAGCCACTGGTGAGCATTCAGATTCAGATAAAATCACAATCCACTAAGTCTGCATGATTCAGATATAGCTTTATTTTTTGGAGCATTAGGTAGCTACCTCTTGGCCATGACAGCATATGATTGTTTGTAGTCTGATTTCACCCGCTATACTATATGGTAACCAAGAACCCTAAGGGCATGGCCTGTTGCTGCTGGCATAGGGGTCATCGAGTGTGTGGGTTTCTCCATTACTAGTTTTTGTAATTTTGTTACTATCTATTTGTATAGATTTTTAAATCTCCCACTTTCTCTGTGAACTACTAATCAGGTAGCCCAATTGGCTTGTTCTGACACCTTCTTTCATGACCCAGGGATGTATTTTATATTTGGACTTCTAGGCATTATTCCATCACTAACTGGGATCCCTTTCTCTTACTTTAAGGTCTACCCTTCATTCTGAGAATTTCCTTAGTGGGGGGGGGGGGGTAAGTACAAAGCCTTTTCCACTTGTGGTTCTCACCTCCCAGCAGTTTCCTTCTTCTATGGTACAGGTCTTGAAGTGTATTTAGTTCTCCTACTACCCAAAACTCAAGTCAAGTAAAGTAGCCTCAGTCAAGCATATGCTCATCAAATCCATGCTGCACCCTTTTATCAACAGTCTTAGAAATAAGGACATAAAGCAGGTCCTAAACCACACTTTTCTGTTGAAAAGTGCTCTCTTCATAATCAGATATTCTGTGTCAATATTACAGAAGTCCTCATGAATATTATGATTCAATACCCTGGAAACTAAGTCGTGATACGTTTATCAGCTCACTGAGTGACATTGTGCAATTTACCTATATTTGAGGGTTCACTCTTTCTTACTTTAATGTTATAAATAACTGTTTTGTCTGAATTTTCTTTAAAAAAATACCTCTCTATATTTTCTATATTCAGTGTAAATTCACAATCCACTGCATGAATATTTAGCAGCAAAATATATAATATTTAGCTTAAGTACTTTAAATTGGGCACTTATAAAACCTTTGAAAACCTGGAGGATTATATATCTATCAATGACCCTGTCACATAGAACCAGGTGTCTCATGGTATATGCTAATGGAAAAAAAAATAACTTATCAAAGGCTATGCACCATTGACATGTTTTTTACTTATTTACCTAAGTAGGAGGCCACAATTAGAAATAGCATTGCCAAGTGATTAAATGTAATATTCCACATTTAGTCTCCAATGTCTAATGTTCTTCTGCACATACAAAATATAATTGAGGTTATGATAGAAACCCAAACCACTTGAACATTTAATCTTTGATAGTATCATTATTTTTGTTATTCCATCAAGGATATTTCATTTGTGATAAATTTGTCAATGATCCTTATCCTTCAAACTGTGTGGATTAAAATGATGGCCCTGCTCTCTGTTACATTATCAATGACTACTGCTTTGATTTGTGTAGGCTGTCAGGCTGAAATGCACTGTAAATGGTCTAGCTTTTAACAATAGGGACTTACTGAGTTTCAAGTTACAATTCTAAAGCCATGAAAATGTCGAAATTAAGAAATCAAAAAGGAAATATCTTCTAAGAGGAAAGGCTTCTGGCATCTGAGTCCCACTGTCACATGAGAAGGTGCATCTGCTCATCCTCCAAAATATCTCTGTGGGTGTTTGCTTTCTAATTTTCTCTATCTTAAAGGGCTCCAGCAAGTGCCAAGAGATGTGTCTTGAATTGGGTGATTCACGGCTCAGTTGGAACAACCTAATCAAAATGTCCAATGTGCAACCAGGTCGGATTAAAAGAGCATGGACTTGGACTTTTGGGAAGACAGTGGAGCAGAGTGGAATGATTTCATTCCTGCTCCATGGAACGAGATAGGGGGTGGGGAGAAAGTGACAAGGACTGTGACCATGGGGTGTGAGTAACCAAAAATGGTCTCTAGGGAGTTTTGGAGAGGAGAGACATGGGGGGAGGGCCTTAGGGATGGGGAGAGTGGGGTGGGTCAGCTGACCATGTGCCCCACCAAAGGCAGGCCACAGCATGAAGGGAGGCGTGATTGGAGGGAACTGACAACCTCTCTGCTCCAGTCTGCCCCAGGAGCTGGCTGGGAAAACCCTTCCTCATGGGTCCACAGTCGAGAGCACTTGCGGGGAACCTGGAGGCAGAAGCCATCATCCACCATGGGGGCCAGGCCCTCAGGAGCTGGAAGCAGCCACTCCGACAGAGGCTGCTGCTGGAGGTCATCTGAACCCCTGGGTACTGTTTGGCTTCCCAGTCTCACCCGCTGCTTCAGATGAGGAGGGGTGGGTCTGAGGGAGGAGGAGCCTCGGGCGCGCCACCTGTTGGTGAGACATGGTAAGTGCCAGCCAGCTGCTACAGTCTGGGAGGAGAGAGCCTTACAGGAGAAGGTGCCTCGGAAGCACCACCTGTTGGGGAAATGGGGTAAGTACAAACAGGTTAACTCCCTACCTGCCTAGGTGTTTAATTATTTTTCCTAATATTCATTTTTCTTTTCCTCCTTTTAAAATATATTTTCTATATATTTTAATAGTACTATAATTGTTTTTCATTATATATTATTCATATTTTTATGGATGTGTTATATTTTTAAGACTTTATTGATTCTTTTTGATTTCATATATTATTTTTTGACATAAACTACTGTTTTAAAATCATTAAAAAAAACAATTGTAAATAGACCACATAATATGTGTGAGCAAAAAGTGACCCCTTAAAACACTATATAATAATCAGTGCATATTATCAGCATTTACATGATTTACATCAAAATGATTATGTCCCAAAATGTATTCTTTTTAAGGAACAGATTTATCAATAAAATACTGCATGTCTTTTAATACTTTGGTACAGTATTTCATATACTGCAGGACAAGTAAAGGTAGAACTAGTCATCGGCTTGATAAAGGATCCCTATTCTTTAGTTTTTAAAGAAATATTTTTATCGACAAATCTTCACGCACATACAGTCCATATATGGTGTACAATCAGTGGCTCATAATGTGATCACATAGCTGTGTATTCTCCACCATGATCATTTTTAGAACATTTGCATCACTACAGAAAGACAATAAAAAGAAAAAAGAAAAAACTCATGCACCCAATACCTTTTTCCGCTTCCTCTCATTGACCAATAGTATTTCAATCTACCCAGTTTATTTTATTCCTTATCCTGACTATTATTTACTTCGTTTTATCCACATTTTGCACTCATCTGTCCATATCCTGGATCAAAGAAGGATCAGACACAAGATTTTCAGAATCACACAGTCACATTGTAAAAGTTATATAGTTACATAATCATTTTTAAGAATCAAGGCTACTGGAATACTCAACAGTTTCAGGTACTTCCCTCCAGCCACTCCAATAAACCATAAACTCAAAAGGAATATCTGTGTAATGCATAAGAATAACCTCCTGGATAACCTCTGAACACTGTTTGAAATCTCTCAGCCAATGAAACTTTTATTTTGTTTCATTATTTTTTATTCTTCTATTTTATTTCATTTATTTTTTTCTTAAATTTTCTCTCCCTTTGGTGGCCACCAGTCTGGGTTCACTCCCAATATATCTTGAGGTATCTCCTTTGACTCTGGGACCTACTAATGTTGAGATGTGTTTTTGTCATTGTTTTTTCATATGTTTGTTATATTCTCATTTTATTTAATTTTTTCTTTTTATTTTGGGTGCACAGGCCAGGAGTTGAGCCTAAGTTTCCCATGTGGTGGGTGGCCATTCTACCACTCTTGCATCCTGCCTTAGCTTCTGTTCTGGTTTGCTAGCTGCCAGAATGCAACACACCAGAAACAGATTGGCTTTTAATAAAAGGGGATTTATTTGGTTAGTTCTTCAGAGAAAAGGCAGCTAATTTCCACTGAGGTTCTTTCTTATGTGAGAAGGCACAGGAAGGTCTCTGCTGGCCTTTTCTCCAGGCCTTTAGGTTCTGACAACTTTCCCCAGGGTGATTCATTTCTGCACCTCCAAAGGCCTGGATTCAGCTGTGAGTGCTGAGATGAGGTATGTTGAGCTGCTTGGGCTGTGCTGCATTGAGACTCTCATTTAGGCACCAGCCAATTATGTCAAATGTCATTCATTGCAGCAAGCCCACCTCCTAGCAAACTGCAAATGTAATTAGGAACAGATGAAGTTCACATACCATTGGCTCATGTTCACAGCAACAGAACTAGAGGCTCTCACCTGGCCAAGTTGACAACTGAATCTAACTACCACAACCTTCAAGATGAATTGTATCCATGAGATGCAGACCTTGATTCGGTAGGGAATAATTGACAAACCAGGTATAAAAGTAAACTCTCAATGCAAAACTAAGTAGATACAAAACTGTAGATGAGTGAAGGAATCCAAATTGCAAAAGAACCATATCAAAATAATTAAACGCCCTGAACACAACAGAAAAATCACAAAGCACATGAATATCTAAGCAGAAGTGGCCCTGCCAAATAACAATTCAAAATTCCATAGAGGATCCAGAATATGGAAAAACCACTCATGTATATTTAAAAAGAAAAGA
Organism: Tamandua tetradactyla; assembly: GCF_023851605.1. Classification (NCBI taxonomy): domain Eukaryota; kingdom Metazoa; phylum Chordata; class Mammalia; order Pilosa; family Myrmecophagidae; genus Tamandua; species Tamandua tetradactyla. Next base: position 93,025,560 of record NC_135337.1, on the reverse strand, counting down.
AAGATATTAAAAGGGTGCTAGAAGAACATAAAACAGAATTTGGAAGTTTAAGTAGAAAAATGGCAGATTTCACAGAAGTGAAAGATACAGTAGAACAAATTAGAAATATAGTAAAGATACATGATAACAGATTTGAAGAAGCAGAAGAAGCATAAGTGAGTTAGAAGAAAGAACAATTGAACTAGAGTGCACAAAAGAACAAATAGCAAGAAAGATGGGAAAAATGCATGTGGATATAGGGAAATGATAACAAGAGCCACACAAATATAAGAATCATTTATGTCCCATAAAGAGAAGAGAAGAGTAAAGGGCTAAGAAAGTTACTTAAAGATATAATTGGGGAAAACTTCCCAACTTTTATAAAAGGCATAAATATACAAATCTAAAAGGTGCAACGAATTCCAAATAGAATAAATCTATATACTTCTACAAAAAGACACATGGTAATTAAAGTGTCAAATGTTGAAGAGAAAAAAAAGTCCTGAAAGTAGAAAAAAAGCAATCTGTTATATACAAGGGAAAACACATAAGACTGGCTTCAGACTACTCAACAGGTACCATGGAAGCAAAAAGGCAAGGGTATCATATATGTAAGATCCTGAATGGGAAATGCTTTCAGCCAAGAATCCTTTATCCAGCCAAATTATTCTTCAAAATTGAGGGAGAGATTAAAATCTTCAAAGACAAAGATTGAGTCAACAAAAGACCAGCCCTAACAGAAATCCTAAGGGAGCCCTATCAGCTGAAAAAAAAAAAGAAAAAGACAGGTGAGGGAGATTTGGAGGAAGACACAGAATTTAAGAATATGAGTAAGAGTAATTTAAAGGATAACGAGAGAGAGAAGGAAAATAATATACTGATCTGACAAATAAAAACTAAAGTATAAGATGGTAGGGTCAGGAAATGTTTTTATAGTAATTTGAGCATTAATCTCACCAATTAAAAGGTACAGACTGGGGAAAAGGATGAAAAGCATAATTCATCTATATACTGTTTACAAGAGACACATCTAAGACTCAAGGACACAATTATATTGAAAGTGCAAGGATGGAAAACGATCTTTTATGCAAACTTATGCAAAAGAAAACAGGAATAGCAATACTACTATCTGACAAAACAGACTTTAGATATAAAAACTCATAAGAGAAAAGAAAGACACAACATAATAATAAAAGGGGCAATTCACCTAGAGCAAAGAACAATCGTAAATATCTACATGCCCAATTAATGAGCTCCAAAGTATATGAAGCAAACATTGGAAAAACCGTAGGGACCAATAGACATTTCAACATTAATAGTGGGAGATTTCAAATACACCACTCTCCACTATAGACAGAACAACAAGACAGAGGATTGACAAGGAAATAGAGAACCTAAACAGTGGGATAAATGAATTAGACATAATAGACATGTATAGATCACTATACCCCAGAACACCAGAATATACATTCATCTCTAGTCCACATGGGGCATTTTTCAAGACATGTCATTCTTCAGGATGGATGAGATAAAAACTGAGCCTTTTAATAGGATTGAAATTATCCAGAGCACTTTTTCTGATCACATTGGAATAAAGCTGGAAATTAATAATCACCAAAGAACCAGAGCTGTCACAAATATATGGACATTAAACAACACACTCTTTTCTTAAGTAATCAGTGGGTCAAGGAAGAAATTTCTGGAGAATTGGGTAAATATCTGAGAATATAGCATATAAAACCTATGAGATATGGTAAAGGAAGTGCTGAAAGGGAAATTTATTGCACTAGACGTCTATATTAAAAAACAGGAATGAGCAAAAACTTGAGGATATAACTTCCCACTTGGAGAATTTAGAGAAAGAACAGCAAACTAACCCCCAAAAATAAGAGAAATAATAAAGATTAAAGCAGCAATAAACAAACTGGAGAACAATGAAAAACTAGGAAGAATAAAAAAAAACTGATTCTTTGAGAATATCAATAAAATTGATGGACCCCTATCTAGACTAAAAGAAAAAACGGAGATTATGAAAATAAACAAAATCAGAAATGAGAGGAGATCGTTACCAAAGATCATGAAAACATTTTTTAAAATCACAAGAGAATATTATGAACAAATACATGCCAACAAACTAGACAACTTAAATGAAATGGAAAAATTCCTAGAAACACATAAACTAATTATCTGAATCGAGAATAAATAGAAGATTTCAATGTACTAATTACAAATAAAGAGATTAAATCAGTCATCAAAAACTAACAGACTAGACAACTTAAATGTAATGGAAAAATTCCTAGAAACACATAAATTAATGAATCTGACCCGAGAATAAATAGAAGATTTCAATGTACCAATTAGTAAGTAAAGAAATTCAATCAGTCATCAAAAGCTTTCCACAAAGAAATCCCTGGAGCAGATGGCTTCATAGGTGAATTTAATCAATTGTTCCAAAGAGAACTAACACCAATCCTGCCAAACTCTTCCAAAAAATTTGAGAAAAAGTGAAGGCTATCTATCTCATTTTATGAAGCTAACCTCATTCTAAATCCAAAATGGGTTAAAGATGCTACAAGAAAGGAAAATTACAGGCCAATCCCTTAAAGAACATAGATTTAAAAATTCTTAACAAAATACTAACAAATCAAATCCAGTGACATATTAAAAGCATTATACATCATGTGAAAAATCACATGTTCATATTGATTGATACTAAAAAAGCATTTGACAAAATCCAAGTTTTTTTGCCTGATAAAATTTTCAAAATTGAGGAATCAAAGAAAATTTTCTCAATATCATAAAGGGTATATATGAAAAACCAATAGCCAGCATCATACTTCACCATAAGAAATTGAAAGCATTCTCTCTACAATAGGAAATGAGACAAGGATGACCATCTCAAATCATCTCCACAAGGAAGTTGAATTCCCACTGTTACTGATAAGGAATCAAAGTTCTAAATGATTTATTCCATTTCACTAGGGAAATAGTCAGTCATGTACATTAGTAATGGCAGAGGCTGAAATAGTGAATCCATAATTTGACCAGTTAGGATGTCATTTGTGTTGGGCAGGAACATTCTTGCTGCAGAAGATCCAAAATATCTACCCAACTGGTGATAGCCATTCTCATCAAGTATTCATTCAATGAGCAGGATCTACAACACTGGCATCCCCTGGGTGCTTGACGAATGATGCATAACTTCTGGGTAACGCCTGAGACTTGCTGAATCAGAATCTGTATTTGAAAAACAGCCCCAGAGATTCCTATGCTAATTGAATTAGGGAAGTGCTGGTTTAGCACAGGGTGTCTTGGCATTGGCAAGGTTGACATTTGGCCTGGATTGTGATGGGGGCTGTCGTTTGCATGTAGGATGTTCAGGAGGATGTGTGGTCTTTTCCCAACAAATACCAGTAGTACCCTTCAACCACCAGTTGATAAAAATCTAAGTGCTTCCATATATTCAACCTCACCAATAAAGGAGTAATTGCTAGTAATGTTTTTCATATATCAGGCACATATAGAGGCATTGCCAATTGCATTAGTTAGGGTTCTCTAGAGAAACAAAATCAATAAGGAACACTTGTAAATATAAAATTTATAAAAGTGTCTCATGTAAAACTTGGGAATGCAGAGTCCAAAATCAGCAGGGCAGGTTATGAAGCTGATGATTCTGATGGAGGGTCTGGATGAACTCCACAGGAGAGGCTCTCCAGCTGAAGTAGGAAGAGAACTAGTCTCTTCTGAATCCTCCTTAAAAGGCTTCCAGTGATTAGGTCAAGATGGCAGCTTAGCAATGTGCACATTTTAGTTCATACTCCAGAACAACTACTAAAAAAATAGAAAGAGTACAGAACAGCTCCTGGAGCTATGTCAGTGACCAGACACACAGTGTACCCCAGTTTGGACCATCTGGACCAGCTGTGAGCAGCCTCCACACAACCATGAGTTCCACAACCCAAGGCAGCCAGCACTCCCCCCACACACACACAGGATGCTTCCCAGAGTCCAACCAAACACCAGTTGTGGCATTAATTAACAATTTCTGAATACTAAAAATAGGATCCAGCTCAGGTGAACCTGGTCAAAGAGGAGGTCACTCATTGGGCTACCAGAAAAAGAAAAAAAAAAGGAAAGAAACAGAGGTTTCTGTGGCTGCATTTCTACAAAAGCTTGATTTCCTCTGGATTCAACAGCAAGACTTTTCAGGCTGCAACTGCCCCAGGCATAGACAGAAAAAAGCAGTTTTCAGGCAGGGCTTTTCCCAAGTCTGTGTCTTCCTTGGGTGAAGGGTGAAGCCCAACTGAGGTGGAATCCCTTCCTCAAGGAATTCAGAACCCAGGGCTTAGTTATTTGAAGCCATTAAAACCAGCCTAAAACCTCTCCTCTGTCTCCACCATGCCCAAAGCAGGGAGAGTCTTGCAAAGTTAAAGGTACTGCACTGTCTTATGCTGGTGTGACCTGCAGGCAGACAAACCTCACATACTGGGCAGGATAAGAAAAACAGAGCGCAGAGACTTCACAGGAAAGTCTGTTAACCTGCTGGAACTCACCCGCAGGGAAAACTGACGTAGGTGACTTCTTCCCCCTGATATGAGGTCAGTTTAGCCCGGCAAAACCCAGCTGGAGTCTAAAATACCTACATAGACCCTCCCAAGTGTGGGGGGAGACAAGGTACCATACAAGCAGGGCAAGAATCAAGAAAATAAGAACCAAAAATTCTCCTCTGTTAAACAAAACCTAAGCTAGAGGTCCAGAAAAAGCTGAAATGAATGTCAAAGAACTGATATACAAAAAATTCATCAATCAAGAAAACCCAAGTAACAGAAGAGAAAGCAATCTCCAGAATAAACTAATTAAATGTCTAGATGCCAGCAAAACATAACAAATCACACCAGGAAAATTGAAGATATGGCCCAGTCAAAGGAAGAAAGCAACAGTTCAAATGAGACACAAATGCCCCATGTGGACAATTAATTCAGAATATATGAACAGACATGGAAAACCTCATCAAAAACCAAATCAATGAATTCAGGGAGGATATGAAGAAGGCAGGGAATGGACAAAAAGAAGAAACGGAAAACCTGAAAAAACAAATCACAGAACTCATGAGAATGAAAGGCACAGTAGAAGAGATGAAAAAAGCAACGGAAACTTACTATGGTAGATTTCGAGAGACAGAGGAGAGGATTAGTGATCTGGAAGATGGAACAACTGAAATCCGACAAGAAACAGAAACTATAGGGAAAAAATGGAAAAATATGAGGAGGGACTAAGGGAATTGAGTGATAATATGAAGCGCATGAATATACATGCTGTGGGTATCCCAGAAGGAGAAGAGAAGGGAAAAGGAGGAGAAAAACTAATGGAGGAAATTATCCCTGAAAATTTCCCAACTTTTATGAAACACTTAAAATTACAGATCCAGGAAGTGCAGCACACCCCAAAGAGAATAGATCCAAATAGACATACTCCAAGACACTTACTAATCAGAATGCCAGAGGTCAAAGAGAAAGAGAGGATCTTGAAAGCAGCAAGAGAAAACCAATCCATCACATACAAGGGAAACCCAGTAAGACTATGTGTAGATTTCTCAGCAGAAACCATGGAGACAAGAAGACAGTGGGATGATATATTTAAATTACCAAAAGAGAAAAACTACCCATCAAGAATTCTATATCCAGCAAAATTGTCCTTCAAAAATTTGGGAGAAATTAAAACATTTTCAGACAAAAAAATCACTAAGAGAATTTGTGACCAAGAGACCAGCTCTGTAAGAAATATTAAAGGGAGCACTGGAGACAGACATGAAAACACAAAAGAAAGAGGTATGGAGAAGAGTGTAGAGAGAAGGAAAATTAGATATGATGCATAAATTCCAAAAGGCAAAATGGTAGAAGAAAGTACTACCCATACAGTAATAACACAAAATGCCAATGGATTGAACTCTCCAATCAAAAGACATAGACTGGCAGAATGGATTAAAAAACAGAACCTTCTATATGATGTCTACAGGAAACACATCTTAGACCCAAAGATAAATATTGGTTGAGAGTGAAAGCTTGGGAAAAAATATTTCATGCAAATAACAACCAGAAAAGAGCAGGAGTAGCTATACTAATGTCCGGAGCTTCTTCTCTTGGTCTCTGGTCCCCGGCCGGCGGGGGAAGACGCTGAAGAAAAAGACTCGGACACACTCCTCCAGGTTTGTCGTAAGTGCCAAGTTTTACTGGAGCTAAGCTTACACACCTTGTTACATTTCTCACGCAGGGGGGAGACTCCCTGCGGGGGACAACCTCTATGCGGCCGTCAAGCACGGCTCTCTGCGGGCTGTCTCCCCGACTTCCCGCCCGGGGTCCTAGATATAGTGTGGTGATTACCAATGGCTGAGCTACACGTACAAGGCTGGGATAGGTGGATAGGAGAGGTGGGCGTGTACATCATGGGCGGAAGTGACGATCGGGTGCCATCTTGGCCCGAACGTCGGGTATACGTATAAGGCGGAAACAGGATGCGGGCGCCATCCTGGCTCACTCGATGGGCGGGGGGAACTCTAGGGCAGGCTGCGGCGTGTCCACTAGGCCCGACCCGGGAGGCGGCTCTCCACATCTCCCCCTTTTTTATTCATTTTGACCCAGTGTCTCCATTGATGAGTGTGCTCCCATGAGCCTGAGAGGCCCACTACATGATTTGGTGCTTTGGGGAGTCTGGACTAGGCTCCAGCCATCTTGCGGCTGAACCTCTGGCACCGACCAGAATGCTCACCTCATATAGAGACCGGAGAGCCCGTGAGCTGGAAACCATGTGACTCTCCCTGCAGTGCTTCGCCTCGCAACTGGGTTATGTAGGGGGGCAGGAGAGCGGCAACCAGAGCCGAGAGCGTCATTAGGTGTCTCTGTGCAATGGCCGGAGTCTAGTCTGGCCAGGACCGTGACTCCGCCGTAGAGATCATCCTTTAGACAAAAATTATGACTTCTGGTGCCGCCTTTTACACCCGGGACACGGCCATGGGCTTTGCAGCAGATCCTGTTTTCGAGCGCCCCGCCCTGAGTGGCCGGGACGGGCCATACAGTGAGGGGAAGGACTGGGTAGCGGGACGGTCGTTGCCAAGAGCATCAGGGGCGAGTGACATAGCCAACATAGTGGTGACGCGTAGCTGTTGCTGCGTCTGGAACAAGCGTTCTAACAAACATTTAACAATGAGCAGAGTTACTAAGAGTCCCACTGCTAAAAGAATCCAAGTGGTCAACCTGGGCCAAGAGAACCATGAGGTGACTTGGTCCCACAGTAGCTCGTAGTGGGAAAAGTGGGGTTAAAGTTAGTCTCTCTTCTACTCGGTCGGAGGGTCACTTGCACTGTTGTTGTCATCTTTTCGGTCGCCGCCATCATCAGCAGAGTTGGAGACCGGATCCGGTGGCTCTGGTTGGAGGCTTATCAATTTTCTGGGCAACAGTTCCTTGGCGTCCTCGGGCGACGTCACGGTTCTCACCAGTCTTTCCGGAACCCACACAGGTTGACGTCCTGGTTCCTGGGGAAAAACACAAACAGAGCCTCTGGCCCAACTAAGTACCGGGTCAGGGCCTTTCCATTGTCCTGACAGAATATCTTTCCACCGGACTAGACCTCTATGCGGTGGGCTTGAGGTGGTGTGTTGAAGGGCAGGTGTCACCCCTAGTGGGTTTTCATTTAGAAAATTATATGTAAATAAAGCCACTGACAGTTGAGCCTTCGGGGATAGGCCATGGCTTATTCCCCCTTTTTGTTTTTTGAGCAGGTCTTTAAGAGACCTATGTGCTCTTTCGATGATTCCCTGTCCTTGAGGATTATAAGGGATGCCATGCTTTAATTGCACCTCCATAGTATCACAGAACCTTTGAAAGGTTTGACTGGTGTAAGCTGGTCCATTGTCTGTTTTTAACAATTTTGGCTTGCCCCATGCTGCCCAAGCGGCAAGGCAGTGCGAAATAACCTGGTGAACTTTTTCTCCGGTCTCAGCTGTGGCGAATAGTATTTGGGAGTATGTATCTATAGATACATGTAAATATCTCACTTTGCCAAATTCCGCATGGTGAGTGACATCCATTTGCCAAATGTCACCTGGGATGAGACCTTTGGGGTTGATGCCCAGTGAAGGGGCTGCCTTTTGCTCGGAACAATTATTGCAGGCTCTAACTATATCTCGGGCAGCTGCGCGCGGTATTTGAAACCGTCTGGCCAAGGTGCTTGCATTGACATGAAATTTAGTATGGAATCCCTGTGCTTGCTGATATGGTGTTAGCACTGGGAAAATATGTGGTTGCCGAGTGGCCTTATCTACTAGGCGATTTCCCTGCGCCATGGGACCTGGCAGGCCTGAGTGAGCTCTTATATGGGTTATGAAGAAGGGGCATTGCCGGGAATATATGGTTTCCTGAAGTTTGAGGAAAAATGGTCTTACTGAGGAAGAATGCTTTATAACGCCCACCGTTTCTAAAATATTTACAGAATTCACTACGTAAAGGGAGTCTGATACAATATTTAGAGGATCGGTGATTTCTTTCAGGACAGTGATAATGACTTGTAATTCTACCCACTGAGGTCTTTGTGGTTGAAAAAATACTGTCTTGGGAGTACTCCCTTCTACACAGTATGCTCCTGAACCGGAGCTGGAACCATCCGTGTATACGGTGAGGGCATTCACTAGTGGCTTAGGTGAAGTTATTTTAGGAAAAATTATTGGATGTTGGGTAATAAATTGCAAGAGGGGGTCTTTCGGGTATTGGTTGTCAATATTTCCTGCAAAAATACACCTGAGAATAGCCCATTGGTCTATGCACCCAGTAAGCGTTTCGAGTTGCCGGGAAGAGTATGGCACTCTGAGGTTTTTAGGGTGTTGGCCAAAGTGTTGCACTGCTCTTTTGAGGGCTTCTGAGGCCAATTCTGCAACCGCTGTGGGATAATGTTCTAAACTTTTTCTGGGGGAGATTCCGGGGTGGACCCAGAGTAGTGGTCCTTGTTGCCACAGCACTGCCGTAGGCTGCAGTTCTGTGGGCAGCAGGCAGGCTTCAAAAGGTTCATGGGGGTTTATTCTTTTTATGACAGCGGTGCTGAGTGCCTCCTCTACTTTAGCTAGTGCTCGCCGTGCTTCGGGAGTGAGAAGCCGGGGAGAGGTTATATCTAGGTCTCCTTTCAACAAATCATATAAAGGTGCCAGTGTGGCATTGGGTAGTTTTAAGTATGGGCGAACCCAATTGATATCCCCCATTAGTTTTTGCAGGTCATTTAGGGTCTTAAGAGTGTCTGTTCTAAGAGACACCTTTTGGGGGGAGACTTGAGTGGGCGAAAGCTTCGCTCCCAGGAAGGTGGCATTATCAGCCATTTGAATTTTTTCAGGAGCAATCATGAGATCGGTATTTCTGAGCGTCAGCACTAGATGTGACAGCGCTGCCTGAAGGAGGGGTAAGTCTGCAGAAGTTAGTAAAAGATCGTCCATGTAGTGAACGATTTTCACTCGAGGGAAACGTCGCCGGGTATCAGTTAACCGTGCGGCAACGTACAGTTGACACATAGTAGGGCTATTGGTCATGCCCTGGGGCAGGACTGTCCATTCAAATCGTTGACTAGGCCCTTCCTGGTTAAGGGAAGGTATGGTAAAGGCGAACTTTGGGGTGTCTTCAGGGTGAAGTGGGATTGAGAAAAAACAGTCTTTAAGGTCTAGTATAAAGACAGGCCAATGCTCCGGTAAGGCGGAGAGCAAGGGTAACCCCGTTTGAACAGGTCCTAGGGGTTCCATACAGTTATTAATGGCTCTTAAATCATGTAATAGTCTCCATTTCCCTGATTTTTTCTTTATGACAAATACAGGTGTATTCCAAGGGGATGAGGACGGAATGATATGACCTTCTTTTAGCTGTTCTGATATAAGCGCGTGTAGCGCATTGAGCTTTTCCTGCGGCAAGGGCCACTGAGGCACCCAAATAGGGGTCAATGTTTTCCAAGTTATTTTTATTGGGGTGGGTGGGAATCTTCCCTCAGTGGCCCCCGCGAAAAACCCAGGCCCTGCCTGCCTGGATTGGGTATGGTCTGTACAGGCGCTGGGCGTCCTTGCAGGGAGGCCCCCAATCCTTTTCCGGGGACGTATCCCATACCTTTTAGAAGGTCCTTGGCTGTTTTGGAATAATTAGTTGTTAGGGTAAGATCCATTTGTGTCAGTACGTCTCTTCCCCATAGGGAAACGGGTAAAGCCAGCACGAAAGGCTGAAAAGAGCCGTGATGTCCTTCGTCATCTGCCCAGTGAAGGGCGGAGGCACTTATCATGGGAGCAGAGCACTGCCCGATCCCTGTGAGGATTTCTTCCGCTTTGCATAGCGACCAAGAGGCGGGCCAGTCTTGCTGCCGTATAATAGATCGGTCAGCTCCGGTGTCCAGCAGGCCCAGGAAGGGCCTGCCTTGCACCTTGAGTGTCAACATGGGTCGGTTCTCTAGGGACATATGTAAACCTTCAAAGATTTCCCCAGACGATCCAAATCCTCTGTCTCCCCTTAGGTCGGGTCTGCTTGGAAAGGCAGCATGTAAACTAGGCAGGAGCAGGAGTTGTGCCAATTTATCGCCCTCTGCAATGACTAAAGTGCCTTGCTGTGACTGAACCATGATTTGGGGGGAGCCGGTGAAGTCTGAGTCTACCACGCCTGGTATAACTGTTAGTCCTTTTAGGGCCGTGGACGCTCTCCCTAATATTAACCCAACAGCCCCTTGGGGTAAGGGCCCTTTAAAGGAAGTTTTCACTAGCTGAACACCCATGGAGGGGGTTAATACGAGTCGGGAGGTGGCACAGAGGTCCAATCCTGCGGACCCGGGGGACGCACGGAGCGGAGAGGAGCAGGGCGGGGGCCCTCCGTATTGGGGGGCCCCCTCCGCCCGTTTTTTGAGGGCTGTTCTGGTCTTCCAGAGAGACGCTCCCCTTCTGCGCTGAAGGCTGATCTACAGTCTTCCGCACGATGGGGTCCCTTTCTACAGCGGCCACAGAGTTTGCTTTGGACTCGGGGTTCATTTTGCCGCTGATTAGGGGCTCTACCGGGACATTCCCTCTTAAAGTGACCTGGTTTGCCACATCCAAAACAGGTTTTAGGCCTTACCACAGGACCCCCCGAGTCTCCTGTGTCCACATGTAGAGAGCTAGCTAGCATGGCAGCAAGACCTGCATTAGTTAAAGGGCTACCAGCATCTCTACAGAGGCGAACCCAATCTGTCAGGGACTTCCCTCGATTTTGTGCAAGAATAACCTTACATTCTTTATTGCACTGTTCGAATATCATCTGTTTGATAACTGTTTCTGCTACCCCTGGGTCAGAAAAGATTCTTTCTGCTGCGGTCTGCATTTTTGCCACAAAGTCTACAAATGGTTCGGTGGGTCCTTGGTGAATGCTGGTAAGCGAGGCCTGAGCTTCCCCTTCCCCGGTCAGCTTTTTCCATGCTCCCACAAAGCAGCGGAAGACTTGAGCATAGACTTCTTGTGGATACCCCGTCTGATTGTGGGCGTGGGTGCCTTTCCCTAGTAGCATGTCGGCATTCCACCCACCCCGCCTCCCTGCGGCATTCTTTGCCGCTTGTTCTTCTGCTAATTCCTCAAACCACGCTTTCCAGTCGATGTACCGACCTGGAGGCAAGCAAGCACGAGCGAGCTGATAAATGTCTGCGGGCGTGTGGTTTAGTGCCGAGAGGTTCTCAACCATATTTAGAGTGAATGGTGCATTCGGGCCATACTGATGAACAGCTTGTCTTAATTCTTTTAACACTTTATAGTCATAGGCCTCATACTGGTTATTACCGGGAGGATTAATAAGGACTGGAAACATGCCTGTTGGCTGATTAGCACTTATCGCATTAAAAGGGTTCCATCTCCAAAAGAATCTCCCCCTACCAAGAGCTAACGAGCGGCCCTGTGGGGCTGTATACGCGGGCGGCGGAGGTAGGCAAAGTGGTCCCTCCTCCTGCCAGCGCTCCGGAAATTCAGGGTTACCTTCTGGAGGGGGTGAAAAAGACTCATGACAGTTACCCGAGTCGGCCACTAGGGGGAGCCCGTATCGGGGGTCTAAGGCGGAAACACCAGGGCCTCCCCCCAAAGGCCCCCGCGTCACGCTCGCGGGTGCGGGCGGGGCGGAAGGTCGTGGGCAGGTTTCTAGCTCAATTAACGGGTTTTCATTTGTCCCCACGCCCTCACCGTCCTCTGATGCTGAGTCCGAGCTGTCTGATGAGGCGCCTGGCTCCGACGGCCTGCCTCTGCAAGAACCGTCCGTAAACGAGGCAGACCGGGAACTTTCAGACTGCCCCATGCTTGCAGTCGGCACTAGCTTCAAGCGTGCTCGGTGACGTCTACCGAGCTCTCCCCCAGGGTGGCCTGAGTACCCACGGGCCTTAACCCTCAAGTAAAGCAAAGACACTTACCTCTTCGCGGTGATCAGGCGCGAAGGTTGAGAGGAATCAGGAGAGGCGCGAGGATGTTCCCCGTACGGGCCACCACTTGTCCGGAGCTTCTTCTCTTGGTCTCTGGTCCCCGGCCGGCGGGGGAAGACGCTGAAGAAAAAGACTCGGACACACTCCTCCAGGTTTGTCGTAAGTGCCAAGTTTTACTGGAGCTAAGCTTACACACCTTGTTACATTTCTCACGCAGGGGGGAGACTCCCTGCGGGGGACAACCTCTATGCGGCCGTCAAGCACGGCTCTCTGCGGGCTGTCTCCCCGACTTCCCGCCCGGGGTCCTAGATATAGTGTGGTGATTACCAATGGCTGAGCTACACGTACAAGGCTGGGATAGGTGGATAGGAGAGGTGGGCGTGTACATCATGGGCGGAAGTGACGATCGGGTGCCATCTTGGCCCGAACGTCGGGTATACGTATAAGGCGGAAACAGGATGCGGGCGCCATCCTGGCTCACTCGATGGGCGGGGGGGAACTCTAGGGCAGGCTGCGGCGTGTCCACTAGGCCCGACCCGGGAGGCGGCTCTCCACATACTAATATCCAAAAAATTAGACTTCAAATGTAAAACAGTTAAAAGAGACAAAGAAGGACACTTTGTACTAATAAAAGGAACAATTCAACAAGAAGACATAACAATCATAAATATTTATGCACCAAGCCAGAATGCTCCAAAATACATGAGGCAAACATTGCAAACACTGAAAAGAGAAATAGACACATCCACCATAATAGTTGGAGAATTCAATTCCCCACTCTCATCAAAGGACAGAACATCAAGACAGAGGATAAATAAAGAAACAGAGAATTTGATTACAATAAATGAGTTAGACTTAACAGACATTTATAGGATATTACACCCCACAACAGCAGGATACACCTTTTTCCAGTACTCATGGATCATTCTCAAAGATAGACCACATGCTGGGTCAAAAGCAAGTCTCAATAAATTTAAAAAGATTTAAATCATGCAAAACACTTTCTCAGATCATAAAGGAATGAAGTTGGAAATCAATAATAGGCAGAGTGCCAGAAAATTCACAAATATGTGGAGACTCAACAACACACTCTTAAGCAACCAGTGGGTCAAGGAAAAAATTAAAAGAGCAATCAGTAAATATCTCGAAGGAAATGAATGAAAACACAACATATCAAAACTTATGGGATGCAGCCAAGGCAGTGCTAACAGGGAAATTTATTGCTTTAAATGCCTATATTAAAAAAGAAGAAAGGGAAAAAATTCAGGAATTAACTGTCCACTTGGAAGAACAGGAGGAAGAACAACAAACTAATCCCAAAGCAAGCAAAAGGAAAGAAATAACAAAGATTAGAGCAGAAATAAATGAAATTGAGAACATGAAAACAATTGTGAAAATAAAAAAAATCAGAAGCTGGTTCTATGAGAAAATCAACAAGACTTAGGGGCCCTTAGCAAGATTGATAAAAAGAAGAAGAGAGAGGATGCAAATAAATAAGATCAGAAATGGAAGAGGAGACATAACCACAGATTCCACAGAAATAAAGGAGGCAATAACAGGATATTATGAACAACTTTATGCTAACAAATATGACAATGTAGATGAAATGGAAAACTTCCTAGAAAGGCATGAACAACCAACTTTGACTCAAGAAGAAATAGACGACCTCAACAAAGCAATCACAAGTAAAGAAATCGAATCAGTCATTAAAAAGCTCCCAAATAGAAAAGTCCAGGACCAGATGGCTTCACATGTGAATTCTACCAAACATTCCAGAAAGAATTAGTACCAATCCTGCTAAAACTCTTCAAAAAAAATTTAACAGGAGGGAAAGCTGCCTAATTCATTCTATGAGGTGAACATCATCCTCATACCAAAGCCAGAAAAAGATATTACAAAACAAGGAAACTACAGACAAATCTCTCTAATGAATATAGATGCAAAAATCCTCAACAAAATTCTAACAATTCGAATCCAGCAACACATAAAGAATACATCATGACCAAGTAGGATTCATCCCAGGTATGCAAGAATGGTTCAACATAAGAAAATCAATTAATGCAATACACCATATCAATAAATCAAAGTAGAAAAATCACATGATCATCTCGATAGATGCAGAGAAAGCATTTAACAAAATTCAACATCCTTTCCTGTTGAAAACACTTCAAAGGATAGGAATACAAGGGAACTTCCTTAAAGTAATAAGGGGAATATGTGAAAAACACACAACTAATATCACCCTCAATGGGGAAAAACTGAAAACTTTCCCCCTAAGATCAGGAACAAAACAAGGCTGTCCACTATCACCACTGTTATTCAACATTGTATTGGAAGTTCTAGCCAGAGCAATTAGACAGGAAAAAGAAATACAAGGCATCAAAATTGGAAAGGAAGAAGTAAAACTCTCACTCTTTGGAGATGATATGATACCATATGTTGAAATCCTAAAAAATCCACAGCAAAACTACTAGAGCTAATAACACGTACAGCAAAGTGGCAGGTTACAAGATCAACACTCAAAAATCTGTAGTGTCTCTGTACACTAGTAATGAAAAATCTGAGGTAGAAACCAAGAAACAAATTCCATTTACAATTGCAACCAAAAGAATAAAATATTTAGGAATAAATTTAACTAAAGAGACAATAGACCTATAGAAAGAAAACTACAAGAAATTGTTAAAAGAAATCACAGAAGACCTAAATAGATGGTAAGGCATACCATATTCATGGATTGGAAGACTAAATACAGTTAAGATGTCAATTCTATCTTAATTGATTTACAGATTCAAAGCAATACCAATCAAATTCCCAACAACTTACTTTTCAGAAATAGAAAAACCAATACACAAATTTATATGGAAGGGCAGGGTGTCCCGAATTGCTAAAAGTATCTTGAGGAAAAAAAAATGAAGGTGGAGGTCTCATGCTGCCTCTAAGGCTTTAAGGCATATTATGAAGTTACAGTGGTCAAAACAGCATGGTACTGGCATAAAGATAGATATATTGACCAATGGAAAAGAATAGAGTGTTCAGATATAGACCCTCTCATCTATGGACATTTGATCTTTGATAAGGCAGTCAAGCCAACTCATCTGGGACAGAACAGTCTCTTCAATAAATGGTGCCTAGAGAACTGGGTATCCATATGCAAAAGAATGAAAGAAGACATATATCTCACACCCTATACAAAAGTTAACTCAAAATGGATCAAAGATCTAAACATAAGGTCTAAGACCATAAAACAGTTAAAGGAAAATTTAGGGAAATATCTTATAAATCTTAAAATTGGAGGTGGTTTTATAGACCTTACACCCAAAGCAAGAGCACTGAAGAAAGAAAGAAAGAAATGGGAACTCCACAAGATGAAACACTTTTGCACATCAAAAAACTTCATCAAGAAAGTAAAAAGACAGCCTACACAATGGGAGGCAATATTTCTAAATGACATATCAGATAAAGGTCTAGTATCCAGAATTTATAAAGAGATTTTTCAACTCAACAACAAAAAGATAGCCAATCCAATTACAAAATGGGAAAAAGACTTGAACAGACACTTCTCAGAAGAGGAAATACAAATGGCCAAAAGGCAAATGAAGAGATGCTCAATGTTCCTGGCCATTAGTGAAATGCAAATCAAAACCACAATGAGATATCATCTCACACCAACCAGAAAGGTCATTTTCAACAAAACAGAAAATGACAAGTGCTGGAGTGGATGTGGATAAAAACGCACTATTAGTGAGAATGTCAAATTGTGTAACCACTGTGGAAGTCATTTTGGTGGTTCCTCAAAAAGGTGAATATAGAATTACCATATGACCCAGCAATACCATTGCTAGGGGTCTACTCAAAGGACATAGGCGCAAAGACACAAACGGACATTCGCACACCAATGTTTATAGCAGCATTATTTACAATTGCAAAGAGATGGAAACAGCCAAAATGTCCATCAACAGACGATTGGCTAAACAAACTGTGGTATATACATATGATGGAATATTATACAGCTTTATGACAGAATAAAGTTATGAAGTATGTAACAACATGGATGGACTTTGAGAACATTATGCTTAATGAGACCTGCTTCTTTAATAGCAGCCATTCTTACAGGTGTGATGTGGTATCTCATTGTAATCTTGATCTGCATTTCCCTTATAGTCAGTGGAAATGAGCATCTCTTCATCTGCTTTTGAGCCATCTGTATTTGCTCTTCAGAAAAATGCCTATTCATAAATTAGCCCATTTTATAATTGGGTTATTTGTTCTTTTGTTGTTGACTTGTATGATTTCTTTGTATATACAAAAAGTCAAACCTTTGTCTGATATGGTGTTCTAGTTTGCTAGCTGCCAGAATGCAACACACCAGAGACAGATTGGTTTTAATAAAAGGGGATTTATTTTGTTGGTTCTTCAGAGGAAAGGCAGCTAACTTTCCACTGAGGTTCTTTCTTACGTGGAAGGCACAAGATGGTCTCTGCTGGTCTTCTCTCCAGGCCACTGGGTTCCAACAACTTTCCCCGGGGTGACTTCTTTCTGCATCTCCAAAGGCCTAGGCTGAGCTGCTAGCGCTGAGATGAGAAATGCTGAGCTGCTTGGCTGTGCTACATTGCATTCTCTCATTTAAGCACCAGCCAATTAAGTAAACGTCACTCATTGCAGCAGACACGCCTCCTAGCTGACTGTGGATGTAATTAGCAGCAGATGAGTTTCACGTACCATTGGCTTCTGTCCGCAGCAACAGAACTAGGTATGCTCACCTGGCCAAGTTGACAACTGAATCTAACTAACACATATGGTATTTCTAATTATTTTCTCCCATTAACTTCACTGCCTCTTCAATTTTTTGACAGTCTTTTGAAGTGCAGAAGCATTTGATTTTGAGGGGTTCCCATTTATCTATTTTGTCTTTTGTTGCTTGTGCTTTGGGTGTAAAGTTTATGAAGCTACCTCCTATTACTATGTGTTGTAGATGTTTCCCTGCATTTTTTTCTAGGATTTTTATGGTGCTATATCTTATAATTAGGTTTTTGATTCACTTTCAGTTAATTTTTTGTGTAGGGTGTAAGATAGGGGTCCTCTTCCATTCTTTTGACTATTGATGTCCAGTTCTGCCCTGCCAAATTATTGAAAAGACTATTTTGCCCCAGTTCAGAGAGTTTGGGGGCTTCGTAAAAAAATCAGTTGACCATAGATTTGGTGGTCTATTTCTGCACTCTAGATTTGATTTCATTGATCACTGTTTCTGTCTTTGTGCCAGTAACATCTGGTTTTGACCACAGTGGTGTTATAATAGGTTTTAAAGTGAGGGAGTGCTAATCCTCCCACTTCGTTCTTCTTTTTTAGGATGGGTTTAGGTATTCAGTTTCACGTTCCCCTCCAGAAGAATTTGGTAGTTAGCTTTTCCAAATCTTCAAAGTAGGTTGTTGGAATTTTGATTGGTACTGTGTTGAATCTGTAGATTAATTTGGGGAGAATTAACATCTTAACTCTATTTAGCCTTCCTATCCATGAGCAGAGAATATCCTTCCACCTATTTAGGTCTCCTTTGATTTCCTTTAGCAATATTATGTAGTTTTCTGTATACAAGTCCTTTACATCCCTAGTTAAGTTCATTCCTAAATACTTGATTCTTTTAGTTGTTATTTTGAATGGATTTTTTCCTTAACTGACTCATCATTGCTAGAGTATAGAAATGGTTGCTGATATTTGTACATTAATTTTATATCCCACCACCTTCCTGAATTTCTTTATTATCTCAAGTAACTTTGCTGTAGATTTCTCAGGATCTTCCAAGTATATTATCATTTCTCTGCAAATAATGAGAGTTTTACTTCTTCCTTTCCAATTTGGATGCCTTTTATTTCTTTGTCTTGCCTGATTTCTCTAGCTAGAACTTCTAGCACAATGTTGAATAACAGTGGTGACAGTGGGCATCCCTGTCTTGTTACTGATCTAAAGGGGAAGCCTTTCAGTGTCTCTCCATTGATTACAATGCTGACCATCGGTTTTTCATATATTTCTTCAATCATATTGAGATCATTATCTTTGATTCCTATCTTTTGGAGTGTTTTTATCAGAAGAGGTTGCTGAATTTTGTTGAATGCTTTTTCAGTATCAATCGAGATGATCATGTGATTTTTCCCCTTCAATTTTTTAATGTGCTGTATTACATTAATAGATTTTCTTTTGTTGAACCATCCTTGCATTCCTGGTATAAACCCACTGGTTATGGTGTATAATTCTTTCAATGTGTTGTTGGATTCGAGTTGCTAATATCTTATTGAGAATTTTTGCATCTATGTTCATGAGGGAAATTGGCCTGTAGTTTTCCTTTTTTATAGTATCTTTACCTGGTTTTGGTATTAAAATGTTATTAATTCATATAATATGTTAGGTAAAGTTCCTTTTTTCCTCAATTTTGTGGAAAAGTTTGAACAGAATTGGTGTTAATTTTTTCTGGAATGTTTGATAAAATACCCTGTGAAGCCCTCTGGCCCTGGGCTTTTATTTGTAGGAAGATTTTTGATGACTGATTGAATCTCTTTACTTATGATCAGTTTATTGAGATCTTCTGTTTCTTCCTGAGTCAGTATAGCTTGATTGTTTGTCTCCAGGAATTTGTGCATTTCATCTAAGTTGTCTAGTTTGTTGGCATATAGTTGTTCATAGTATCCTCTGATGATTTCTTTTATTTCTTCAGGGTCTGTGGTAGCACACCCCTTCTCATTTCTGACTTTGTTTATTTGCACCCTCTCTCTTTTTTTCTCTGTCAGTCTTGCTAGCGGTCCATCAATTTTACTGATTTTCTGAAAAAATGAATTTTCACTTTTATTGATTCTTTCTATTGTTCTTTTGTTCTCCCATTCATTTATCTCTACTTTAATCTTTGTTATTTCTTTTCCTCTATTTGCTTTGCAGTTTGTTTGCTGTTCTTTCTCAAGTTCCTACAGGTGAGCTGTTAAATCCTTGATTTTTGCTCTTTCTTGTTTTTTTTAATATAGGCATTTAGTAACATAAATTGCATTCTTAGCACAGTCTTTGCACATCTCCTAGTTCAGATAAGTTGTATTCTCATTTTCATTCATCTCCAGATAGCTACGGATTTCTCTAGCAATTTCTTCTTTGACCCACTAGTTGTTTAAAAGTGTGTTATTTAATCTCCATATATTTGTGAATGTTTTCATTCTTTGGTAGATATTGAGATCCAACTTCATACCACTGTGACCAAAGGAAGTGTTTTGAATAATTTCAATGTTTTCAAATTTATTAAAGACCAGCTTTCTGCCCCAGCATATGATCTATCCTGGAGAATGTTCCATGGGCCCTTGAGAAGAATATATATCCTTGTGATTTGTGGTGCAATGGCCTATATATGTCTGTTAGGTCTAATTCATTTATCAAGTTATTTAACTTCTTTATTTCCTTGTTGATCTTCTGTCTGGTTGTACTATCTATAGAAGAGAGTAGTGTATTGAAATCTCCTACTATTATTGTTGAAACATCTATCACTCCCTTCAGTTTTGTCAATGTCTGTCTCATGTGTTTGGACCTCCTTGACTGGGACCAAAAGCATTTATGATTTTTATATCTTCTTCGTCATTTGACCCTTTAATAAGTATATAGTATCCTTCCTTGTCTCTAATGATATCTTTACATTTAAAGTCTATTTTGTCTGATATTAGTATAACTACTCTTCCTTTTTTTGGTTACAGCTTGCATGGAAAATATTTTTTCATCCTTTCACTTTCAATCTATTTGCATCCTTGTGTCTAAGATAAGTCTTTTGTAAGCACCATATAGCTAGATTTTCTTTCTTAATCCATTCTGCCCATCTTTATCTTTAAATTGGTAAATTTATTCCATTACCATTGAAAGTTATTACTGAAAAGGTGTTTCTTGAACCCACCATTTTACCTTTTTTATTTTATTTGTCAGATCTATATATTGTTTTCTCTATTTCTCTTTGTATTTTTTAAATTACCCTTTGTGGTACTCTTCAATTCTGTGCCTTCTTCCAGACCTGTCTCTTCTGTCTTTTTTGTTTGCAGCAGCAGATCTGTCTTTAGTATTTCTTGTAGGGCCAGGCTTTTGTTGAGAAATTCTTTCAGGACTTCTTTGTCTGTGGAAACTTTAGTCTCTCTCTGAGTTTTGAAGGACAATTTCGCTGGATATTGAGTTCTTGGTTGGTAGTCTTTCTCTTTCATGATCTTGAGTATATCATACCACAGTCTTCTCACCTCCAGAGTGCTAGTTGAGTAGTCTGAATGAGTTTTTTTATTTCCCTTGCATGTAGTAAAATGTTTTTTCTCTTTTGATACCACAGTGTCAGGGTCAGATTCATCCCTGGGATTCCTTCCCGCATCACCAAGGAAATTTTCACCCCTGGATGGTGTGTCCCACATAGGGGAAGGGCAATGATGTCACTTGCATAGTGGGATTTTCCCCTTCTTGCATAATACATATTTATTTCTTTTTAGTATGTGTATTTAAAGGTAAAATCCTGCAATTCCAAGTATTCATCACACACTAAAATGGAATAGCAAACTAAACATAAAGAAAATAGAAGATAGAAAATTATAAATAAAGAAGAAAACTTAACAAAGGACAAGTAAGGAGAGGATAAAACAGTCAAAGCTAATTCTAGTAGAAGACAAAAATGTTAAATCCCCATAATGACGTGTTAAGAAAAAAGAAAAATTGCCAGATAAGTAATAGCAGAAGTTAAAAGTGGGTTATCTGTTATAATGCTAACACATTTTAGCATTATAAAAAATAGTATAAATAATTTCATGCCAATACACTTTGAAAATTTACAGGAAATTCACAAGTTCCCAGAAAATGAGTTACAAAATGTTTCAAAGACAAAACTCTGAAAATATTATTATTTACTAATGATATTGAATCCCTAATTTAAAATATCTCATGTATTTTTATTATGATGTATAGCTTCACTGAGAAAACTTCCTAATGTGTTTTATGAGAAGAATTTAACATTGCTACCAAAATCTGGTAAGAAAGAAATTTATCAAGGCACTTTTGTTCTTGAACACATATCCTAAAAAAAAATCCACACTCTAAATCTCACTATATTTTAGAAAGAGACTATATCACAGCAGTTTCCCTGGTCCAGTCTTGTAGAGACAGCTATGTTTCTTTTAATCTTGATTCAATACAAAGGATGGAAACCATTATGTTGGATTATTTCCATGGAGATGTGACATCTGATTGTGGCTGTGATGTTTTGATTAGATGGAGATGTGACACCACCCATTTATAGGATTCCTTTTATACTGGAGTCCTATAAAAGGGGAAACATTTGGAGAAATCTCGGATGCAGACACAGACATGGACATTTGGAAATGCAGAAGGCCCAGGAGATACCAGGAGCTGATAGAACTGAGGAAAGCTGGACAGTTGCTTCAGAGCTGACAGAAACACAGACATTTGGAGATGGAGTGCTGACAGAGAGAGTATATGCCTAGACATGTACTTTGGAGCTGCAGATGCCAGAAGATGTCACCACGTGCCTTCGCATGAGACACTAATAAGCCAGAATCCAAAGTTGCATCCTGAAGGAGCTAAGGGAAGGCCCACAGAGGCTTAGAGAGGAAACCACTGGCACAAAAGCTGGAAGCAACAGAGCCGGGTAAAAGGACACAACAGATGCCAGCCAGTTGCCTTCTCATGTGACAGATGTGGGACTTTCGTAGTCAAGGTATATTTCTAAGGTGGTCTTAGTTTGCATAGTTTCATGCCTTAGAACTGTAACTTGTAATTTAATAAATTCTTTTTTTAGAAGTTGTTCCTATGGTGTACAGGTGGTTTAGTGGTACAATGCTCACATTCTAGGTGGGAGACATGGATTCAATTTCTGGACCATGCACACCCCAGCATTCAGCCAAACAGAGCACAGCCTTTATCAAATTATGAACAGAGGGAAAATTTTATTCCTATAAAGGACATTTACTAAAAACTAGAGCAAATGGCAAAACTTATGGCATAATATTGAAAGCATTTCAGGACAGTGAGTTTAAGAATGAGACAAAAGTAATCAATAGTTCCACATCTACTGGACATTTGCCTGGAGGCCCTGCTCAAGGGGACAATGGCAGGAAAAGAAATTAAAAGAATAATTCCTAGGACAGATGGAATATAACTGACTCTATTATTTGCAAGTGATATTATTGTGCAAGTATAGCAACCAGAAGATTTTATAAACTGAGTTTAGTGGTCTGCTTACAAGGTTAGTAGAAAATTTATAAATGTGTATAAGCAAGTGACAGGGCATTCCAAAACAACATTTTAAAAGATCACATTTACAATATCTTTAAAATGTATGAAATGCCTATAAACAAAATTTTCAAAAAGTGTGGAAGAATTCTTCTCATAAACTTACAGAAAAGCAGAAAGAAAATTTCTAAGACTGAAATAGATGAAGGGATAATTCATACCCTTGCATGAAAAGATGCACTATGTAGAGATATCCATACTTTCCAGATTGATCCCAA
Organism: Tamandua tetradactyla; assembly: GCF_023851605.1. NCBI lineage: Eukaryota > Metazoa > Chordata > Mammalia > Pilosa > Myrmecophagidae > Tamandua > Tamandua tetradactyla. Next base: position 93,002,638 of record NC_135337.1, on the reverse strand, counting down.
CTTCAGGACAATTATAACTTGCTTAAAATTCTTATGACTATGGAAAATAGAAGAGCTTCACTAAGGCAAACTTGAAGAAAAATAATGAAATAGGAGTATTTATTTTGCCTGATTCAAGTTTTTTAACTCACAGTAATGGGATTTCAGTGTAAGCATAAAAAATAAAATCAAATGCACCAAGTGGCAAATACAGAAACCCACTGATCATAAATGGACTAATAAATATGAGACATGCAGTGGATCAAGACATAAAAAGTAAAAAATCTTTAATGAACTCAAAGGAGAAAAATATTTTCACCTTGAGAAGGCAAAATTATCTTTAACAAGACAGATATGACATCATCCTTAAAGACAAAGAATTTAAATAAATGTAAATATATTAAATTATAGTTTCCTGTTCATTAGTGAAAGGTCAAGCTGATGCTGGAACAAAATAGTAAAAATATCCCACAAGAAAGAATACAAGAAAAAGCTAGATCAGGCCAATAAAAATCACATATAGAATATTGTCTAGATTGTAATCTTCCATAATGTGATACACCAGAACTGGAATGCCTTTGAAAAAAGAAAATTAAGGGAGGCACAATGATTGTTCAGTGGCAGATTTCTCACCAGCCACACCAGAGACAAGATTGAATTCCAAGTGACTGCCCATTCAAAAACCAAAAAGGGGGGAGGATTAATAAGTCACAAGTTTACAGTTCTGAGCCTATAAAAATGTCCACATTAAGGCATCCAAAGAAAGATATCTTAATTCAAAGATGTTGATGTGTCAAGAACAGCTCTGTCTAGTGGGTAGTCACATGGTTGGCATCTGCTTATTCCTTGTTCCTGGGATTTCAGCTTCTGACCCTGTGGGGGTTCCTCACTTTGCTTCTCCATGGCTGGCTTTCATCTTTTCTCTTGGCTCTCTCATGGTTTTGGCTTGCTTAACATCTCATTGTGACTTCTGCTGGCTCCAAGCAGCTCTAGAAATCCATGTCTCTATTCTCCAAAGATCTGCATTTGTGTGAACCCTGCTCTGAAATTTCTGTCAGCCCTTTCATTTCTATAAAATGTTCCCTCTTTTAAAGGATTGCAGTAAACTAATCAAGACACACCTGGAATGGGTGGGGTCCCATCTCCATCTGATCAAGACCCACACCTGCAATTGGACGTGTTGCATCTCTGTGGATCTAATGAAGAGTTTCCAGCCTGCAGTATTACAAAAAGATCTAAAGAAATGGCTGTTCCCACAGGATTAAATCAGGATCAATACAATGTTTCTCTGGGGTACATAATAGCTTTGAACTGGCACAAATATATAGAGAGCTTGTACTGAACAACAAGAGACAAGGAACAGTCTTTAGAAAAAATGGCATGACTTTAAACAGGCTCTTCATACAAAAGCATCTCTTAATGTGCAGAGCATATTATGTGGTAGTTCTCATATTAATTATTCACAAGGAAATTACAAATCTTACTTAAATAGTTCAAACTCTCCCCCATAATAGCTAAAGTTAAGTGGACTCTATGTTAAGTGTCAGAAAGAGTATGGAAGAATTAGAACTCTCATATTGTTTGTTGGAGTGTAAATTTTTGTAACCGTTTGGAAAATTTTTTGCTATTACCTCTAAAGTTGAAGATTTGCATATTATACAGTCGAGAAATATAGCATCATATTGGTACCAGACATGCAAAATGTTCATAGCAAATTTATAAATAAAAACCAAAACCCATGAACAATCCAAATGCTATCACTAGTAAAATGGGTGAATAAAAGATGATGTGCTAATATAACTGAATTCTATCCAACAATACAAGTAAATGAATTACACCACTTCACACCCAAAATGTCACTACATTTTAAAAATGTAAAATGACAAGTGTTTGAAAGGATGGCATGAACTTGAAACCCTAGTGCATTGTTGGTGGGAATGTAAAATTGTGAATCACTGTGGAAATCAGTATGGCAGTTTCTCAAATTAAATATGGAACTCATATGACCTGGCCGTTCTATTTCAAGGCATATCACCAAACAAACTGAAACTAGGTTCTCAAAGAGATAATTGTGCAAAATGTTTATAACACTATCAGACCCAATAGCCAGCAGGTGGAAATAACCCAAGTGTCCATCAACAAAAAAGTATAAGCAAAAATGGTAATTACCCATAGTGGAATATTAATTTGCCACAGGTAGAAATGAATTTCTGAGTCTTGTTGCTATATGGAAGAACCTTATAAACCATATGCCTATTGAAATAAGCAAGATGCAAAATGAGAAATATTCGGTATACTCATATAAAATAGTCTAAAAATAGCAGATTCACAGAGGAAAAAAGTAGAGGTTGCTAGAGCAGGGGGTAGAGGGAAGAGGAACTGTCTATTTGCTGGATGCAGTATGTTGGTAAAAGAAAATTTGAAAAAACATATATTTAAAATGAATGAATTGGGAAGACAACGGTGGCACAATGGCAGAGTTCTTTCCTGCCATACCAGAGAACCAGGTTCGATTCCTGGTACCTACCTATGCAAAATAAAAAAGATCTGTAACTATAACCAGTGACACTGATGAAGTTCAAACACATAATATTGGGTAAAAGTTTCCAAACAGAATTAACTTATAGTGTTAGAAATCAGGAACATAATTTCTTTGGAGATATGCCAGGGGATAATGACATGAAAAGGTATTTCTGAGAGATTGAATATGTTCTAGCCCCTTGCTTCTGTGGTGTTACACATGTGTTCACTTCCTGATAAAGCATTAATCAGTACATTTATGATTTATGCTCTGACTATACTTATATGCAATACATATTTAAGAAGAAAAGAAATAAAGCTCTGAGTACACTTATATGCAATACATATTTAAGAAGAAAAGAAATAAAGCTCAACAATGAATGAAAAATGGAAGTGTTATCCAATTGATGATCTAAAGGAAGAACAGAGGTCTAAGAGAATATTTGGGGATGAAAACCAAGCATGGTGAAACAGAGTTAATGCAAGTTGGACAGAATTTGGCTAAAATTGCCCAGTCAATTCATTGGAGGTCCTGTCAATAAGAGGAAAATATTAGGTTGATGACACTTTGCATTTCTCACTAGACATGGACCACTGTGTGAAGTGTCCAGATCATAAGTATGCAAACAGAGAACTCACTACCTCCAAAAAGCTGTGACCTTCCTGGCTTATGAAGACCCTCTGGGGATGACTGTGGTCTGCACAGAGCTTTGCTTCTATTTGCTCATGGCTGTTGTTCTTGGGGTCTTTGTGAAGCATTGAGACACTCCCATGTCAAGGCTAACAACAGGGCTCTCAGCTATGTCCTGCGCATCTCCCTCCTCCTGTGCTTCCTCTGCTCCATCCTCTTCATAGGGTGTCTTAACACAGTCACTTGAATTCTCCAGCAAATCTCATTTGGAATTACATTCACCATGGCCGTGTCCACTGACTTGGCCAAAACCATCACCGTGGTTCTGGCATTCAAGGTCACAGTACCAAGGAGAAAGATGAGGCAGTGGTTGGGGCCAGAGACACCTAACTCGGTTTTTCCCATCTGCTCCCTGATCCAGATGACTCTCTGTGGAATCTGGCTGGGAACTCCTCCCCCTTTCATTGACAAAAATGCACACTCTGAGCCTGGCTATATCTTCATCAAGTGCAACAAGGCTCGGTCATTGCCTTCTACTGTGTCCTGGGGTACTGGGATTCTTGGCCCTGGGGAGCTTCACCGTAGCTTTCATGGCCAGGAACCTGCCCGACACCTTCAATGAAGCCAAGTTCTTGACCTTAAGCATGCTGGTGTTCTGCAGTGCTTGGGTCACATTCCTCCCCATCTACCACAGCACCAAGGGGAAGGTCATGGTGGCTCTGGAGATCTTCTCCATCTTGGCGTCCAGTGCTGGATTGCTGGGCTGCATCTTTGCTCCAAAATGCTATATTATTTTGTTAAGGCCAGAGAGAAACACTCAGCATGGACTATGGTATAAATCCACCTCTGGGGGCAATAAGCCTTCTTAAATTTTAACTCATATGTTTCCTAAAATAAAAAGAGCCTGAAGAATATCTATACCTTACTCACAGTCATATATTAGATAACAATATCATACAATTTACCTTCTTCAATGAACAGAAAACCCTCATTTCCCCTAATAATGTCAAGAGCATTACAATCCTCAGACACCTTTTCACCTTTAAATGTCATTTGTGAGTTCCTTTCATTAAATTCAGTATCAAATACCAATATTTTAGCTAAATTGGGTATAATAATCACCTTTATGTCATCTTCCACTTTCCTTTTTCCCTTTTTTATTTCTAATTTTCCTGGTAAGCACAATAAAATATTCCTCTCTTCTTAACACATTTGGTTACCTTAATGGCTCTGGAGCATTTGTGGTATATTCTTTATTTTATCACAGATTTCCATGTCTTATTTTAATAATTCTCTCTCTCTCTCCATAAATATATACATATATATATATTTTTTTTCAACATGGGCAGCCACTGGGAATAGAACTTGGGTCCTGGGTCTCCGGCATGGCAGGCTAGAACTCTGCCTGCTGAGCCACCGTGGCCCTCCCTCCATGTTTTATTTTATATATAGTAAATCAATACCTATAACTCTCTCCCTTTCTAGACCCTTTAATATATATCATCAATTTTTTTCTCTCTTGAACAAATAGAAGGTTGTTTTAATATGCTGAACTCGATGGTGTGCTTTGTTTGAGAGTTGACAGCACATTTCTCTCCTAATTATTGCACCATTCAGAACTTGAGGGAGAAACACCCCAAGATGTCTGTGCCAGTGAAAAGTGTGCCTGACAGAAATACTATTAGTGGAGACCAACTAAGAGATGAAGACATTGGCTTTCTCTTCTCTAGGTTTTCTTAAGTCCATCCCTGACCATATTAGACCACCAGAAAGCTTTATGTGTGGATAAAGCTTTTATGTGTGGATAGCTTCATTTTTTGTAGAAAACCTCTGAAATGTATGTATGTTAATCCTTGGTTTCAAGAAATAGTCATGGATAAATATTCCTTTTTATCAGTTATAGATCAGGTATGAGGAGCACTGTTGATTTTGCCACTCTGAGTCTTGCATGAAGGGAAGGTTCCACCATAAGAAATTTATTTTAAAGTTGATTTCTAAGAATGCTTGACAATTTTTCCTAAGAAAATAATATGTTCTTCTGTCCTGATAATGACAATTGTGTAATTTGATGATGCCTAGAAACACAGACTCAAAGTTGATGCTAAGTTACATCAACTAGAGTAACCTTTATAATGAACATATTTGACTTCTGAGCCATTCCTTGGTGCTGATTTTCTCTCTCTTTTATTAGCCATGAACAGTTATCCTTGTCATGCCACTTCTTTCCTCATTGTCAATCCTATATATTGGGGTTCAGCATAAGAAATTAAATAGGAATTACTGGAGAGTTTTTCAGAAGCTGTAAAACAGCTTCTGCCTTGGTGCCATTATCGAGTCAGTGAGACAAGCTTAGGGCATAACAAGAAAATAGAAAAGGAAATCTTTGAAGGCATTACTTACTACAAAGCATTTCTAGAAACCACAGAGATCTGCCTATCTCTTGCACAGAAATTGCAATAATTTGGGGTGCAGGATTGTTATTTTAAAAAAGCATTCTGAGGTATTTTGGCATCATGCAAGAAAAAGCTAAGATCTTATTGATTTCTTAAAGAAAAATGAAGGGGAAGGATTTACCTTTATGAATTTTCATGTCAGGAAAGTCTAGTGTGAATTTTTTTTAGTAACAGGAGCATCAGCTTCTGCTGATGAAGGGCTAGGTCAGGAGAAATGGGAAACACTGAAGGAGCTGATGGAAGATGTAATCTGGTCTGAAGGGAGGGCCAAAATTTATGCAGAATTTCCAGATCATATGGGTGATGCATCTCTAACCCTATAAAGTGGAAGGAATAACTATGTGCATGGTTTGTTGTAAATGAATATGCATTTTATTGCAAATAAATCGAATCCTTCTTTGGAATGCAACTTTCTGCCCAATGGAAATACCTGGATGGTGATGATGTTTACGATCCATTAGTCTAATCTAAGTGTTCATCTTCAAAAAACCTTTTTCAACATCTGTATTTCTGGAATTTCTCATAAATCTCATAAATATGGTTTATAGCTCAGGACACTCTGTTCCAGTTTGCTAGCTGCCAGAGTGCAATATACCAGAAATTAAACAGCTTTTAAAAAGGGGGATTTAATAAGTTGCTAGTTTACAGTTCTAAGGTTGAGAAAATGTCCCAATTAAAACAAGTCTATAGAGATGTCCAATCAAAGGCATCCAGGGAAAGAGACCTTGGTTCAAGAAGGCTGATGAATTTCAGGGTTTCTCTCTCAAGTGGAAGGGCACATGGCGAACACAGTGAGAGTTCCTTTCTCATCTGGAAAGGCAAAAGGTGAACACGGTCATGGTTTCCCTCTCATCTGGAAAGGCACATGGGGAACACAGCATCATCTGCTAGCTTCTTCTCCTGGCTTCCTTTTTCATGAGTGTCCCCAGGAGGTATATTCCTTCTTCAACTCCAAAGGTCACTGGCCGGTGGACTCTGCTACTTTTGGGTTTGTCATTCTTCTCTGCTCTCTCTGAATCTCTTATTCTCCAAAAGGTTTCCTCTTTTATAATATTCAAGTAAACGTTTTCAAAACCCACCCAATGGATGGAAACATGCCTCCACCTAATCCAGTTTAACAACCACTCTTGATTAAATCACATCTCCAGGTAGATGGTCTAATTACAGTTTCAAACATACAATACTGAGTAGGGATTAGAAGAAATGGCTGCATTTACAAAATGGGATTAGGATTAAAACATGGCTTTTCTAGTGTACATGCATCATTTCAAACCAGCCCACCTCTACAGTCTTTGAAAAGTCACTCAATGTCTTGCACCTCAATATTATACTACCGGCCTTGCTTACCTAATAAGTTGGTATGTAAAATGATGACTTCCTTTTGAAATGAGGCTCTTTGAAAAAGCGTAAGAGTGGCTAATATATATATATATTTGTTTATTTATTAAAAAAATTAACTAACACAACATTTAGAAATCATTCCATTCTACATATGCAATCAATGATTCTTAATATCATCACATAGATGTATGATCATCATTTCTTAGTACAGTTTCATCAATTTAGAAAAAGAAATAGCAAGACAATAGAAAAAGAAATAAAATGATAATATAGAGAAAAAATAAGAATAAAAAATACAAAAAAATATAAAAAACAGAAAAAACATACAAAAAAAACTATAGCTCAGATGCAGCTTCCTTCAGTGTTTTAACATAATTACATTACAACTAGGTAGCGTTGTGCTGTCCATTTTTGAGTTTTTGTATTCAGTCCTGTTGCACAGTCTGTATCCCTTCAGCTCCAATTACCAATTATCTTACCCTATTTCTAATTCCTGATGGTCTCTGTTACCAATGACATATTCCAAGTTTATTTTCTAATGTTGGTTCACATCAGTGGGACCATACAGTATTTGTCCTTTAGTTTTTGGCTAGTCTCACTCAGCATAATGTTCTACAGGTTCATCCATGTTATTACATGCTTCATAAGTTTATACTGTCTTAAAGCTGCATAATATTCCATCATATGTATATACAACAGTTTGTTTAGCCACTCGTCTGTTGATGGACATTTTGGATGTTTCCATCTCTTTGCAATTGTAAATAATGCTGCTATAAACATTGGTGTGCAAATGTCCGTTTGTGTCTTTGCCCTTAAGTCCTTTGAGTAGATACCTAGCACTGGTATTGCTGGGTCGTATGGCAATGCTATATTCAGCTTTTTGAGGAACTGCCAAAATCCCTTCAACAGTGGTTGCACCATTTGACATTCCCACCAACAGTGGATAAGTGTACCTCTTTCTCCACATCCTCTCCAGCACTTGTCATTTTTTGTTTTGTTGATAATGGCCATTCAGGTGGATGTGAGATAATATCTCATTGTGGTTTTGATTTACATTTCTCTAATGGCCAGGGACATTGAGCATCTCTTCATGTGCCTTTTGGCCATTTGTATTTCCTCTTCTGAGAGGCGTCTGTTCAAGTCATTTTCCCATTTTGTAATTGGATTGGCTGTCTTTTTGTTGTTGAGTTGAGCAATCTCTTTATAAATTCTGAATACTAGACCTTTATCTGATATGTCTTTTCCAAATATTGTCTCCCATTGTGTAGGCTGTCTTTCTACTTTCTTGATGAAGTTATTTGATGCACAAAACTGTTTAATTTTTAGGAGCTCCCATTTATTTATTTATATCTTCAGTGCTCTTGCTTTAGGTTTAAGGTCCATAAAACCGCCTCCAATTGTAAGTTTCATAAGATATGTCCTTACATTTTCCTCTAACTGTTTTATGGTCTTAGACCTAATGTTTAGATATTTGATCGATGTTGAGTTAACTTTTGTATAGGGTGTGAGATACGGGTCCTCTTTCATTCTTTTGCATATGGATATCCAGTTCTCTAGGCACCATTTATTGAAGAGACTGTTCTGTCCCAGGTGAGTTGGCTTGACTGCCTTATCAAAGATCAAATGTCCATAGATGAGAGGGTCTATATCTGAGCACTCTATTCGATTCCATTGGTTGATATATCTATCTTTATGCCAGTACCATGCTGTTTTGACCACTGTGGCTTCATAATATGCCCTAAAGTCCGGCAGTGTGAGACCTCCAGCTTCGTTTTTTTTTCTCAAGATACTTTTAGCAATTCGGGGCACCCTGCTCTTCCAGATAAATTTGCTTATTTGTTTTTCTATTTCTGAAAAATAAGTTGTTGGAATTTTGATTGGTATTGCGTTGAATCTGCAAATCAATTTAGGTAGAATTGACATCTTAACTATATTTAGTCTTCCAATCCATTGACACCGTATGCCCTTCCATCTATTTAGGTCTTCTGTGATTTCTTTTAACAATTTCTTGTAGTTTTCTTTGTATAGGTCTTTTGTCTCTTTAGTTAAATTTATTCCTAAGTATTTTATTCTTTTAGTTGCAAATGTAAATGGAATTCGTTTCTTGATTTCCCCCTCAGCTTGTTCATTGCTAGTGTATAGAAACACTACAGATTTTTGAATGTTGATCTTGTACCCTGCTACTTTGTTGTACTCATTTATTAGCTCTAGTAGTTTTGCTGTGGATTTTTCTGGATTTTCAACGTATAGTATCATATCGTCTGCAAACAGTGATAGCTTTACTTCTTCCTTTCCAATTTTGATGCCTTGTATTTCTTTACCTTGTCTAATTGCTCTGGATAGAACCTCCAACACGATGTTGAATAATAGCGGTGATAAGGGACATCCTTGTCTTGTTCCTGATCTTAGGGGGAAAGTTTTCAATTTTTCCCCATTGAGGATGATATTAGCTGTGGGTTTTTCATATATTCCCTCTATTATTTTAAGGAAGTTCCCTTGTATTCCTATCCTTTGAAGTGTTTTCAACAGGAAAGAATGTTGAAACTTGTCAAAACCTTCTCTGCATCAATTGAGATGATCATGTGATTTTTCTGTTTTGATTTGTTGATATGGTGTATTACATTAATTGATTTTCTTATGTTGAACCATCCTTGCATACCTGGGATGAATTCTACTTGGTCATGATGTATAATTCTTTTAATGTGTTGCTGGATTCAATTTGCTAGAATTTTGTTGAGGATTTTTGCATCTATATTCAGTAGAGAGATTGGTATATAGTTTTCTTTTTTGTAATATCTTTGCTTGGTTTTGGTATGAGGGTGATGTTGGCTTCATAGAATGAATTAGGTAGCTTTCCCTCTACTTCAATTTTTTTGAAGATTTTGAGCAGAGTTGGTACGAATTCTTTCTGGAATGTTGGTAGAATTCACATGTGAAGCCGTCTTGTCCTGGACTTTTCTTTTTGGGAAGCTTTTGAATGACTGATTCAATTTCTTTACTTGTGATTGGTTTGTTGAGGTCATCTATTCCTTCTTCAGTCAAAGTTGGTTGTTCATGTCTTTTTAGGAACTTGTCCATTTCATCTACATTGTTGTATTTATTAACATAAAGTTGTTTATAGTACCCTGTTATTACCTCCTTTATTTCTGTGAGGTCAGTGGTTATGTCTCCTCTTCCATTTCTGATTTTATTTATTTGCGTCCTCTCCTTCTTTTTGTCAATCTTGCTAAGGGCCCATCAATCTTGTTGATTATCTCATAGAAACAACTTCCGGTCTTATTGATTTTCTCTATTGTTTTCATGTTCTCAATTTCATTTATTTCTGCTCTTATCTTTGTTATTTCTTTCCTTTCCTTGCTTTGGGGTTAGTTTACTGTTCTTTCTCCAGTTCTTCCAAGTGGACATTTAATTCCCAAATTTTTGCCCTTTCTTCTTTTATAATATAGGCATTTAGGGCAATAAATTTCCCTCTTAGCACTGCCGTGGCTGCATCCCATAAGTTTTGATATGTTGTGCTTTCATTTTCATTCACCTTGAGATATTTACTAATTTCTCTTGTAATTTCTTCCTTGACCCACTGATTGTTTAAGAGTGTGTTGTTGAGCCTCCATGTATTTGTGAATTTTCTGGCACTCGGCCTATTATTGATTTCCAACTTCATTCCTTTATGATCCAAAAAAGTGTTGTCCATGATTTCAATCTTTTTAAAGTTGTTGAGACTTGGTTTGTGACCCAGCATATGGTCTATCTTTGGGAATGTTTCATGAGCACTTGAGAAAAAGATGCATCCTGCTGTTGTGGTGTTTAATGTCCTATAAATGTTTGTTAAGTCTAGCTCATTTATTGCAATATTCAAATTCTCTGTTTCTTTTTTGATCCTCTGTCTAGATGTTCTGTCCATTGATGAGAGTGGGGAATTGAAGTCTCCAACTATTATGGTAGATGTGTCTATTTCCCTTTTCAGTAATTGCAGTGTGTTCCTCACATATTTTGGGGCATTCTGATTCAGTGAGTAAATATTTATGATTGTTATGTCTTCTTGTTGAATTGTTCCTTTTATTAGTAGATAGCATCTTTCTTCATCTCTTTTAACTGTTTTACATTTGAAGTCTAATTTGTTGGATATTAGTATAGCTACTCCTGCTCTTTTCTGGTTGTTATTTGCATGAAATATCTTTTCCCAACCTTTCACTTTCAACCTACGTTTATCTTTGGGTCTAAGACATGTTTCCTGTAGACAGTATATAGAAGGATCCTGTTTTTTAATCCATTCTGCCAGTCTGTGTCTTTTGATTGGGAAATTCAGTCCATTAACATTTAGTGTCATTACTGTATGCGTAATACTTTCCTCTACCATTTTGCCTTTTTTATTATATATATCATATCTGATTTTCCTTCTTTCTACATTCTTCTCCATACCTCTCTCTTCTGTCTTTTCGTATCTGACTCTAGTGCTCCCTTTAGTATTTCTTACAGAGCTGGTCTCTTGGTCACAAATTCTCTCAGTGACTTTTTTTCTGAAAATGTTTTAATTTCTCACTCATTTTTGAAGGACAATTTTGCTGGATATAGAAGTCTTGGTTGGCAGTTTTTCTCTTTTAGTAATTTAAATATATCATCCCACTGTCTTCTTACTTCCATGGTTTCTGCTGAGAAATCTACACATAGTCTTATTGGGTTTCCCTTGTATGTGATGGATTGTTTTTCTCTTGCTGCTTTCAAGATCCTCTCTTTCTCGATGACCTCTGACATTCTAACTAAGAAGTGTCTTGGAGAACGCCTACTTGGATCTATTCTCTTTGGGGTGCGCTTCACTTCTTGGATCTGTAATTTTAGGTCTTTCATGAGAGTTGGGAAATTTTCAGTGATAATTTCCTCCATTAGTTTTTCTCCTCCTTTTCCCTTCTCTTCTACTTCTGGGACACCCACAGCACATATATTTGTGCATTTCATATTATCATTCAATTCCTTGAGCCTCTGGTCAAATTTTTCCATTCTTTTCCCTATAGTTTCTGTTTCTATTTGGATTTCAGATGTTCCATCCTCCAGTTCACTAATTCTAGCCTCTGTCTCTTTAAATCTACCATTATAGGTTTCCATTGTTTTTTTCATCTCTTCTACTCTATCTTTCATTCCCATAAGTTCTGTGATTTGTTTTTTCAGACTTTCCGTTTCTTCTTTTTGTTCATCCCATGCCTTCTTCATGTCCTCCCTCAATTTATTGATTTGATTTTTGAAGAGGTTTTCCATTTCTGTTCGTATATTCAGAATTAGTTGTCTCCGCTCCTGTATCTCATTTGAGCTATTGGTTTGTTCCTTTGACTGGGCCATATCTACAATTTTCCTGGTGTGATTTGTTATTTTTTGCTGGTGTCTGGGCATTTAATCAGATTTCCCTGAGTGTGGGACCCAGCAGGTTGAAAGAGTTTCCTGTGAAGTCTCTGGGCTCTGTTTTTCTTATCCTGCCCAGTATGTGGTGCTTGTCTGTCTGCGGGTCCCACCAGCAAAAGATGTTGTGGCTCCTTTAACTTTGGAAGACTCTCGCTGCTGGGTGTGTGGTGGAGACAGAGGAAAGGTTGTAGGTTGGTTTTAATGGCTTCAAATTGTGAAGTCCTGGGATCTGAATTCCTTGAGAGAGGGATTCCACCTGAGTTGCATTTCACCCCTCCCGCTGGGAAGGTTCAATTGGTAGAAGCTCTGAAAGTAGACTGTTTCTGCGTTCAGGGCAACCTGTGTCATCCCAGCGCTGAGCCCAGAGGCAACCAAGCCTCCATAGAAACAGCCACAGAAGGCTCTGCTTTGCCCCCTTTCCTTTTTTTCAGTTAGCCCAATAGGCGACTTCTGCTTTGATCAGTTTTGCCTGAGCTGAGGGCCTATTTTTAGTAGTCAGAAGTTGTTCATTAATTCCACTATTGTTGTTAGGTTGGATTCAGTCTCTACTACTGTTGGAGACTCTTTCCTTTCCCTCCAGGAAGTCACCTGTTGGGGAGGGATGCCGGCCACTTGGGGAACCGCTGATCCAAGGCTCCCAGCCGTCCTGGGAAGCTGTGTGTATGGGAGGGCCTCTGGTCACCAGCCGCCGCGGCTTGTGGGACCACCGATCCGAGGCTCCCAGCCGGCCTGGGAAGCCACATGCATGGGAGGGGCTCCAGTCACCGGCCGCCGTGGCTTGGGGGACAGCCGATCCGAGGCTCCCTGCTGGCCCAGGAAGCCATGTGCATGTGAGGGGCTCCGGTCACCAGCCACCGCGGCTTGGGGAGCCACCAATCCAAGTCTCCCAACCGACATATTTTTCTAATTTATGTGTCAACACCGCCTTATGAAAAAATGCAATGGTGAGGAATGAGGAAGACGACTGAATTGAATTAAGGTCCATGCTGGATTTTTTTTTTTGCCTGCCTCTCTGGATCCATTTTTCTCCCTTCCCCATGCAGTAATATACAGGGGAAAAAGGCCTAAAAGGAGGCCTGGCATTGTGGCTTTAAACTGCTTTTGCTCATTCTCTGATATTTGACCTTTGAAATTTTATTGGCAAATGCTATAACAAATACTCTTGAATTTGGGAAGAAAATATATTGAATTTATAGATTAATATGAGGGACAACTACTATGTTTACAATAGCGAATTGATATCTTAGCTGAATTCAGTCTTCCAATCCATGAATATGGTATGTCTTGCAATTTTTTAAGTTTTTCCTTGATTTCCTTTAGCAACATTTTGTGGTTTTCTGTGTATAAGTCTTTTATGTCCTTGGTTAAATTTTATTCCCAGATATTTGATTCTTTTGGTTGTGAAAGTAAATAGATTTTTTCTTGATTTCCTCCTCAGATTGCTCACTGCTGGTGTATAGAAACACTAGAGATCTGGGATGATATTCTTGTTTCCTGCCACTTTGCTTTATTCATTTATTTGCTGTGGTAGCTTTATTATATAGTTTTTTGGATTTTCTACATAGAAGACCATGTCCCCTGCAATCAGTGAAAATTTTACTTCTTCCTTTGCAATTTGAATGACTTTTATTCCCTTTCTCTTCCCTAATTGCTCTGGCTATAAGTTTCAGCACAGTGTCAAATCACAATGGTTACAGTGGGCAATACTGTCATATTCTTTATCTTAGATAGAAAGTGTGCAGTCCTTCCCCATTGAGTCTGATGGTAGCTGAGGGTTTTTCATTGATTAGCTTTATCATGTTGAGGAAATTTCCTTCTATTTCTACAATTGGAAGTATTTTCATCAATCAATGTGTTTTGTCAAATTTATTTTGTTCGTCAAAAGTGATAATAATGTGGTTTTTCCTCTCCAGTTTATTGATGTGGTATATTACATAACTTAATTTTCTGGTATTGAGCCACTCCTGCATACCTGAAATAAAACCTTCTTGGTGTATAATTCCCTAAATGTGATGTTGGATTCGACTTGTAACTGTTTTGGTGAAATTTTTTGCCATCTATATTCATTAAAGAGATTAATATGTTTCTTTTTTTTAAGTAGGTTTGTCTGGCTTTGGTGTTAGGGTGATGATGGCTTCATAGAATAAGTTAGAAAGCTTTCCCTCTTCTTCAAAATTGTGCAGAGTGTGTACAGGATTGGTACTAATTCTTTTTGTATGCTTCGCTGAATTCACATCTGAATTCTTTCTCTGGTTCTTCCAGATGTGCAGTTTATTCACCAATTTTGGCTTTTTCTTATTTTTTTAAATCTAGATAATTAGGGTAATAAATTTCTCTCTCAGCACCATCTTTTCTGCATCCCATAAGATTTAATATTTTGTGTTCTCATTTTCATTTGGTTAAGGATACTTACATTTCTCTTGTAATTTATTCCTTGACCCGCTTGTTGTTTAAGAGTGTGTTGTTTAGCGTCCATATATTTGCGAATTTTCCCACCTTCCACTTGTTACTGAGTTTCAACGACATTCCATTATGGCCCACCAACGTTCTTTGTATAACTTTGACCTAGAATTTTTCCTGAAGCAACTTATTGAAGAGTACTTTGAAAAATCTTGCTTATTTATTTATTTTCTTTGTATGTATGTTATATTATACAGTAACAAAGTAAAAAAAAAAGCTATTGAAACTTGCTTTGTGACCCAACATGTGTTCTATCCTGGAAAAATATCCATATGCAGTTAGGAAAAAAGTATATTATTCTGTTGTTGTGGGTAATGCTCTAAAATATCTATTAAAGCTGCATCATTTATTAGAGTATTCAAAAATCTCTGTCTTCTTATTGATTTCTATCTAGCTGTTCTATCCATTGATGAGAGTTGTGTATTGAAGTTGCCAACTCTTATTTCAGAAGAATCTACTTGTTCCTTCAGTGTTGTCAGTGTTTGCTACAACACTTTGAGACACTTGGGCTTGGCGCATAGATATTATCATTATTATGGCTTCTGATGATTGTCCCTTTTATAAATACATAGTGTCTTTTTTTGTCCCTTTTAATTGTTTCACACATGAAGTCTCATTTTTTCTGATATTAGTATAGATACCCCACTAGTTTCTGGTTGTTGTTAACATGAAATACATTTCTCCAAACTTTCACTTTCAGGTTGTTTTTGTCCTTGGATCTTAAGTGATTCTCTTGTAGACAGCATATAGATGGATCTATTTTTTTATCCATTCTGCCAATCTATGTCTTTTGATTGGAGAGTTAACTTAATTCCCATTAAATGTTATTTCTGTAAAAGCAGTATCTTTTAAATTATTTTTTCTTTTGAATATTACTTGCCGTATCTTAGTTTTTCTCTCTTTTTACACTATTAATTACACTTACTTCTACTCTTCATTTTTATGCTCTTCCTCAAGCCTTTCTTTCCTGGATTATTCTGTCTGTAATGCTATGTCTTGTATTTCTTGTTGCACAGGTCTCTTCTTCACTAATTCCCTCAGTGTTTACTTTTATGTACATATTTTAACTCTCACTCATTTTTGAAATATAGTTTTTTTGGATATAGAATTTTTAGTTGCCTCTTTTTTCTTTCAGTATCTAAAATATATCATACCACTACCTGCTCACTCCATGGTTTCTGCTGAGAAACCTTCATGGTTTCTACATTCAGTCTTATTGAGTTTCACTTGTATGTGATAGATTGTATTACTCTTGCTGATTTAAAAAAATCATTCCTTCTCTTTGACGTGTGGCAATCTGATTCGGAAATATCTTGGAGTAGATCTGTTTGGATTTTTTCTGTTTGGATCTATTCTGTTTGGATCTATTCTGTTTGGGTATGTTGAGCTTCCTGGGCCAGTAAGTTTGTCTTCCATAAGAGTTAGGAAATTTTCAAGTGATTATTTCCTCCATTATTCTTCATGTCCCTTCTTTTTCTTCTCCTTCTGGAATACCCATAACACATACATTCATGCACTCTTTGTTTTCATTCAATACTCTGAGACCCTGGTCAAATGTGTCCATTTTTTCCCTATCTGTTGTTTTATGTATAGGATTTCAGGTAGCCTCTTTCTCGTTCATTAATCCTTTCCTCCACTTTTCAAATCTGCTGTTGTATGACTCCATTGTGTTTTGCATCTCTTCTATTGTTCCTTACATTCCCATAATATCTGCCATTTGTTTTATCAAGCTTCTGAGTTATTCTGTAGGGATCCCTTGTGTCTTCTTTATATCCTTCAACTCTTTTGCCACATTTTCCTTCAGCTTATTGCTTTTATTTAGAAGATTGTTTGAATATCTTTATTTTGTTGTTTTGCTCCTGCATCTCAGTTGAGGTTTTAATTTGTTCCTGTGGCTGGACCATATCTTCATGCTTCTTGGTATGTGTTGTAGTGTATTTTCTGGTGCCTAGGCATCTGATTTTCTTCCTTATTTTATTCTGGAGGTCATTTTCCCTCTTTTTCCTAGGGTTTTCTTGTTGTTTGGCTCTGTTCTTTAACTCATCCTAGGCATTCACTTCAACTTATTCCAGCTCTCTAGCATAGCTTCTATTTCAATTATCAGAATTTCTCAGCCTTAGTTTTTCTGTTTCTTCCTCTGCCAGACAGGTTCACTCCAATCCCAGGATTCAAGAAAAGGGTGTAATAAGTATCAAGTTTCCCTGAGGGTGAGACTCAGCAAGGTACCAGTTGCTCCTGTGAAGCCTCTTGATACTATGCTTTTCCTATACTGTCCAGCATGTGGTGCTTTTTTCCTGTTATCCCTAAAGAACACCTAAGGCTCTATGTGAAATGTAGCAGAAGTTTCATGCACTAAATGCACTTTCCAGAAATCTGTATCCCTCAGGTGGTTCCTAGGGCAGATAAGTTCTGAAGCCCAAAGGGGCCAGCCTCTCCAAGAACATCAAGTAATTCCAATCTCTATCCTGCATTGTCAACACCTCTTTTCCACATGAATAACTTAAAATTAGCATAGTCCAAGTATCTCTAAATATCAGGAGAACAATCAGAGGAGAAAGTGGAGTTATAATAGAGAAGATAGGATATAACAAACGAGTATGATTGCTGAATCCTGATACTAGCACTTAGTTTAGTCTTCAGTATCTTAAAATAGATAGAAGGTAAAACCTGCAATTGTGGAACTGAAACCCATACCAAATTTTGAAGTCTGTTCTGTAACCATTTCTCAAAATGTTCTTGGAAATTTATCACTTTTTGTATTTATGTTATATTTCACAATAAAAAGTAATAAATCCTTCTTAGTAAAACAGTGAATAATTGAAAATTATCCTCCAGTGCTTTTAGAGTCATCTGTGATGTATGACGATATCATAACAAAATATTTGTAAAATTCATCTCCATCTGGAGTCCTCTTGACATACATGTATTGGAGAAACAGTTTCTCCAGAGGTCAACTGAGCCAGAGACCATCCATGATCTATGGACAATGAGCACTGAAGAAAATCAGCTGAAGAAGAAAACAGGATCTTAGCAAGGAGGATAAAATCAGATGAACAACTCTAAGAAGCACCAATATGCAAAAGTTCACATGAGGATAAAGATTTTTAAGTTAATGATACACAGTGGGATGACAGACACAAGTGTGCAGAGCTGAACTCTCCTTTACAGTAAGATGGTATAATTAGAGTTGATGACATGAGTGTATTTTCCATACAGCAGGACAACTCATCACAGCTCTTTCAGTGAAAAACAAAACTGGCTTGTGATCTCAAATGTCATTGAGAAAATAATATTCTTCAGTAAATCCTTTTTCCTTCCAATATACTAGCATATCCAAGTTGTATGTTATCCAAGATGATCAAACATAGGAAAAGTGGGAAAGTGACAACAATATTAACCTAGCTATAATTACATTTTTCAGACCAGTTATGTTGTTATAATGTATAAATGTGCATTGATTCAAATATGCTGATTAACAATTTAAAGCTCTCTTTATTTGAATGAAAAAAGAATATCTTCAAAATGGTGACAGAAATAATACATAAAAATTAAGATCTGACTGCAAAAATCAAGTGAACAATAGGAAACCGAGATGCATATAATACATGATTGATTACCAAAAAGAATGCAGAAAAGCTTTCTATCTTTAAAAATAACTGGGAATTACAATATGTAACACTAACACATCTCCCATAGACTAATCTATACATACAGGAGGTAATTAAAAGGCAAAGAGACAAGTTTCTGGGAAAAGCTGCAATTTTTGTTTCAACAAATGCAAGCAAAACCGAGAATAAAAATTCTCAGATTTCAGTAAACAAAGACAAATGACTGGAACAGACAGAGAAATAGAACAAGCAAATGGCTAACAAAGTGACAGATACATTCAGCCTCATCTGTTATTAAATTATTGCAATATACTGTGGTTTGTTATTCCTCTACACACCTATTAAATTAAAAATGTTGTTTAGGTAAATAGCCAACATGAGAGAGCATGTCAGCCTGCCACAAAGTATGAACTGCATCAAGAGGTGATATTAACACCTTTCATTGGTGTGATACACATATTACAATTGATGAAAACAAATTTTTATAATTGTACTATTAACTAGGATCCATAATTTCACTTTACTTTACTACCATATATACCATCTACTCTCCCCCCATTTAACCACATTCAAATATATAATTCAGGGTGGTTAATTATGTTTACAATTTTGGGGTGCCATGACCACCACCAATGTTTCAATCATCCCAGTTAAAAATTCTGTACAGTTTAATCATTGTCTCACTATCACTTACTTCCTTTCTTTCCCAAGTTCATCTAAATCTATGTTCTGACTCTGAGCTTGCTTAACCTAATTATTTCATCTGTCAGCTAATACCTCATTTCTCCTCTTGTGTCTAGCTCATTTTACTCAACCTTTGTTTCATCCCTGTCGACTTATGTATCAGAATTTCATTTTTTACAGCTGAATAATATTCCAGTGTGCTTGTATGCCACATTTTGATTATCCATTCATCCGCCGATGGACACTTGGGTTGCTTCCATCTTTTGGCAATTGTGAATAACGCCTCCATGGGCATTGGTATTCAAATATCAGACTGAGGCCCTGCTTTCAATTCTTTTGGGTATATACCCAGTGCTGGGATTGACAGAGTATATGGTAAATCTTTACTGAAATTTCTGAAGAGCTGTAAAGCACTCTTCCACAGAGGCTACATAATTTTGTGCTCCCACCAGCAATGAATGAGTGCTTCCATTTCTCCACGTCCTGACCAACACTTCTATTTTTCTATTTTTATAATAGTAGCCTTTCTCATGGGTGTGAAATGGTATCTTATTGTAGTTTTGATTCACATAGCTCTAATGTCTAATGTTGTTGAATATTTTTCATGTGTTCTCTGGCCATTTGTGTCACTTCTTTGGAGAGGTGTTTGTTGAAGTCTTTGCCCATTTTCAATGTTTTTTTTCTCTTTATGTTGTTAAGTTGAACGATTACTTTATATATTCTGGCTATTACACATTTATCACATATATGTCCTTCAAATATTTTCTCCCATTGTATGGGTTATTGTGTTACTTTCATGATAAACTGTTTTGAGGTGAAATTTTTTTTAAAATTCTAATTAAATCCCATTTATCTATTTTTTTCTTTTATTGTTGTGCTTTGGGTGTAAAGTCTAAAACACCAATACCTAATACAAGGTCCGGAAAAGTGTACCTAGGTTTTCATCTAGGAGTTTGATATTATGGCTTATATATTAAAGTCTGATAAATTTTGAGTTGAGTTTTTAATATTGTGTAAGGTAGGGTTTATCCTTTTTTTTTTTTTTTGCAAATGACTCCAGTTTTCCCAACATTATTTGTTGAAGAGACCATTCTTTTCCAATTGACTGGTCTATCCAACCTTGTTCAAAATAAGTTGCCCGTAAGTGTGAGGGTTGGCATCTGAGCTCACAATGCCATTCCATTTGTCTATATGTCTGTGCTGTACCATCCTGTTCTGATGGCTGTGGCTTTGTAACACACTTTAAGATTGGAAGTTGTGAGTCCTCCAACTTCATTCTTCTTTTTCAAGTTGCTTGTACCATATAAATTTGATGATTGGCTTTTCCATTTCTGCAAAGAAGGTTGTTAGAACTGTGATTGCAATTGCCTTGAATAATTAAATTGCTTCTGGGAATATTAATATTATAACAGTATGTTGTCTTCCAATCCATGAACACAGAGTTTCCTCTCATTTATTTAGATCATTTTTAATTTCTTTTAGTAATACTTAATAGTTTTGTATGTACAAATCCTTTACATCGTAGGTTAGATTTCTTCATAGATATTTGATTATTTTAGTCGCTATTGTGAAAGGAATTTTTTCTTAGTTTCTTCTTCCAATTGTTCACTGCTTCTATATAGAAATATTACTGCTTTTTGGGTCTTGATCGTTCACTCAGTCTCTTGGTTGAATTCATTTCTTAAGTCCCAGACCCCTGTTGTGGATTTTTCAGAATTGACGTGTACAGGATCATTTCATCTGCAAATAGGGAATTTTTTACTTCTCCCTTTTCAATTTGGATGTTTTTCATTTATTTTTCTTACTTGATTTTTCTGATAAGAACTTCTAGTACATTGTTGAGTAAAAAGGGATGACAATGGGCATCCTTATCTTATTTCTGATCTTAGAGGGAAAGCTTTCAGTCTTTCACCATTCAGTGGGATGTTAGCTGTAAACTTTTCATATATGCACTTTACCATGTTAAGGAAGTTTCCTTCCATTCGTAGTATTTAAGTGTTTTTGTAAAGAAAAGATGCTGTATTTTGGCCAAATTCTTTTCTGCATCAATTGAGATAATCATGTGATTTTGTTCCTTCATGCTCTTAATATAGTATATTTCATTAATTGATTTCCTTATGATGAAGCCACTTGCACATCAGGGACAAATCCCATTGTTTTCTGTTTGCTAGTATTTTGTTGAAGATATTTGCTTCTATATTCATAAGATATATTGGTCTGCTGTTATTTTTTCTTGTGGTATCTTTATCTGGCTTTGGTGAGAGGCTGATATTGGCCTCATAGAATGATTTAGGGAATGTTTCCCCCCTCTTGAATTTGAGCAGATTTGAAGTTAGTTGGAGCTTCCCTTTATTCATTATATACACAGATTTAATACAGTGTAAACCCTTACATATTTCAGAAAGATTGCTCTATAAGTAAAAGATTTTTCATGTTTATATCATTGAATAACTTCTCTGGAAGAAAATATTGTCTCTGGTTCCTGGAGTCTCTCTCTCATGGTAAAGAGTTTCCTGTCTGCATAGGGCTATTTCAGGTCTTGTTCCTACTCTGATTTGTTCTTGTACACACCAAGGCTAGAGCTGAGATGTATCTCTTCCAGGTTACTATAGGTGTAGGGTTCCTCAGAGTGTGCTACAATCCTGTTGTTTAAGGATAAATTTTAACTATAAACATTTACACACTGATTTCATTGACATACATTGAAAGGGTTCTTTTAGTTGGTTTAAGATTTGAGATGTGACTGAAGTCACTGCCATAGTCATAACATTTTAATGTTGGTTGTCTCATATCATCTAAAGTCAAAATAGTGTTAGAATGAATTCCTACACCATGGCATACATATGATTTCTCTCTAGTGTCATCTGATATTAGAACAATTAGTGAAGAGTTTCCCAAATACCCAGCATTCATATTGTTTCTTTCCAATATGAGTTCACTCATGCCATCCCAGGGAAGAATATTAACTCATGACCTTCCCATATAGAAGACATCCATATGCTTTCCTTCATTGTGAGTTTTCTCATATTGTCCAAGTAGCAGAAGAGTGCTTCATCTATCCCCATACAGATGGCATTCACATGATTTCTCTCCAGTGGTTTCTCTCATATATCTTTTGAAGATTGGCCAAAGGCTTTCATACCAAGATGGAAGCCATACGGTTTCTCCCCAGTGTGAATTCTCTCATTTTGTCTAAGGGCACACATTCTTCTGAAGGCTTTTCTCCTGTAGTGAAAAAATACATTTTTAGAGTCCATTCTGTTCGACTGATGTTGCCATTACGTGATCTTGGTAAGGAACAGTTGAAACGTGCACTCTAGCTGGGAGGCCTGGCTATCCTCCTGAAAAGAGGTGTATCTTTGATAAAGATATTTAGCTTCCCAGGAAGCTCTTCTCAGTCCCTAGCCAGTTCCCACAGGAACTTGGCCCAGTCACATAAGCTCATTGGAATTTGGTTACTATTGTGTGAAGATATCATAAAAACTGCATGCAAGCAGTGAGAGAGTGAGAGAGGAGAAACTTATGAAGAAAGAGAGAGAGAAGAATCTTATGAGACAGGGAGAACATCTCATCAGAATCTTATGCTTTGCTATGGATTTTGACTAAGGAGATTCTGAATGCTATCTCTAAGATTGCTGTGGAATTTTACTAATGAGACTTGGAATGTTGCTTCTGAAACTCTCCACCAGTTCTCTTCAAGTGTTAGTGTCATCTTATCACCTATGGTGATGCAACTATGCCTTATTTTAGAAAGTTCTTTTAATTACTCTCCTTTAATCATTTTCTTTATTTACTTTCCTAATAAAATCTGTTTTTGTATTGCTGAAATCTGTGTTGTCTATGAATCCGAACCTATAAATTAAGTGGCCAAAAATAATACGTTGCTTTTCATGTGAAACCTATGTAGATGATAGTTATATGATGCACTTCTCATGTGACTGTGCTTATGTTGATTGCAGGATGACTGGCTATGGAGATTATATTGTTTGCTAACATAAGGCTTGCGAGTTGGAACATATTGAGTCAATTTGGAGCTTTGATGTTGCATTGGTACCATTTTTCCTTCTATATTTCAGAGAATATCACTCAACTAAGGAAACCTTCCATTGACATTTCCAAGGATATGCTCATTCTTTGAACATCCTCTTTCAGTGTTGCAGCACAGATTCCTGGAGATTGCCTGGTATCTGGCCTTGGAGAAGTTCTAGCCATTTCTAATCTTTCTCCAAATGGGAAATCATATCTGATTTACAGAACTGATATTAGCTGTCAACTGTTTTATTCTGTTTTTCAACTCACATGTAGTCCAATCCCTAAGCAGGCAATGCACATCCCAAATAGATTGGAAAAAAAACAATAAATCCAAGTTTATTGAGGATGCCTTCGCTATACTTTGGAGCTCAGAGTTTCTTTTTTGCTTTTGACCATCTTTTAATTGGGTTGTCTGTATTTTTATTGTTAAGTTGGTTTTTCTCATATTCTTATATTTCCTTATGTATTTTTACTGAATATGTGATTTCCAAGTATTTTCTTCCATAGGGTAGATTATCATTTTAAAGTGCTTTGAATTGCAAAAGTTTTTAATTTTGATGAGATTCATTTGCCCTTTGTTAGATAGAGTTCTAGGACGTCATTAAACATCCTAGAATAACCTCAAGAATATTATATTTAAGAAAAGATTTTTGAGATAGTTATTAGATTTGTTTGCTTTTGCCTTATTAATCAAATTTTAAATTAGTATTTTAATGTAGTAAAATATATATATTCAACATGATGTTTTAAATTTCAATCATGTTTAATTGCATGATTCACCAATATCAATTATTTTACAGTTGTGCTATCATCACGACCTTCTATTATTCATTCATTTCCATCATTCAAAACAGAAACTCTTACTTATTAAGCAATAACACCCCTTTATCCTTCTCTGCAGACTCTGTAACTTAATTTAATTTCTGTTTCTATGACCATGTTTATTATACAGAGATGGAAAGAACTAAGAGTCCAACCACAGATAAATGGATTAACACAATATTGAGTATCCATACGTTGGAATACTGAACTGACATGAAAAGGAATCAAGTTCTGATCCATTCTACAACACTGAACACTCTTGGATATGGGTGCTTAATTTAGCATTGCTTCTACAACACTGTTGGCAGACACTCCCTTTTCAGGAAATCAGGAATCCAACAAGGCTTCTACTATTTCCCCTCCCAGCACTTTCTGAGATCCCAGAGAGGAAGCCCACTGTCTCACAACTGTCTGTTCAGGCACCTATTTATTCTCATAGGGAACCTACTCATCATTCTGAGCATGATCTCAGCCTCCCCTCCAGATGCCTCTGTACCCTTCTTCCTCTCCAGCCATCCTTTTGTTATCTTTGTTTCACCTTTACCGCCAGCCTTACAATGCTGTGGTATATCCAGCTTTCCCTTTGTTATCTGTGTAAGTCAAATGTATTTTGTCACCATTTTCCCACTTTTTGACAATTTCCCAGTAACTCTGATGGCTATGTGTCATCTCTGTCCCCACCTCCTCCACATAGTCACCTGCTCTTTTCCCAGCTATTTGTTATGACTTTCTTGTCAGCATCTCCGGGAATTTATGAGTTGTTCCTTTCTTTATCGGCAGTCATTGAAATTCTTCAGTCTTTCTGAACTCCCTGAAGTAATCAGACACATCTGTTCCACGTGACCCAATTTTGGCCAAAGTGTTGTAAAATGTATTCTTAGATGGAGCTTCTTGGCACACAGGTATTGTTTAAACATAAATAGTCAGTCTCACAACATAATATGCATTGCATGGTTCCATTTATTCAAAGTCAAATTGTGAATATAATTAACATCACTGATGTGTATGTATTAAATGATGACAATAGGACATTTTAGTCTGGATAGAAAAGAATCACCATAAATGGAAGACAAAGTTCATCTATGTTGTTTGAACTGTGGGTACTGAGTCGTGGGGAAGAGACTGGTGATTAGATTTGGGCACACAGGGAAATTCAGTGGCTGGTCATGTTCTATTTTTAAGACTGGGTTTTGGTTACATGGAATATATTCATTTTTCACAGTTCACTAAGCCTATGATATTCATTTATCCAGGTATATGTTATACTTCAATAAAATAATCTTTGAAAAGAATTCCTCTGGCACTTCATTTGTTCTATATCATTGATTTTTCCCTTGCCTTCCTCCAAGGGATATGAATTCAGTGCCTGAGGAAGCAGCACCTATTTGCTGATGATGAGAGTGAGAATCACATAGTGATAAAAAGTAATTAATACCGAGCCCCTGGGAGCTGCACAGAGCTGTGTGTAAGTCTGGGCGCCTTAAGACAGACCAGTTGATAGGTAGGTGAATAGAGCTTTCATTTCTGTAAGTTAGTGTTTGGTTTGGCCTTTTTTTTTCAGCACAATGTGTCCCTTAACTAGTTCACTACTCATGATACCTTTTTAATGATTTGAACTGCTGCCAACTATAAAGGGCTGCATGGGAATAAAAAGTGCATACTTAATTATAGAGGTCAATATACTGTATTTAACCTTTTAATGACAGCTAAGCATTGAGAAAATTCCTTGATAAATTACAAAACTGCCCTAGAAGACCTTCTAAAATATGAAAAAATATAAGAAAGTTTCACAGGGGAACTTGATGAAGACAAGAAAGGTGTTTTCTCCATAAATGAGGAATCACTGGCCATGAAACCTCTGTCCAACTGAAAGAAAAGCTGGTAGAAATATGGCAACAGCAATTCATACCAGCTCTGCTGGTAATCTTATAGTGTGCAGAGACCTCAATCTCTTCACAATCATCATCTCAGCTCAACCCACACATTTAAGAGAAGAAATTTCTACCAAGAGAATGAACCTGATACCTGAAAACAGTATTCACTTTCCAATTCCTAATTCCTTTCCTTCAATAAAAGAATCTGTCTATGTTGAAATGTCATATGCAGTTCAATCAAAGGAAGGGCTCAATGGACATGAGGATATCCAGATGGCAGGAGTGGAACAAGAAATATTTTTCTTTGTTATCAGCAAAGCAGATGTGAGATTCCTGGATGCAGTGACATTTCTAGAAAGAAAAAAGATATTTCTTCAGAATCTAGGGGTGGTGATCCAGAGATGAGGGGGTAAGTATAAATATTTACATCTGGGAGAGCCTTGACATTCTGGATAGAATTCCTGTGGCTTTGTGTTGAACATAAGCTTTAACTCCCACATTCTTATCCAGGTATTTCATTCAAATGCTGATGGCAGGACTGGAAAAAGTCATACTTTAAAGCTTCATTCTTGAAATATCCATTAAAACATAATTCTGTTGGAATTTACAGCTGTGGTAGACTGACTGCAGACAGGGCATTGGTCTCCATCTTTCTCTGTATGTATCACTTTTGCAGCACCTGTGTAGCTCCACCTATCAAGAGGTAAGTATCTTCTCAATCTTTGAATCCTGTGGGAGTCATGTTTTATTTGATTTTCTCAGTAGACAATGGCGGGGCTGACAGAGAGCCTCAAGAAAGCTTAGTGTGTTTCTGATACTGTGTCTTAGAATCCTCCCTCAGCCATGTGCACAAGCCTACACTCACCTGCTGAAGGATGAGACAGCAAGGAGAGGCCAGTTGTCACATTGAACATCACTGTAGCCCTGCCTACAGTCTACAGGTCACCACAGTGAGAGGATTAACCAAGATCAAAGCAGCCCCAGGCAACTCAAAAGTGAACACATCTGGGAGGAGGCAGAAGAGATCAAAAGAAATCCATATCTCAGCATCCCATAAAGTAATAAAATTGCATCTTAAGACATGTATTTTTGGGAAGTCTTCATTGGAACCAATACTTAACTGAAACAACAGTCAACATTAGAAGATTTTATTGCATTGAGATAAGTCTCCTGCTTCCTACGTTTGCATTTCTTCAGACATTTGAAATATTGATGATCACCAGTTATTAAAGATTAGGTCAGAATATTGTACTTAAAAGTGAACAAAGTTTTAGGCTCCTTTAGACAGCTAGATGAGTACAGAAGGACATATGTGTTTGTGCAAGTATAACTGGTGACTCTGAATCATGACTCACCATTGACAGAGGTATTTTGTGGGCAGGACCCAAACTCTTCTATCAATCAACTTTTGATCATGAGGAATGAAAAAAATGTTGACAATTAGTGAGAGCATGTGATGAAAAATTACATATAAAATTTGCTCATTCAAAAGTTATTTTGTGTTTTTAATGATATTTAGAAAATGGACAGCTTGCTTAAAGAAATAGAAGTAATCACATTTTTGACATCACTGAAATTTGTAGAGTAGAAGTGGGAATATGAGCAAACAAATTAGAATTTAGACACACAACACAGTCCTTCATGCCAATTAACATCACCCCTAATATGTGCACCAAGATTGTGTAATTCATTGAAGAACCCACATCATCAATAAGAAATCCCTCTTCAGTAATGCAATGCATAATTCAAAATTTTCCTTCATTATGTTTTAAAACATATATGATGATGTACAAATATATGTACAAATTTGTTTACTTCTAGACTGCCCTTGAAAGATGCATATATATATATATATATATATATATATATATATATATATATATATATATATATACACATATATATGTAAATATATTGAATGAAGAATTTTCCTACAGTACCCTATGTCAAGGCCATCCATAATGAGAAATGGGGAAAGTGACCTGAGTAAGAGAACAAGAACTTAACAAGGAGGGTAAAACCAGATGACCCGCTAAAAGAAGCACCAGCATGTGAGTTGATATTCATAGAAAGATCTTGTAATGTAAGAATATGCATGAGATGACAGACGCAAAGATGAAAAGCTGAAAGATCCTTTACATTAAAATGTTATGTATAGATGTTGTTGACATGGGTACAGGTACCATAAGTGTAGGAAAACTCATGACCATTCTTTCAGCAAAAATATAAAAAAAAAAAAAAACTTGTGATTTTAACTGTGAAAATTGAGGGAAAAAACGTTCTTCAAGAAATCCATTCTTACTGGGATTTGTTGGAATTTATGAGTTGCTTCTCATCCACGTAGAAAAATTAGGAAGATGCACAAAAAGGAAAATGTTCACTATGTAATAGAAACAGAAACCTTAATAAAGGAAGATGTCTAAAGTCCAACAAATTGAAATGATGAATAAATAGAAAGATACATTTCATACTCCCAGGTTCTTGATTAAAAAATCATAATTTCTGGATCTCTCTTTGAGCACTGATTATAAAAGCACCCTCTCAAACCCATAACTAATGATGTTTTAATACATTCTTCCAAAGAGGTTACTCAGAGCACTTTTGATATCTTTATTTCTGAGACTTTAGATAAAGGGATTCAGCATGGGTGTGACCACAGTGTACATCACGGAGGCTGCTGCATTTGAATGTGTGCTGTGTGCAGCAGCAGAACTAAAGTAAACTCCAAGGATTGTACAATAAAATAAGGAGACCACTGAGAGGTGAGACACGCAGGTGGAAAATGTTCTAAATTTCCCCTGAGAGGTTGAGATTGAACATATGGAGGAAACAATCTTGGAAAAACAGAACAGGATCCCAGCGAGAGGGCTGATACCCAGCAGCGCAGTTGTCATGTAAACCACTACATAACCCATGAAAGTGTCAGAACAGGTGAGTTGGGCAAGCTGATTAAGTTCACAGAAAAATTGGGGGGTTTCCAAGTATGTACAAAAGGAGAGCTGCAACACCATTGAGATTTGTAAGAAAGAATTCAGGGCACTCAAGGTCCAGGACCTCAGCACCATCAGTCCACAGAGCTGGGGGTTCATGATGACTGTGTACAGCAGGTGGTGACAGATGGCCATGAAGAGGTCATAGGCCATCACGGTCAGGAGGAAGTCATCCAACCCTCCAAAGAGTAAGAAGAAGGACATCTGGGTGAGGCAGCCTGCATAGGAAATGACTTTACTCTGTCTGAAGATTCACCAGCATCTTTGGGATGGTGGTGGAGATAAAACAGCTGTCAGCAAAGAACATGTTGGAGAGAAAGAAATACACGAGTGTGTGGAGGTAGGAGTTGGTGATGGTGGCCAGGACGATGAGCAGGTTCCCAAAGATGGCAACAAGGTACATGGACAAGAAGAGCCCAAAGAGGAATGTCTACAGTTCTGGTTCCTCTGAAAAGCCCAGATTAAGAAATTTTGAAAATGGAGTTTTATTTCAAGATTCCAGTTGGCTGCTTACTAGGAAGTAAGAGAAAAGGAACATGACTAATTTTCTCCCAAATTGGCGTCACAAGTCTGGTGGACATGCTATAATTTCTATTTTCATTCCTGAAATATATTTCCATATTTTGTTATTGCATCAAGTTTCTTAGGTTAGGAGACATCTGGAGGCAGCTTTGAATGGGATTTCATGACCCACTCTTGGCTTTTTCTTGATTTCACGAAAGTATAAAGAGAGTAAAATATACACCAGGCACTGTCTAGGCCATGGGAACCCAGTGCTGACACACAATATATCCCACAATCTGATGAAGAATGAGAATGCAGATAAACACATAATAGACCTACAACATGACAACATCTATCTTTTTTAAAAAAGGAAAATAGGGGCTGGTAAAAAGGAGACAGTGATGTAGGTAGTTCATTTCTTATTAGTGGTCGTTCCAGTTTGCTAGCTGCTGGAATGCACCACACCAGAAACGGATTGGCTTTTAATAAAAGGGGACTTATTTTGTTAATTCTTCAGAATAAAGGCAGCTAACTTTCCACTGAGGTTCTGTCTTATGTGGAAGGCACAGGATGGTCTCTGCTGGTCTTGTCTCCAGGCCCCTGGGTTCCAACAACTTTCCCCAGGGTGGCTTCTTTCTGCATCTCCAAAGGCCTGGGCTGAGCTGCATTGAACATAAGCTTTAATTTTCACATTCTTATCCTGGTATTTCATTCAAATGCTGATGGCAGGACTGGAAAAAATCATGCTTTAAGGCTTCATTCTTGAAATATCCAATTAAACATAGTTCTATTGGAATTTACAGCTGTGGTAGACTGACTGCAGACAGGGCATTGGTCTCCATCTTCCTCCATATTTATCTCTTTTTCAGCACCTGAGATGAGGAATGCCGAGCTACTTAGGCTGTGCTACATTGCATTCTCTCATTTGAGCACCAGCCAATTAAGTCAAACGTCACTCATTGCAGCAAACACACTTCCTAGCTGACTGCAGATGTAATTAGCAACAGATGAGGCTCACGTATCATTGGCTTTTGTCCGCAGCAACAAAACTAGGTATGCTCACCTGGCAAAGTTGACAACTGAATCTAACTAACACAGTGTTCAAGCAAAATCAAGAGACAAGGTGACATTTCAGCAGAGGCCTCTCTAATGAGACATCGGGAGACAATGAGAAACCTGGAGAAATGTGTGACCAGATGAGAGAATGTCCAGGGTCAATGACTTGGAGAGAGCTTGTTTCTGATGCTCAAGGTCAACAAAGAGCCAACATGGTCAAGAGAGGGAGCAAGGGGGAGAGCAATAAAGAAGACAAGATATCAGAGAGAGTTTACCAATGAGGTGTCCAGACTGCTGCTGAAACTTCAGGACAGTCACTTAACCACCTGTTGTACTTCTTCTCTTTTTTAAATTGGTTTCTAAGGATTCCACACCAATAGAGTGGAATACGCTCTTTATTTCCAAATATGCATTTGCATTGTGCAGTTTGGATTATAAAGAACATATTTTGGAATATAAATCAAACTGTCCTGATCTGAGCACAACAAACATATGCAAGCACACACAAGGACACAAACACATGCATACTCACTACACTCAGACACACACACATACAGAAGCACACAATCCACTGTGGCTTCCTTGACCTTGACTGGCAAGTTTATCAGCGTGGGTATACTCAAAGCTCAGCACTTTTACATGCCTACTTCGCTCTATGGTGGTTTCTCCAACTGCTGCAATTGGGATTTTTCACTCCCTCCAC
This sequence comes from Tamandua tetradactyla, assembly GCF_023851605.1. Classification (NCBI taxonomy): domain Eukaryota; kingdom Metazoa; phylum Chordata; class Mammalia; order Pilosa; family Myrmecophagidae; genus Tamandua; species Tamandua tetradactyla. The sequence goes on along the minus strand of NC_135337.1, from coordinate 92,971,590 downwards.
AACTTCATTCACGGATGCTTGGAGTCATTGTTTGGTGAACATTTTCTTTTAACATCCTGATAGGAAGACCACAGCTTCTTTCTTGCAATTAATTTTGATGGAAGCTTCTATGAGAGTATTTTGCCTTTATTGAAGATCATATCTTAATGTCCAGCTATGTTGTAATAACTTGGGGGATAGAGCAATGTTCTACATATTTAATCCAGTTGGTGCCTGAGTTAAGATGGTAGAAGATAATATATATGCGTATGTAGTGAACCAATAAAAGATTGTTTCTTCACCAAAAATTTCAACAGTGAGTGAAAGAGAAGAAGGAAGAAGCTGTTTAAAATGCTGTGGAGAAAATGCTGGAAGTATAAATTCCATATTCTGAGATTCTTCCCCATTTGAATCAAAAGACACATTTTCTGAATTAGCATGGAGTGATAGACACCCATACATATATCAGAAGGGAACACATTTACCATGGGTATATAAAAATTTATTTCTGAAGGTTCTTTTCTTGCCTCTCTGTGTGTTTTCACTTCATGCTGCGCATGAATGTTGTGTGTGTGTTGTTGTGTGTATGTGGGCTGTGGGTTGTGTCATGTATGCAAAAGTGCATTGTGGATCACAATGTAACAAAAGTCTTCCCTACACTGGGAAAAGAGCAATAATATTTGGAAACCACATCACTAAAGGGAAAATAAGTTTAAAAGTATTGCCAGTCCCTACTCATGGGGGAAAAGGTCTTATGAATGGTAGGTCAAATGGAAAAATCAATGTTGAAGAGAGAACAGGGAGCCAGCCTGAGGCTCCTCCAGACTCTAGGATCACAGCCAGAGCAGATGGTCTTGGGGCACCTGCCTTTACATGGTCTCCACATCTTGCCTTGATCTACCTTTTAATGATGTTCCTGTCCCATATTTACTAGATCACACTGGTTTTTAATATGGTCCAAAATGGATGAGGTAGATTCCTTTCCAGTTTGCTTTCATGGCATCTTTCTCTTTATTATTCTTGGGCTTTGGGGTTTGATCTCTTTTGACAACCCAATGGATGCAATCCATTTGGTTCAGTACCTCACACAATATACAAAGGGCTTCTCTGAACATTCTATATAAAGACCTGCAATACCACAACTATTACCAGGATTAATCTTTCTTACAATGATGTATCCTTGAGGACATCTTATCACATGAATTTACTTCACTGAACTCTGAGTTCTATAGTATAATATAAGATCTAAATGAATAGAGACTGCACCGCCTTTGTTCTCCCCTGTGTTTCCATTGAGACTTATGCATATTTGTGCATTCACACAGAAATGAATTTAAAGGACATTTTAAATAAATACAATAATTTGTTGGTCAAACAAGCAGACAAGCCAGGTGACCTCTCAGATATGGATGTGCTGCACTGACTCTTAGATGTCTTCAGATGAAAATTCTTGGCATCCATTCTCCCTGACATTTTTTCCTCATCCTCTCCTGGCCTCATGTACTCACCTGGATGAAAGCTCGGAAAGGAAGTTCTCCCTGTGAAAGCCCAACTTTCTTCGTGGGGGGTGGCCTTGCACAAGGAAGCTCTGTCATCAGACAAGACACAGAAAAGGAGTCAGGTGTCAGCGCCCCATTCAGACTTGGGGCTCCAAAGAGACAACCATGTCCTATCAAGCCAAGAATGCCTGGGATGAGGGACAGCAGAAGAGGATACATTTACAGCATTTCTTTAGTAGACTATACAATTTTTTCCATCTTTTGGCAATTCTGAATAATGCCACTGTATGCATCAGTGTGAAGATGTCTGTCACGTCACTGTTTTCAGATCTTCTGGGTATATACTGTGTAGCAGAATTGGTGTGTTGTAAGGCAACTCAATGTTTAGTGTTCTGAGGAAGTGCCAACCTGTCTTCCTCGGTGGCCATACCATTTTACATTCCCCCAGCAGTAAGTGTTCCTATTTCCAGACATCCTCTCCAACATTTGTAGTTTCCTGTTTGTTTAATAGTGGAATGTCTTATAAGTCTGAGAAGATATCTTATTGTGGTTTTGATTTGCATTTCCCTAACAGCAAATGAAGATTAACATCTTTTCATGGGCTTTTTAGCCACTTGCATTACCTCTTTGGAAAAATGTTTATTCATATCTATTTCCATCTGATAATTGGGTTGTTTGTCCTTTTGTTGTTGAGTTGTAGGATTTCTTTCTATGTACTGGATGTCAAATCTTTATCAGATATATGGTTAACAAATATTCTTTCCCACTGTGTGGGCTGCTCTTCACCTATTTGACGATGTCTTTTGAGTGGAAGAAGTGTTAAACCTTGAGGAGTTAACATTTATCTGTTTTTTCTTTAGTTGCTGGTGTTTTGAGTGTAAGGTTTAATAAGATATCTCCATCATTAGGTCTTAAAGATGTTTCCATATATTATTTTAGGAATTTTATGATATTGGTTCTTATATTTAGGTCCTTGTTCCACATTGAGTTAATTTTTGTATGGGGTGTGAGGTAGGGTTCTCTTTCATTTCTTTGAATAGAGATATCCAGTTATCCCAGCCCCATTTATTGAAGAGACTATTCTGTTGCAGTTCAATAGATCTGGAGACCTTATATATGTATTAAAAAAAAACCATAGACCTAATGGTCTATTTCAGAACTCTCATTTTGATTCCATTGATCAATATTCTATCTTTGTGCCAATATCATGCTGTTTGAGCACTGTGGCATTATAATAAGTTTTAAAGTCATGAAGTATATGTCTTCCCACTTTGTACTTCTTTTTAATGATGCTTTTGGATATTCAAGGCCCTTTTCCCTTCCAAATAAATTTAATACCTGTCTTTTCAATGTTTACATTTATATTGTTGGAATTTTGTTTGGTATTGTATTGAATCTGTATGTTAATTTGAGTAGAATTGATGCATTAATGACAATTAGCCTTCCTATGCATGAACGTAGGACATCCTTCCACCTATTTAGGTCTTCTTTGAAATTTTTTAGGAAAATAAATTAAGCTATTACTAGTGTATAGGACACTACTGATCTTTTCTCATTGATCTTGTATCTCACTAACTTGCTAAATTAATTAGGTCCAGTAGCTTTGTCATACATTCAAATATAGGATCATGCCATATGCAAATAATGAAAGTTTTACTTCTTCCTTTCCTATTTGGATGTTTCTCATTTCTTTTACTTGTTTAGTTTCTCAATATAGAACTTCTAGTACAATGTTGAAATAACAGTGATGACAGAGGGGATCCTTTTATCATTCCTGATCTTAGTGGGAGAGCTTTCAGTCTCTCACAATTAATTATGATGCTAGAAACGGTTATATGATTTTCCCTTTCAATTTGTTAATGTGCTGTATTACATTGATTGATGTTTCTTTTTTGAACCACCGTTGCAGGCCTGTGGTGTGTAATTCTTGGTTGTGTTATGTAATTCATGTAATGTGCTGTAGGATTCAATTTGCAAGTATTTTTTTAAATTTTGCTCTGATATTCATCTGAACGATTGTTGTGTAGTTTTCCTTTCTTGTAGTATCTTTATCAGGGTTTTGTGTAAGAGTGATGTTTGCTTCACAGAATGAGTTAAGTAGTGTTACCTTTTCCTCAATTTCTTGGAAAAAACTTGAGCAAGAATGGTGTTAATTCTTCAAGTAATGTTTGGTAAAATTTCCCTGTGAGACCATCTCTGCCTGGGCTTTTCTTTGTAGTGAGGTTTTTGATGACTGAATCTCTTCACCTGTGACTAGTTTGTTGAGGTCTTTTATTTCTTCTCTAAAGTTAGTAAACATTGTCCATGTGTTTTTAGGAAATTGTCTATTTCATCTCAGGTGATTAGTTTGTTGATGTACAGTTGTTCATAGTATTATCTAAAGTTTTTTTTTAAATTTCTTTCAGTTCCATATTAATGACCACTTCTCCTTTCTGATTTCATCTATTTCCATCTCCTCTCTTTTTGACATTGTCATTCTATCTAAGAGTTTGTCAATCTTGCTGATATTCTCAAAGATCCAAATTTTAGTTTTACTTAGTACTTTCTTTGATACCCAATACATCTATTTCCATTTTAATCTTTGTTATTTACTTTCTTGTACTTGCTTTAGGGTTAGTCTGCTGCTCTTTCTCTAGTATCATCAGAGAGTGATGTCATCAACATGGTAACATAAACAGTTATAGACCCCTTTACAGTGCCGAAAATTTACACTGTTAACCTTCTTCTCAGCCTTCCACAAGGAGCCTCAGGGTCTTAACCAGGGTGACTGTGCACTGGGGAAGAGGAAATGATCAGATATTTCATGGATTATTGGACACTGCCTCAGAAGTAACACAAATTCCAGAAGATACAAAATGTCACTCTGGTCCACCAGTCAGGATAGGGGGTTGTGGAGGTCAGGTGTTCATTGGAATTTTAGCTCAAGTTCTTCTCACAGCTGGTGCAGGGGGCTTCCAGACCCATTCTGTGATCATTTCCTCTGTTCCAGAATGCATAATTGGAATTGACATACTCTGCAAATGGCAGAATCCCCACATTGGTTCTCTGAGGGCTAATGTAGTGAGGGCTAATATGGTAGGGAAACCCAAGTGGAAGCCACCAGAATTGCCCCTACCTAGAAAAATGGCGAATCAGAGGCAATACCATATTGCAGAGGATTGCAGATCTTAGTGCCAATCTCAGTGACGAAAGATACCGGGGTGGTGATTCCCACTGCAACCTCCTGTTCAACTCCTCTATTTGGCCTGTGCAGAAAAGAGAAGGGATTTGGAGAATGAAGGTGAATTATTATAAATGTTAGCAGGTTGTGATTCCGATTGCATTTGCTGTTCCAGATTTGGTATAATTGCTTGAGTAAATCAACACATTGCCTGGTACCTGGTATGCAGTTATTGACCTGCAAAATGCTGTTTTTTAAATAGCTGTCAGTAGGGAGCACCAGAAACAGCTTCAATTCAGGCCATCAATATGCCTTCACTGTCCTGCTTTAGGGGTATTTCAACGCTTCTAGCCCTATGTCATAATCTTGACCCCAGGGACCTTAATCATTTATCCTTCCCACAATACATCACCCTGGTACATTACTTCAATGATATCCTGCTGATTGGACCTACTGAGCAAGACTACACTAGACTTATTGGCAAGGAATTGTGCATCAAGTGATGAGAGATAAATCCAACAATAATTCAGGGGCCTTCCACTTCCCTGAAACTTCAAGGTGTCCAGTGGTGGGGGGTTATCAAGATATACTTTCTAATGTGAAAGATAAGTTGTTGCCTTGGGCTCCTCCTATAAACAAGAAACAGGCACAATGCCTAGTTGGCCTCCTTGGGTTTGGGAGAGAATATGTTCTTCACTTGCTGTGCTACTCCAGCCCATTTACAATATGACCAGAAAAGCTGCAAGTTTTGAGTGGGGACCAGAACAAGAGAAGGCTCTGCAATATGTCCAGGCTGCTTTGCAAGCTGTTCTGCCACTTGGGTCATATGATCCAGCAGATCTAATAGTGCTGGAAGTGCCAGTGACAAATAGGGATGCTGTCTGGAGCCTTTTGCTACCCCTTTAGGAGAATCATAATGCAGACCCTTAGGATTTGGTAGCAAAACCTTTAAATCTACAGCAGATAACTGCTCTCCTTTTAAGAAATAGATTGTAGCCTGTTACTGGGCCTTGGTAGAGACTGAATGCTTAACCATGGGCCACAAAGTTACCATGAGTCCTGAGTTGCTTTTCATGAGCTGCGTGTTGTCTGATCCACCAAGTCATAAAGTTGGATGTGCACAATGGCACTCCATCATAAAATGGAAATGGCACATAAGGTAGGGCTCAAGCAGGCCCTGAAGGCACACATATGCTACATGAGGCAGTGTCCAAAATGTCCATGGACACCACTCCTGCCACACGACACTGTCTTTCCTGGACCAAAGCTACGTCCTCTTGGGGAGTTCCTTACAGTCAGATGACTAAGGAAAAGAAAACTTGGGCCTTGTTTACAGATGGTTCTACACAATATGCAGGTACCACCCAGAAGTAGATAGCACAGCATTACAGCCTCTTTCTGTGATGTCTTTAAAGAACAGAGGTGGGTGAAAATCCTCCCAGTGGGTGGAACTTTGAGCAGAACACCTGCTTAGAAGGTGATCTGGCAAGAAGTGCATTTGTGTTCTAACCCATTGCTAGTGGTTTTGTTGCATGATAAGGGGCTTGGAAGGAGAATGATTGGAAAATTGGTGACAAAGAGAACTGGGGAAGATGTATGTGGCTAGACTTTTCTGAGAGGGCAAAAACAAGATGGTATTTGTGTCCCATGTGAACGCTCACCAGAGGATGACTTCAGTTGAATAAAGTTGTAATAATCAAGTGGATAAAATGTCCCATTCTGTGGAGAGAAGTCATCACCTTTCCTCAGCCACTCTGCCATTGCCTCGTGGCCTCATGAACATGGTGGCCATAGTGTTAGCAATAGAGGTTTTGCATGGGCTCACCAACATGGACTTCCACTGACCAAGGCCAACTTGGCTAAGCCATTTTTCACTGTCCAATCTTCCAGCATCAGAGACCCAAACTCAGTACCCAATATGGCACAATTCCCTGAAATCATCATCCTGGTACATGGTGGCACACTGATTACATTTGACCACTTCTAACATGGAAGGGGCAGCAAATTTTTCTAACTGGAATTGACACACACTCTCACAGACACAATGCTTCTACAAAAACTACCTTCCATGGACTTATGGGATGCCTTATCCACAGACAAGTTATTCCACACAGCATTGCTTCTGATCAAAGAACCCACTTCTCAGCAAATGAGGTGCAAGAATGGGCACATGCTCATGGAACTCTGGGCTTACCATGCCCTCCATCATCCTTAGGAAACTGGTTTGATAGAACAGTGGAATGGCTTTTGAGAACCCAATTATAGTGCCAACTAGGTGGCCATACCTTGCAGGGTTGGGGCAGTGTTCTCCAGTTAGTCAAGTATGCTTTGAATCAGCATCCACTACATGGGGCTGTTTCTTCCAAACCAGGATTCATGGGTCCAAGAATCAAGGGGTGGGGACAACTCACCACCACCCCTAGTGATCCACTAGAAAAATTTTTTTTCCTGGACCTGCAACCTTAAGCTTGCCTGGTCTACAGGACTTTGTTCAAAAAGGAGAAGTGCCCCTACCAGGACGCACAACAATGGTCCCATTGACCTGGAAGTTAAAATTGCCACCTGGCCACTTTGGCCTTCTCATGCCACTGAATCAACAGGCAGAAAAGGATATTACTGTACTGTCTTGGGTGAATGATCCTGTCTATCAAGGGGCCAAAGGGTGCAAATACACAATGGAGGTAAAGAAGAGTTTTCATGAAATATAGAAGATCCCCTAGGGCTTCTCTTAGTACTACCATGCCCTATGATTAATGTGAATAGAAAACTGCAACAACCTAATCCAGGCAGGACTATCAATGGACCACAAACTTCAGGAATGAAGGTTTCAGTCACCCACCCTCAAAAAATAAGGCCAGTTGATGTTTACTTGTTGAGGACAAATGGAAGATGGAATGGGTAGTAGGAGAAAGTGAAAAATATGAACTATGACCATGTGACAAGTTATAGAAATGAGGACTGTGATCGTATGAATATTTTCTCCCTGTTTTGTTATGAGTATGGTTGTAACTGTATATAAGCAAATACCTTATTTTTCTCTTATCATATGACATAATTTTTACTGTTCATTTTATAGTATTTAAGTCATAGGATATGAAGCTTAAGAGTGAATGTTACCTAAAGACTTGCACCCTGTTCTGGAGATATGTAATGCATTTCTGCTTGTATAAAGGACATTGAGTATTGTTAGGCAAAGCATATGTCTGTTATTGTGCTCTATTTGGAAATTAAGCATGTTTTAAGGTGTTGTGGATAGCTGCCATGTTGACAAGGGGGCGGATTGTGATGTTTAGTTTCTGCTGTTAACTTAGCCAGGCTGTGTGCCCAGTTGTCTAGTCAGGCAAGCACTGACCTGATCACTGCTGCAAAGATGTTTCATGGGTGGTTGATAAATAAGAAGGTTGGTTTATTAAACCATCAGTAAGTTGATTGCAGCTGTGGCTGACTTGATCTGTGATCAGCTAAGGGCGTGCTTCCCACAAATGAGTCAATCTAATCAGTTGGGGAATATTACAGAAGAAAAGAGACTTTTCCTATGTTTCTTCAGCCAGCAAGCCTCTCCTATGGAGTTCATCAAGACCCTTCTTCAGAGCTGTCAGATTCACAGCCTGCCATATAGATTTTGAACTCTTCCATTCCCAAGATTGTATGAAACAGCTATGTAAATCTCTATTTACAGTTATCTCCTGTTAATTCTATTTCTCTTAGAAACCTGGCTGATACACTTCAGTATCTCCAAAGATGCTGTGATTCACCCAGATATTATCAGGGAAGAGTCCAAGTTCACTGATTGATGAAGTTGAAAAATCTGACCCCAGGAATGAAAGTTAGATGATTCCTCTGGAAGACAAATGTGTATTTTCTCAATACCTGAGTGTTAATATAAACGTGAGTAGATTGAATGGAAGTAATAACATAATTTATTTTCATACAAAGCACTGTTAAGGAAGAGAAAATCTGTTAATGAGGGAACTAAACCTCAGAATTAACTTGCAGAATAAGAAAGTATTTGCAGTGTAAATTATTATCAAAATGAGGTGAAGTTAGTGATACAGAAAAGGGAGGTTGACTCAAAGGCAATAAAGAAGAAGAGAACACTATAACAAAAAAGTAACCATTAGCAAAAGCTTATGTTCCAAATCTTTTTATCTCTTAGAATTTGTATCCTACATCACAGTTCTTCCCCCCCAAATTAATAGCTTTTAAGAGAGTTTACTTTGAAAAATGGCCAGTACCACTTGAAATAAATGGGTACTTCCATGTTAATGCCATTTCAAAGTTGGAAATTACTTTTTAAAAAGGAAAAGAACAGCATGTCAGAAGTGATCGGAGACACGGGAGTAAGTTTTTTGTTGTTGTTGTTTTCTGTGTGTTTTTTGCATGGGCAGGCACCAGGAACCGAACCCGGGTCTCTGGCATGGCAGGCAGGAACTCTACTTGCTGAGACACTGTGGCCAACCCAAGAACATGATTTTAGATATAAATTTTTTTAATTAAAGAAAATATACAGCACATGTAAAAGTAATTTATTTCATGTCTATGAATTAAGCAAGAAATATTTAGACACACTACAAATCAGGATTTCTGGATTCAATCCTGCTCTAATTACTCATGGGCCCCAGTCCTGCCACAAGATGGGTGTTCCTGTCATTCATTAAAACTGACAATACAAAAAAGATTTTTCGTGGCTTCGTTTATGTCCTTCTTCCTCAGACTGCAGATAAAAGGATTCAGCATGGGTGTGACAAAAGTGTACATCACTGAAGCTATTGCATTAGCCCTGGATGTTTGGGTAGCAGCAGAACTGAGGTAAACCCCAAGACCTGTACCATAGAACAAAGAAACTACTGAGAGGTGAAACCCACATGTGGAAAATACCTTATACTTCCCCCTTGCTGAAGAAATTCTCAGTGTGGAGGATACAATCTGAGAATAAGGAAATAGGATGTCAATGAGAGGAATAATGTCCATCAGCCCGGTGGCAATATACATCTCTATGGTGTTAAGGAGTGTGCCAGAACAGGCAAGTTGTATAATGTGGTTGACTTCACAGAAGAAGTGGGGAATCTCCAGTTCAGTACAGAAAGACAATCGCAATACCAGTAAACCATGAAGCAGAGAGTCCAGTACATCCATAATCCAGGATGCCAGTACCAGCAAGCTGCACAGCCATGGGTTCAAGATTATCATGTACTGTAGGGGGCGGCAGATGGCCACAAAGCGGTCATAAGCCATTCTAGAGAGCAGAAAAATGTCGAACTCTGCAAAAAGTATGAAGAAATACATTTTCATGAGCCAGCCTTCATAGGCGATTGTCTTGTCCTAGGTATAGAGGTTCACTGGTATCTTTTGGATGGTGGTAGAAGTGAAACAGATGTCAGAAAAAGACAAATTAGCAAGAAAGAAGTACATGGGAGTGTGGATGTGAAGGGAAGAGATTATGACCATGATGATGAGCAGATTACCAGTGAAGGTGACCAGGTACATTGACAGAAACAGTCCAAAGAGGAAGGGCTGCAGCTCTGCCTTGTCTGAGAGTCCAAGGAGGAAAAATTCTGAGAGCTGAGATTGGTTTTCTGGTTCCATGTAACTGATGTGGCTGTCAGGAAATATGTAAGTATAATATTTTAAAATGAGCATCATAATCCAAGAGTACTATTATTTATTATATTTTTCACTTAACATAAACTAATACATATATATAATATGTTACAAAGAAAATTAATAAAGTCTTGCATTTTGTCAATGGATAATGTTCAATATAACTGAACAAATTCAGATGATTTAAAAAGCTGCCATTCTCTTTCTGCCCTACCACAGTTAGCAAACTAGTTCCTAATCATAACCTATTCATAAAAGTCAACATTCCTTACCCAATTTCTCTGAGATAGAATCACCTATACTATTGTAACTTAAAGTATTGTCTATGAACCACCACCATCAGCATCACCTTGAAGCTTGTTAGAAATACAGAATTCCAGGTCATCCTGAATCAGTATCTCTATTTCCTGAGTTGCCAAGTGGTTAATACATAGATTACAGTTTGAGAGACAAACATCAGTGGATGTCTTCAGTGATAAGAAGCTCCCTTATTTCCCTTTTACATTCTATTTAACTACAATTAAGGGTGAGGCCACCATGATCTTAAATTTACCTCCTTGTGATTTTCATCAGCTGCACTTAAGTATGATCTCTGGACTTAAATAGGCAACTTTGGGATAATTTACCAGAGTATGACTTCCTGCTCTAATAACTGGTATCCACTGCACCAGCACTATGATGAGCATTTGCAGCCACATATATACTAGTGAAGTAAATATGGTCAGGAGAGGACATGAGAGAATGTAGTCCAGTGAGCATCTTTCTCCATCCTTGAGCCTGGCAATCTGAGAATTTGGTTTTGTGATTCTGAGATTTCATCTAGTTAAGGGACTTTAGGATCAACATAGGGGTGTTCATCATCTGCAGATGGCATGGAGAGGTATAAAGAAAAACACTTTATAGAATCAAAGAGAAGAATAATTTGAGGAAAATCCAGGGAAAAGGGCAGGGTACAGAGATCCAGGACTGAGTCCTCCCACCAAAACAACTATTAAATATTTTCTTAGATTTTACATCCAAAGCATAAACAACAAAAGAACAAATAGATAACTGGAAACTCATCAAAAATAAAACCTTTTGCTCATCAAAGAATCTATCATAGAAGTAAAACAACAACTTACACAATGGGAGAAAATATTTGGAAACCACATACCTGAAAAAAGATTAATATCCAGAATATATTTTAAAAATCTTTCAACTTAACAACAAATTAGAAACAACCTAATTAAAATAGGGGCAAAGACTTGAATATGTATCTTTCCAAAGAGGATATACAAATGTCCATAAATATTTAAAGATCTGCTCATATTTAACCATGAGGGAAATGCAAATCAAAACCAAAAAGAGATAACATTTCACATCTGTTAGAATGGCTGCAATTAAAATCAGAGTACTGCAAATCCTGGGGAGAATGTGGAAATACAGGAACGCTCTTTCATTGCTGGATGAAATGTAAAATAGTGCAGACACTATGGAAGACAGTTTTGTGGTTCCTCACAAACTTAAGTAAAGAACTACCCTATGACCCAGCAATCCTACCTCTTGGTATATACCCAAAAGAATTGAATGCATGGACTCTAAGAGATGTTTGCCCACCAACTTTCTTAGTGACATTATTCAAAATTTTCCAAAGATGGAAGTAACCCAAGTATCCATCAGCTTATGCCTGGGTAAATATAATGTAGTATATATTTACAATGGACTATTACTCGGCCATAAAAAGGAATGAGGTCTTGTGAAAACACGGATGAACCTGTGAGATGCAATGCTGAGTGAAGGAAGCCAGAAACAAAATGACAAACATTGTATGAGGTCACAGATTTGAAACAGTTAAAATAAGCAAATTCATAAAGTCAGACTCTAGAATCTAGATTACTAGGGGATGGTTGGGGCATAGGAAGGGGAAAGTTAAAGCTTAAAATGTATGGGTTCATATTTGGAATAATGGAAATATAATGGATTATGACGATGATTTAGTATAACATTGTGAAATAATTAGTAGGACTGATTTTTTTTTACCTGAATGTAACTAAAGAAGGAAATGTTAGATTCTGAATATGGTAACTGAATAAATTTTTTTAACAAAATCCATGGAACTATACTAAACAGCACACTGTACATTAAAGCACGGGCTTTAATTTGTAGCACAATAAAAATGTGCTATAATCAATTGATACAATTGTTCTGAACCATTGCAGTTGCAGTTTGATTGGATGGTATACAGAATTCTCTATTATACACATGATTGCTCTTTAAACCAGAGTTTTTCTGATTCAAAAAATTGAAAAAATTACCAAAGCTTCTATTTAGAATGTAAATGTTTTGGTAATCAATGCTGCTGATATTAGCACAGCATACTGAATGAAATTAACACACTGAAATACATATCTGAACCATTAAAAGAAATGTTACAGTGTACCTATGGTAACAGAATAAAAATTAGAAAAAAACCAGTCTATGGAACCTCAGTCTGCAAACTATGAATGCTAAATTAAACCATGGCATTTATGTAATAATATCATTATAAAATTGTGCTATCATCATTTGGAAGAAAATGTCCACACTCATGCAAGATAGTGGAAAATACAGGAAGATGGTATCTTATGCATGTTTGTTTTCTATACCCACAACATTCCTCGTAAAGAATAAAATGATGTGACAATGCAGAAAAGAGTATAGAAAAGAGAAAGGTGTTACCACGGAGATGACAGGGATAAAGGCTCCCATAAACATTGGGAGATTTCCAATTCTTAATTAGTGTTTCAATGAATCATCCTCTGCTGTTGAGTCACCCTTATATGTATGATGCTGAGTGATTACCCGCAACTTTTATGTCCTGTGTTCCTGGCCATTATAGATGATGGAGCAGATTGGTCACTAAAGAAGCCCAAGCTATTGTCCTTTATTTCTTGTCTGAAAGCTTTATAGAACACAAATCCAATTATAATAGAAAATCACAATGCCAGGGTTGAGGAGACCACAAAGAAAGAGTCCATAGAAACAAAATGACAAAAGACAAATTTGTTAAAAGAAACCATGAGAAAATGGAACATGAGCCAAACTAGAAGAACTAGGAAAATACTTGATGACTCAGAGTTTTAAAATTCTCTGGACTTTTGGAAGCCAAGACAAATGATCTTAAGAAGGAATAATCTTAAACCCTACATCTGAAATTACTTTTTGAGAGCAAGGGAGTTATCTCATTAAGAAATACCTCTAAGGTAGAACTCAAGATAAGGGAACTTTTGTCACTTTTGTAAATAAGCATAAATTATAAGGGGAGGTTTGGTGGTTTCTGGGGCAAATGGTGGTAGAATAAAGGTGATGGTGCTTCATGACAGACTATTTGGTAGCACTGAAGAAGAACAAGTTTGCTTTGGGAAACTGATGACAGAGTGAACGGAAGAACTTGGAAGTCTCTCTTTCCATATTAAGGCAACCCAGAAATTATCTGGACCCCCAATTTAGGAAGCATAACAGGCCAAAGAAATGTTGGTGACAATTTATTTTTCCCTAGTACCGCTAAGTAGAATAGCTCCTGACAATTGGAGTATCTTAAAACCAAAACTCACAATTTTATTTTCTTTCAACTCTGGAGACAAGAAGTCTAAAATTAGTTTTACTTGCTAAAGTCAAAATATTTGCAGACCTAGTTCTTCTGGATGTTCAAGCAAAAACCACTTACTTGCCACCTCTAACTTCTGGAGACTACCTGAATTCTTTTACTTATCCTAACTTTACTGCAAAAGAATATTTCTGTCTTGTGGATGGAGGGAACTAATGTTGAGGAATATTGGCATCCTGTAGAAGCTGAGATCTGTCCCTACTGGCAGCCAGCAAGGAAACACATGCCTCAATCTTAAAGTTGCAACAAGGAAATGAATTCTACCAAAATCTTGAATGAGCTTGGAAGCTTCCAAGTGATAGCACAGTCTGACCAAAACATTGATTTCATCTTTGTAAGCCCTTCAGCAGAGAATCCAGTCAATTCTGTCAGTCTTCTGATTTGCAGAACTGTGAGATAAATGGCTACTGTTTTATGCTGTAAAATTTGTAGTATTTTGTCACTCAGCAACACCAAATACATAAACTGTGACCCAGACTCCTGAGGTCATGTACTCAGGGTTGTACAGCTCTTGACTGATACATTGGTGATGATAACTCAGGTATCTGGACTATCAAAACATCTTTTCTACTTATTCATGCTAGTAGGTGAAATATAAAACCATCCCCAAAACTGTAAGACCACAGTGGTCCCCATAATTTCCATGATAACAGCTTAAATCCATAGAAAAGGATGCTCAAAGAGAAGGGAGTCACTCTCAAGTGATGGGAAGGTGATAGGCCAATACCCATTGTAAAAAAATTAAAATGGCAGCACTCATTATTGTTAACACTACTTACTCTTTATACATATATTCATTTAATTTGTGTAGCTCTGATATTGTTATATTATTTTTCTTTTGTTACAAAGCAGGAAAGGAGAACCTATAGAAATTAACTAACTATAACTAGCTCCAAGAATTGTTGAACAAGCAATAAGAAGGTTAAAACCCACGCTGTCTAAAGTAAGACAACTCCCTGAAGCATCATGTTATATTCATCTGAGTCAAGCATGATAATAAAAGTTAAACCTCAAAGGATTCATGATACTTTTTTAATTAAATTCCTACTTCTAGAAGGATAATCCCTAAACAAGGAATTATCTATCACTGATGGATGCAAACCAAACAAAAGATCAAGTTCTTGACTGAACAAACCATCCCCCATTGGTAATTTATGGTTTTCATGCTTTAATATATTCTCACTACCTCTGTACATTTGCAATTTGTCAAATTGATTGTTGGGAAATCATATTTCCAGGATATTAAATTTCCGCTCAGTTGATTTTTAGTGAATTTGGAATACTTTGTCATTTATAAGTTATTTGTATTTTTGCTGTTGGAATTATTGATTCGTATCCTTTAATTCTTTAACTTTTTTAGTATGCTTTTTTCTTATTTACAATAACTTTTTCATCTATGTTGTATTTTGCAATATCAAATATGTGCTAAATATTTTCCTTCATTAGTAAAAGTAAATGAATTAAGATAATGCTCCTATTGTCACAGCACAGTCTATCGTGTTGAGTTATTTTGGTTTTTGCAGGACCTGAGGATTGTGTAAATAGCGTGAGCAACCTGGAAAGGCTCTGCTGATACTGCCTGGGTGCTCTCACATGTCAGAGGTGTGATTGCTTCTAGGTGGGCCAGGCTGTCCTCGAGAGAGACAACTGGCCATTGTTGCCTGGGTTTCACCATTCAGCATGCCATGAGCTTCTTTATATTGCACACGCAGTGTTCCAAGTGTGAGCAGCAGTGCCAGTTAATTCAGAAAGAATGATCTCCCAACAACTCTACTGGAAAATTTCACATTCAAAAGAAAAAGTTGAGAGAAACTACTAGGTGAACAGAAACAGTGCAGAACAGCTCCCAGGGCCACGGGAGGGAATGGACACATAGCGTACCCCAGTCTGAAGTGGCTAGTCTGACTGCGAGACTCGGCTGTGGTGAGATCCCTGAGCGGTGCGCGACCCCCCGAGCAGCGGCAGCTGTGGGGGCTGGAGCTCCTCCCTCCCTCCTTCCCAGGCCAGCTGAGAGTCTCGGAGAGGCAAGTTTCCCAAGCTGCGGCAGCCAGCGCCCCTCTTTTGCGGGTGGCTTCCTGGTCCAGCTATGAGTCTCGGATCAGAGGGCTACACAAGCTGCAGTGGCCCTCCCCCGTGGGCGGCTTTCTGGCCCGGTGATGAATTCCCCAGGCTGCGGTGGCCTGCGACCAACGCCCCTCCCCCGCGGGCAGCTTTCTGGTCCGGTAGCGAATTCCCTGGGCCCGCTGTGGCTGGCACCAATAGGGAAATTAATAAAGGAGCCACAGGGTCCCCTCAAGCGGCGGTGGCTGATGCCCCCACCACGTGTTGCCTCCCGAACCAACTGAGAGAATTGGATTGGAAATCCCCAGGCCACGGAGAACGGTGACTGGGGGGATCCCTGCCAAACATGTGAGAAAAACGTGTGCCACGAGCGCCACCTACTGGGCAGGATAAGAAAAACAGAACCCAGAGATTTC
The DNA here is from genome assembly GCF_023851605.1 of Tamandua tetradactyla. Lineage (NCBI taxonomy): Eukaryota > Metazoa > Chordata > Mammalia > Pilosa > Myrmecophagidae > Tamandua > Tamandua tetradactyla. The sequence continues at coordinate 92,955,249 of NC_135337.1, read as the reverse complement.
ACAGAAAAATCTTACAACCTTGTTGGGTCCGACACCCAGGGAAATCTGATTAAATGCCCAGATGGCAGCAGCAGAAGATAAGGGTCCATGCTCAGAAGATTGAGAATATGGCCCAGTCAAAGGAACAAACCAATAGTTCAAATGAGATACAAGAGCTGAGACAACTAATGCTGAATATACGAACAGAAATGGAAAATCTCTTCAAAAAGGAAATCGAGAAATTGAGGGAGGACATGAAGAAGACATGGGCTGAACGAAAAGAAGAAATAGAAAAGCTAAAAAAACAAATCACAGAACTTATGGAAGTGAAGGATAAAGTAGAAAAGATGGAAAAAACAATGGATACCTACAATGATAGATTTAAACAGACAGAAGATAGAATTAATGATTTGGAGGATGGAACATCTGAATTTCAAAAACAAACAGAAACTATCAGGAAAACAATGGAAAAATTTGAACAGGGTATCACGGAACTCAAGGACAATATGAACCGCACAAATATATGTGTTGTGGGTGTTCCAGAAGGAGAAGAGAAGGGAAAAGGAGGAGAAAAACTAATGGAAGAAATTATCACTGAAAATTTCCCAACTCTTATGAAAGACCTAAAATTACAGATTCAAGAAGTGTAGTGCACCCCAAAGAGATTAGACCTAAATAGGCATTCTCCAAGACACTTACTAGTTAGAATGTCAGAGGTCAAAGAGAAAGAGAGGATCTTGAAAGCAGCAAGAGAAAAACAATCCATCACATGCAAGGGAAACCCAATACGACTATGTGTAGATTTCTCAGCAGAAACCATGGAAGCTAGAAGACAGTGGGATGATATATTTAAATTACTAAAAGAGAAAAACTGCCAACCAAGACTCCTATATCCAGCAAAATTGTCCTTCAAAAATGAGGGAGAAATTAAAACATTCTCAGACAAAAAGTCACTGAGAGAATTTGTGACCAAGAGACCAGCTCTGCAAGAAATACTAAAGGGAGCACTAGAGTCAGATACAAAAAGACAGAAGAGAGAGGTATGGAGAAGCATGTAGAAAGAAGGAAAGTCAGATATGATATATATAATACAAAAGGCAAAATGTTAGAGGAAAATATTATCCAAACAGTAATAACACTAAATGTTAATGGACTGAATTCCCCAATCAAAAGACATAGACTGGCAGAATGGATTAAAAAACAGGATCCTTCTATATGCTGTCTACAGGAAACACATCTTAGACCCAAAGATAAACATAGGTTGAAAGTGAAAGGTTGGGAAAAGATATTTCATGCAAATAACAACCAGAAAATAGCAGGAGTGGCTATACTAATATCCAACAAGTTAGACTTCAAATGTAAAACAGTTAAAAGAGACAAAGAAGGACACTATCTACTAATAAAAGGAACAATTAAACAAGAAGACATAACAATCATAAATATTTATGCACCGAACCAGAATGCCACAAAATACGTGAGGAATACACTGCAAACACTGAAAAGGGAAATAAACTCATATACCATAATAGTTGGAGACTTCAATTCACCACTCTCATCAATGGACAGAACATCTAGACAGAGGATCAATAAAGAAATAGAGAATCTGAATATTACAATAAATGAGCTAGACTTAACAGACATTTATAGGACATTACATCCCACATCAGCAGGATACACCTTTTTCTCAAGTGCTCATGGATCATTTTCAAAGATAGACCATATGATGGGTCACAAAGCAGGTCTTAACAAATTTAAAAAATTGAAATCATACACAACACTTTCTCGGATCATGAAGGAATGAAGTTGGAAATCAATAATAGGCGGAGTGCCAGAAAATTCACAAATATGTGGAGGCTCAACAACACACTCTTAAACAACGACTGGGTCAAAGAAGAAATTGCTAGAGAAATTAGCAAATACCTCGAGGCGAATGAAAATGAAAACACAACATTTCAAAACTTATGTGACGCAGCAAAGGCAGTGCTAAGAGGGAAATTTATTGCCCTAAATGCCTATATCAGAAAAGAAGAAAAGGCAAAAATGCAGGAATTAACTGTCCACTTGGAAGAGCTGGAGAAAGAACAGCAAACTAATCCCAAAGCAAGCAAAAGGAAAGAAATAACAAAGATTAGACAGAAATAAATGAAATTGAAAACATGAAAACAATAGAGAAAATCAATAAGACCAGAAGTTGGTTCTATGAGAAAATCAATAAGATTGATGGGCCCTTAGCAAGATTGACAAAAAGAAGAAGAGAGAGGATGCAAATAAATAAGATCAGAAATGGAAGAGGAGACATAACTACTGACCTCACAGAAATAAAGGAGGTAATAACAGGATACTATGAACAACTTTACACTAATAAATACAACAATTTAGATGAAATGGACGGGTTCCTGGAAAGACATGAACAACCAACTTTGACTCAAGAAGACATAGATGACCTCAACAAACCAATCACAAGTAAAGAAATTGAATTAGTCATTCAAAAGCTTCCTAAAAAGAAAAGTCCAGGACCAGACGGCTTCACATCTGAATTCTATCAAACATTCCAGAAAGAATTAGTACCAACTCTCCTCAAACTCTTCAAAAAAATCGAAGCGGAGGGAAAACTACCTAATTCATTCTATGAAGCCAACATCACCCTCATACCAAAACCAGGCAAAGATATTACAAAAAAAGAAAACTACAGGCCAATCACTCTAATGAATATAGATGCAAAAATCCTCAATAAAATTCTAGCAAATCGTATCCAACAACACATTAAAAGAATTATACATCATGACCAAGTAGGATTCATCCCAGGTATGCAAGGATGGTTCAACATAAGAAAATCAATTAATGTAATACACCATATCAACAAATCAAAGCAGAAAAATCACATGATCATCTGAATTGATGCAGAGAAGGCATTTGACAAGATTTAACATCCTTTCCTGTTGAAAACACTTCAAAAGATAGGAATACAAGGGAACTTCCTTAAAATGATAGAGGGAATATATGAAAAACCCACAGCTAATATCATCCTCAATGGGGAAAAATTGAAAACTTTCCCCCTAAGATCAGGAACAAGAGAAGGATGTCCACTATCACCACTATTATTCAACATTGTATTGGAGGTTCTAGCCAGAGCAATTAGACAAGAAAAAGAAATACAAGGAATCAAAATTGGAAAGGTAGAAGTAAAACTATCACTGTTTGCAGACAATATGATACTATATGTCGAAAACCCGGAAAAATCCACAACAAAACTACTAGAGCTAATAAATGAGTACAGCAAAGTAGCAGGTTACAAGATCAACATTCAAAAATCTGTAGCATTTCTATACACTAGCAATGAACAAGCGGAGGGGGAAATCAAGAAACGAATCCCATTTACAATTGCAACTAAAAGAATAAAATACCTAGGAATAAATTTAACTAAAGAGACAAAAAACCTATATAAAGAAAACTACAAAAAACTGCTAAAAGAAATCACAGAAGACCTAAACAGATGGAAGGGCATACCGTGTTCATGGATTGGAAGACTAAATATAGTTAAGATGTCAATCCTACCTAAATTGATTTACAGATTCAATGCAATACCAATCAAAATCCCAACAACGTATTTTTCAGAAATAGAAAAACCAATAAGCAAATTTATCTGGAAGGGCAGGGTGCCCCGAATTGCTAAAAGCATCTTGAGGAAAAAAAAAAAAGCTGGAGGTCTTGCACTGCCTGACTTTAAGGCATATTATGAAGCCACAGTGGTCAAAACAGCATGGTATTGGCATAAAGATAGATATATCGACCAATGGAGTCGAATAGAGTGCTCAGATATAGACCCTCTCATCTACGGACATTTGATCTTTGATAAGGCAGTCAAGCCAACTCACCTGGGACAGAACAGTCTCTTCAATAAATGGTGCCTAGAGAACTGGATATCCATATGCAAAAGAATGAAAGAAGGCCCATATCTCACACCCTACACAAAAGTTTACTCAAAATGGATCAAAGATCTAAACATTAGGTCTAAGACCATAAAACAGTTAGAGGAAAATGTAGGGAGATATCTTATGAATCTTACAATTGGAGGCGGTTTTAGACCTTAAACCTAAGCAAGAGCACTGAAGAAGGAAATAAGTAAATGGGAACTCCTCAAAATTAAACACTTTTGTGCATCAAAGAACTTCATCAAGAAAGTAGAAAGACAGCCTACACAATGGGAGACAATATTTGGAAATGACATATCAGGTAAAGGTCTAGTATCCAGAATTTATAAAGAGATTGTTCATCTCAACAACAAAAAGACAGCCAACCCAATTACAAAATGGGAAAAAGACTTGAATAGACACCTCTCAGAAGAGGAAATACAAATGACCAAAAGGCACATGAAGAGATGCTCAATGTCCCTGGCCATTAGAGAAATGCAAATCAAAACCACAATGAGATATCATCTCTCACCCACCAAAATGGCCATTATCAACAAAACAGAAAATGACAAGTGCTGGAGAGGATGCGGTGAAAGAGGCACACTTATCCACTGTTGGTGGGAATATCAAATGGTGCAACCACTGTGGAAGGCAGTTTGGCGGTTCCTCAAAAAGCTGAATATAGAATTGCCATACAACCCAGCAATACCGTTGCTGGGAATCTACTCAAAGGAATTAAGGGCAAAAACTCAAATGGACATTTGCACACCAATGTTTATAGCAGCATTATTTACAATTGCAAAGAGATGGAAACAGCCAAAATGTCCATCAACAGACGAGTGGCTAAACAAACTGTGGTATATGCATACGATGGAATATTATGCAGCTTTAAGACAGGATAAACTTATGAAGCATGTAATAACATGGATGGACGTAGAGAACATTATGCTGAGTGAGTCTAGCCAAAAACTAAAAGACAAATACTGTATGGTCCCAATGATGTGAATCAACATTCGAGAATAAACTTGGAATATGTCATTGGTAACAGAGTCCAGCAGGAGTTAGAAACAGGGTAAGATAATGGGTAATTGGAGCTGTTGGGATACAGACTGTGCAACAGGGCCAGATACAAAAACTCAAAAATGGACAGCACAATAATATCTGATTGTAAAGTAATCATGTTAAAACACTGAATGAAGGTGCATCCGAGCTATAGGTTTTTATTTTGTTTTGTTTTGTTTTGTTTTGTTTTTACTATTATTACTTTTATTTTTTTCTCTATATTAACATTCTAATCTTTTTTGGTTGTGTTGCTAGTTCTTCTAAACCGATGGAAATGTACTAAGAAACGAGGATCATGCATCTATGTGATGGTGTTAAGAATTACTGATTGCATATGTAGAATGGTATGATTTCTAAATGTTGGGTTAATTTCTTTTTTTCCGTTAATTAATAAAAAAAAAAGAAAAAGTTGAATCACTACCTCACAGCATATTGAAATGTCAACCCTACAAAGAAGAGAGACCTCAGCTTGAGAGCTAAAACCATAAAACTTTCAGAAAACATAGGGGGAATCCTTCATAATTTTGCCTTTGGCAATGATTTATTACATAAAACATGAAATGCACTAGCAAAAAATATGAAAATCAATAAATTTATCAAAATTAAAACAAAAATTTTGTACATCCAAGGGCATTTCAAGAAAGTTAAAATAATCTACGGACTGAGAAAATGATTGGGAATCATTTACCTAATAAGTGTTTAATATCCAGAATATCAAAACAACTGCTGCAACTCAAAAACAAAAAGACAAAATAAAAAGAAAAGAATTGGAAATGTTCAGAAGTCATGCACACTCATTTCATCAAAGAAAACTCAGAAATGACCAATAATCACATGGAAATATGGTCATCATTGTGGATCAGCAGTGCAATGCAAATGAAGAAACAAAACAAAACAAAATCCATTGAATAACATACATTGGTGAGTAAGAGTTATGTATTATATCTCTTGTATATTATTCGTTGAGTTTTAAATGATACATTCTTTATGGAAGTCAGCTTTGTATAGAAATTTCATGCCCAACATGGACATAGAATTACCATATAACATGGAAAATTCCAGTCCTATAAGCACAGAATTACCATATGACCCATCAATCACACTTCTACATAAACCCAAAGCAATTGAATTCAGTGATGTGGACTGCCCTGTGTACATCAGTATTCATAGCAACACTATTCACAATAGCAAAAAGGTGGAAGGACACTGAGAGCTTATCAACAAATGAATGTATAAACAAATAAATATATATAAGCAAAATGCAATATTATTCCTTCCAAAAAGGAATGAAATTCTGAAACCTGTTAATACATGAATGAAACTTGAAGAGCTTCTTGTTCTGTAAAAGAAAGCAGCCATAAAATGGCAAATATTGTAACAAAATTGCACATTTAAAATACCTGGAATAAGAAAATTCATAGATAAATATAACATAGGTAACCAGAACTGGGTGGGGTAGCTATTTGTTGAATAATTGCAGAGTTTCTGTTTGAGAAGATGGACATTTTTAATAAAGGATCTTGGTGATGGTAGTTAAACATTATGAATGTACTTATTTCCAGTGAATTGAACACTTGACAGTGGTTAAAAAGGGAATTTTTGAGTTGTGTTTATGCTACCAAAATAAATTTTTTAAATGTATCAAGAATTTAAATTTATTTTCTTGTCTTTAAATGAATAAACACATTATTAGATGTACTAAGTAAATAAATCAAGATGCATTCAAGGATATGGGGTAAAAATAAATGAGGCAACAAGGCTTAGACATTGATTCATAAACTCGTCAAAATGTAGTTCTTAAAGAAAAGAAGTACTTTATAACTGAGGGAGCAAATAACAGGTCTTATTTGGAATTACCGTAATATCTTTTGTAATGTTTTAGTAAAACATCATCAAACAAAGGAATGTATTATCCTTCATTTTATGTCAAAGGAATTTCTCCTCTTTGTACTCTGGACAACAGGGTCTATATCCTCATACCATGTCAGTGCTTTGGAGAACCAAGAAATGCCATCACGGTGCGGGTCTCTGTTAAGCTTTGTAGGATACTTTAAGACATTAGTGGGGTAAGATGCTAGGAGGTTAGATCTATGGAAGATAGGAGGTTTCATGGTTAAGGAATAATAAAAACTGAGTTTCCCTAACTTGTAACTTTATCTCCTGGGATAAAGAGAATCTTCATTAAAAATTTGCTCTCTCTCCAGACCAGTGTTCCACAGGGAAATAACAGCTCAATGGTTGTAGGAAAATGACGGGAATGCGCTAAAGGGGAGCTGGAGGGAAGCTGTATATAATTCTGCCTGTGTCTCTCAGAATGTGCAGAATTGGCCCTGACAAGACATCATATTTTCTTCAGCATCCAGTGGGGAACTGATGGCTGACTCCTGCTGTCTTGTTTGGTGACAGAGCTTCAATTTTCGTAATCAGTCTTCCAGACGGAGACCTTCCAGGTATGGACCTTGCTTTTAGAGATTCCTGCCAGGTGAGTCAGAGATTCCAGGAAATGTTGTAGGATAGAGTTCAAGAGGATGGAAACAGAGAGCTTTTTCTTGAAGTCATCTGAGAGTTTTTACTCGTTTTTCATTGCATTCTTTCAAACAAAGACTGCAGTTTTTCACCAAAACTCTTCTTTGCCATTAGTTATTTCATATTTGGGTAGATGTATTTGGAGGGAATATGGGAAAGTTCATATGCTTTTTGTGGTCCAATATATCATTGTTATATGTTGTGGTTCTCCCATTCCTTTTCAAAATGAGACAATTTTGCTTCTTTTAATTTAATATATCACTTTATATTCAGACTTCCATTTTGATTTTCTTATATCAGCTTTCCTCATATTACTTCATTGCTTTTCATGGTTAGATGTATTTCTAAAAGTTGTACCGTATTTTAACACCCTTTGAAGGATTTGTTTTTACCATTTTGGCTTCCAGGTTAATTTATCCTAGATATAAGCATATTGAAATGATATTTCTTTATATAGGATCAATTATAATTTTTGATAAGCCTTCTTCACTGTTTCTGTTTCTTTCAACTTTGGCAATTTCTGCAAAATGGATTTAACAAAGTATATATCTCTAGATTTAATCAGCTACTTTTAAAATCCATTGTCCGAAGGAACAGGTACTGGGAGGTAGTACAGAGAACACTGCTACATCTGTCAACATTCTCACAATCTAGGAGGGAGAAAAGGCATGGATTTAAATTAAAAATTCAAAATGATAGTATCCAATATCTAAATTAAGTACAGTACATGATAGAAGTTATCATCTTCCTGTGAGAATGTTATGAATAAAGTTCAAAAAGGAGATGACTGTATGCCCTACTGAAGACCTGTAAGAGTTTCCAGAAGGAATGGGAGTGAAAAACTTTCAAGGGGTAAAATAGAAATGTTAGAGAGACTTCAGGGAGAAGAAAACAGAACTAAGAAGCCATGAGTATGAAAACTATGAATTCATGGGGAGGGTACAAGTCAAATTTAATGTCATGGAGATCAGGATGCTTGAGGCCATCGTGAGAGGGGATGCTGGCAAGCTGGCCATCGAGAGTCACGCTTGTGTTGGAAACTGGAATGTTGGCTTAGTTGACTGGTGGGTAATCACTAGAGGTTTTAAGTTGGGTAATTTGACAATAAACCTAGTAATATAGAAAGGTGCATGGGGATATGTGACTGTCAGCTTGCTGGATGCTCAGTATGTGATTGCTAATAGAGAAGATAAGGATATGAGAGAAGACCTCGTGGTGTTTGGGAAGTCATGGTAAAGAAACAATGAGACTTTTGAGGAGTTCCCTTTCAGAGACTGCACAAAGGATTATTAAAGAGGATTAAATTCATAAACTAATTCTAGAAATTAATTTCTTGTCACCAAAATGTAAACTATGTATCAGTTAATAATCCTTATGTGTTTATGTCATAATAAAGTTATGATGTATGTAACAACATGGATGGATCTTAAGGACATTATGCTGAGTGAGATTAGCCAGAAACAAAAGGACAAATACTGTGTGGTCTCCCTGATATGAAGTAACATAAATGAATGAACTTGGATAATTTCAGCTAAGACAGAGATCATCAGGAGATAGAAATAGGGTAGATATAAGGTAATTGGAACTGAATGGATACAGATTGTGCAACAGGACTGATTGTAAAAATTCAGAAATGTACAACATGATACTATCTAACTGTAATACAATAATGTTAGAACACTGAATGAAGCTGAATGTAAGAATGAGAGAGGGAGGAGGCCTGGGGGCAAAAATGAAATTAGAAGGAAAGATAGACAATAAAGACTGAGATGGTATAATCTAGGAATGCCGAGAGTATATAATGATTGTGACTAAATGTTCAAATTAAAAAATATTTTACATGAGGAAGAACAAAGGAATGTCAATAATGCAGGGTGTTGAAAATAGATGGTAATTAATATTTTAAAACTATAATTTATATGTGAGACTAAAGCGAAACATGTTTATTTGGTACAAATATGTATTTGACTAGTGCATTTCCTAATATAACTTATGTGGGCAGCTTAATTGAACATCATAAGTACATGGAACTTTGAGTAGGGCATGGGATTTTGTATGTTTGTTCAGCATGATACCTCGATAAATCTAAGAAGGATTTGAATGGTGAATAAAAAAGTATTTGCAAAGTCCCCTTGGTGGAATGGTGAGAAAGGGGGAAACTTAACTTCCCCAAGTGAAGAATTCTTGATATTCTCACAGGCAGTGGGAACAACCAAAGCAATAGCCTGAGCCCCCGATCTTGGGGTTTGCTTACATGAAACCCATCCTCACAAATGATAGGTTAAGCCTACTTAAAATTAGACTTAAGACTCACCCTCAAAAGAGCACCAACATCTTTTGTTGCTCAGATGTGGCCTCTCTCTCTCTCAGGCAACATGACCACCAACCTCACTGTTCTCTCCTTCTCTACGTGGGATATGTCTCCCAGGGGTGCGGACCTTCCTGACAACGTGGGTCTGAAATCCTAGAATGAGCTGGGACTCAGCATGAAGGGATTGAAAAAAACTTTCTCAAGCAAAAGGGGAAAGAGCAAAATGAGACAAAATAAAGCATCAAAGGCTGAGAGATTTCAAACAGAGTTGAGAGGTTATCCTGGAGGTTATTCTTATGCATTAAATAGATATCACCTTTTTACTTAAGGTGTAACAGAGAGGCTGGAGGGAACTGCCTGAAAATGTAGAGCTGTGTTCCAGTAGCCATGTCTCTTGAAGATGATTGTATAATGATAGAGCTTTCACAATGTGAGGGTGTGATTGTGAAAACCTTATATCTGATACTTCTTTTATCTACCTTATTGACAGATGAGTAAAACATATAGAATAAAAATAAATCAATAATAAGGGGAACAAATGTTAAAATAAATTTAGTAGATTGAAATGCTAGCGATCAATGAAAAGGAGGGTTAAGGGGTAAGGTATGGATGAATTTTTTTCTGTTTTCTTTTTATTTCCTTTTCTGAATTGATTCAAATGTTCTAAGAAATGATCATGATGATAAATATACAATTATGCGCTGAAAAAAGAATGTTCACATTGTATGTTGATTGGTTTTATTAACAAAAATTTTAAAAATAAAAAAATTAGGCATGTTCTTTCTCTGTTTCTGGGTAGTCACACCAACCACATGGAACAAGGAAATGAAACACAAATTTCAGAATTTCATCTTCAGGGATTTTCAGAGGAACCAGAACTGCAGACTTTCCTCTTTGGGTTCTTCCTGTCCATGTACCTGGTCACTGTCTTGGGGAACCTGCTCATCATCCTGGCCACCATCACCGACTCCCACCTCCACACACCCATGTACTTCTTCCTCTCCAACCTGTCCTTTATCGACATCTGTTTGTCCTCCACCACTGTTCCAAAGATGCTGGTGAACATCCGCACGCAGAGGAGGGTCATAACCTATGCAGACTGCCTCACCCAAATGTACTTTTTCATACTCTTTTTAGTTTTGGATGACTTCATCCTGGCTGTGATGGCCTATGACCGCTTCGTGGCCATCTGTCACCCCCTGCTCTACACGGTCACCATGAATCCCCAGCTATGCATTCTTCTAGTTCTGGGGTCCTGGATCACAACTGTCCTGTATGCTTTGTTACAAACCTTACTGGTGTTGCGGCTGTCCTTTTGTGCACACTTGGAAATCCCCCACTTTTTCTGTGAATATAACCAGATAGTACAACTTTCCTGTTCTGACACATTCATCAATGACATAGTGATATATTTTGCAACTGGACTTCTAGGTGGAGGGCCATTCATTGGAATCATTTTCTCCTATTATAAGATTGTTTCCTCCATACGTTTAATCTCATCAGCTCTGGGGAAATATAAAGCATTTTCCACATGTATGTCTCACCTCTCAGTTGTCTCCCTATTTTGCAGTACAAGCATAGGTGTGTACATTAGTTCTTTTGCTACTCATCATGCACATGTGAGTGCACCAGCATCAGTGATGTACACCATTGTTACACCCATGCTGAACCCCTTCATCTACAGTCTTAGGAATGAAGACATAAAGAAGACTCTGAGAAGATTCCTTTTGGGAAAGACATAAAGTGTTCATTGGTTCTGGGGCAGACGATGTGCCTTGTTTTTAGTGCTTAAAGTCTGAAAGTGATAAATTATGCTTCTTTGGATTTTCATAGAATCAGAGTCAGTTATGACCTTAGATATGATTAGATAATTTATGTTATTAATAAAGTTAAAAAATTATTGGTTTTCAGGTGCAATAATTTCATGTATTGGGGTGCAGGACTGAGTTTTGAGTTCTGGCTTATTTTAATAGAAAATATATAAAACATTGTCTATTACTCTAAACAAAATATTTGTCCTTTATCTAAATTTAGTCATAAGCATTGACGTTTTTGTTACTAAGCATTCTATGCATTGACTCTATCATTCAATTTTATAGCATTATTGCTCAAAACTTAATTCCATCCTTATGATGAAAGGATGACTTACACAACAGCTTTAAATTCTGCATCATAATGCCTCTGGAAATGGAGTGTAAGTAAGAGAGTAAGTAAGAGAGTAAGAGAGACAGGAAAGGGGATGAAATTTTTATCTAAAATGAATCAAAATAAAAATTTTGATTCATTTGGTTTGTATACAAAATGAATATATTCTACCCCTTCTTTTATTTCATTAGCCATCTACTAGTTCTTTATGTCTCAGCTCAAATGGCTCTTTCTGAATTTTTTTCTTTATCTCTCCTTCCACCAATATTAGGTCATACCCACTGCCTGTGTTTTTTTACACTGAGTCCACTCTAATTCAATGTGAATAACTTCAAGAGCATTATTGTTTGTTTAGGAAGACATATTCTCTCTTTTCTTAAATATTTACCAAGTCATCTTCTGATATTGTTGGGAGATTAAAGCTGATTTCATTGCCAATCACACAAGTTCATGAAAATGAGTTAAACATTCACACACACACACACAGACACACACAAAACCTGTGATTTAATTTGCAGTCTTATGCACCACCTGTCTCCTGATGGGTTTAAAATAATCAGGCATTCCGTTTTGCACTGTTAGTCAGCCAAGAGCAATACACCAGAAAAAGACACAAATGGAAATCTTGTTAAGCCCTTGGTTTGTTCTTTACAGTCTGGGTCAGGAAAGACCATCTTCATATTCCTGAATCAAAGTCCTGAGAACTCAACAGCTATGGTCCAATCCTTTAACTTCAGGCCTTATTATGTAAACCACACAAAAACATAGAAGTGACTTTTCTTCCTCCCAGTTCTTCTAGAGACTAAATCTAAGAAATGAAACCTGATGTTAATTAGCAGACACACACAGAGCACCAAATATACATCCAAGATCACAAATGGAAAAAATATATTTTATCCCCTTGTCTTCTAGAGAATCATAGTCTCCAGAGATTAACAAAACAATAGAGCACTTTACTAAATGAGATGCAATGAGAATTCAGTCCCAGAAGCTTCAGATATTATCAGAGCTTCATGTATGCCTGCTGTAATGTGGCTTAACCAACAACAAGTGAGGAGAAAGCACAACCTTATCTCCCAGAGACCTCAGAAATAACTCCCTTTCCATGTTTTTTCTAGGGAAAGATTTTCCATCTTTACCAATTGTTCAGGAGAGGACCAGAATGAGCAGCAGTTGATTCTCTGGTGATTCAAGCTGAGGTAGCCAGAGCATCCCCATAAGTGCAGAGAGAATGAGACATGGAGGGAGGGTGACCTTTTAACTGGATTATCTCCCGAATCTTCAGATATGCATAAAAAGAGGGAAGGGTTTAACAATACCGAGTTATTGCACTATTAGTCCCTGGCCTTTAAAATACATGTAGCATCAACTGTATCCTATTGTTTCTCAATAAGCTTCACCTGATGTGTGCTTTCAATTCAGCAGCAGTGGCTGCCATTTTGATTCTTTAGTTACTTTCTGTATATCTTCTGCACCCAATTTAGCTTTTCCTTTTGTTTCCCAACTTTCCCTCTCTTCCATTTTTGGAGATTTCTGTTCAAACTCATTCATTGATTTATTCATTTATTCCTTCCTGGAATAATGATCAGAAATCACAACATCTTGAGCATTAAGCTATGCTCTGGGATAAAGGAAAGGGCAAGATATGGCTACTTTCATTAAGGAGAGGTGAAAAGGCACGAAATTGAATAAATTTAATATTCCATGATAAGCAATGCAATGATCACCACAAGCAGAAACAGTTTCCACCCTCTCATAGAAGGACAAAGTGGACATCAGATAAAAAAAGCAAAAGTTTATCAGAAAGGAGAATAACTGTGATGCATATTGAAGGAAGAGTTGGAGTGTCCCAGGTAAGAGCCTTCCAGGCAGAAAAAAATGAGGTTGCAAAAGGGGTGTAGTAATAAAAGTGCTGGGTACAATAAGAGCACCAACAGTAGTCCTGAAAGGCCGGACAAAGTCCATGAGAGAAGAACAATAGTTAAACATTAATTCGGCTTGGTGGTGGGGAGTCAAATCATCAACTATCCCATATTTGAGGGTACAAAATTTGGGTTTACTTCTGCATGTAATAACCAGTTCCAGTGGTGGGAATTATATGCACATATATGCCTTGTAGAAAGTTCTTTCCTGGTCCAAACGTATGTATTCACTAGAGGCAAGCTAATCTCTTATTATACAGAGAGATGATGAGAAACCATGGAGGTGGGAACAGAACTGTAAGAAATAATGAAAATATCTGACAAATAGAATGCATGAAGGGAAATGTACCATTTATTGAATACCATATTGAAGTGAGGAAACCAGAATTCAAAACCAGGAATTTGGGAATGTCATGTAGACTCAACCCTCAGGGGCCAGTGTAGGACGTCGATGCACACTGGTTATGTAACTGCAAGTTTCTGAGTTGATGCCTTTTGTAAGTCTTCAACTGTCATTCCTTAAATCACTTCTTCTCTACAAAGCAGCAGGCTCAGAGGATGTTTGGACAGTCTGTTTTCCTCAAATGCATGGGTTTGAAGGTACAGGACTTTTCTTCCTCCAGCATGGATTTGGTTCTCCTTCTCCAAGGACGCAGACCAGGAAAGCATTATAATTTTTCTCTTACCTTAGGTGAAAGTGGTTATCCAGTTTTTTTACGTGACAGTAACAGGTGATTTTATCTCTCTGAGTCTCAGCATTTACTAAGCAAAGTCAAGAATTTGTTCTAAATCAGTTTTTCAACAATAAAAACTACCAAAACTTGGGGGAGGATAATTTTTGTTGTGGGAACTATAGTGTTCCTTGTATGGTGTGGACCACCATTCTCCCCCAGTGGATTGCCACAAGCCCTAACAACTAAACTAGGCATTACCAAGTGTCTCCCAAGGGACAGATTAGGTCCTATCTGAAAACCAGTGCCCTAAATGAGCTTCACACCATTTTACTCGGACTCTTTGATGATTCTGAAGTTCCAGGTGTGGTCAGAACAGGGAAAAGCATCTACCAGTATCTCCTTAGCCATCTATCCATCTGGTCATTCATTGCTCATCATGGTGACCAAGATGATGAGCAATTTCCCCATGATGGTGACCAGGTACATGGACAGGAAGAGCCCAAAGATGAAGAGTTGCAGTTCTGCTTCCTCTGAAAATCCCAGGAGAAGAAATTCTGAAATTCGTGTTTCATTTCCTGGTTCCATGTGGTTGTTGTGATTACCTGGAAATAGAGAAAGATTGACTAATTTTATAATAGACAGGCATTAATAATCTAGTGTAAATTTCATTTACAGACAAAAATTATTTCTTGATTGTGTTTCTCAATCTGATTTGGGATCCCTTACCCTACTTTTGGAAAATACCATTCACAGTAACACATTATATACTTTTAAGAGAAATTCATTCATTCATTTGAGGAATTCTTATCACCTTCTGATGTTGTGCCATGCTCTAGGCAGTGGGCATACAATGTGAAACAAGTGTCCATAATCTGTTGATGAAGAAATAATATAAGCATATAAACACATAATCACAGCATGTCAGATTTTTATAAATGCAAAAAAGAAAGAAGGTAAAGTCTCCTCAAGAACCAGTGGCTTCCAGTGCACAGGGGGGCCTGCAGTCTTGACTGGATTAGTACCTTGTTGGTTTCCTGTCCAGTGGGCCACTGCTGTAGGGAAGAGGTGTACCTGTGCCACCATCTGCTGGGAAACCCAGGAAAGTGCTCTCTGGCAAGTTGCTTTCCTGCCCAGTCTTTAAGCACCTTCTCAAAAGACCAACTACATAAGGCCACACCCATGATTTGCCTGGGAATTACTGAACAACCACACACAAGCAACAACAAAGTCTTACAAGAAATGAGGGAAACTTACTATCAAAATTACATTATTTGGTGGGTGATGGTGGTGAAGTGGCTGTGTTCTCGCTGCCATGCTGGAGACCTGGGTTCAATTACCTGTGCTTGCTCATGTAAATAATATTATTATTATTATTTTTATTTTTATTATCAAGATAATAAGTGTTAAAAATCCAGCAAGAAAACCCCACAGTGTATGACAAAGCAGTAAGATATGATCAAGCCAAAAGAACAAATTAAAAATCCATAGGAGATAAAAAACATTTGGAACAATGAATCAATCATGTTCAAGCAAATCTCCTAAATAACTTCAATGAGATGGCTAAAGAAATAAAACAAATTCAAAAAGCCACTAGAAGAGCTAAAGAATTTGAAAGAATGAATAGAAAAAGCAAAGATCTTCTGATATAAATGATGCTGTAGATTAAGTTAAAATATACTAGACACACACAACAAGAGGTGCAAGAGAAAAGTGGTGCACCATACGAGGGATGCCACATGAGACTAAGTACTGACCATTCACTGTGAACAGGGCAAGCAAGAAGGTAGTAGAATGATATACTCAAGATTCTGAAAGAGAAAGGATTGCCAGCTACGAATTATTTATCCAGCAAAGTTGTCCTTCAAAACTGAGGAAGAGATTAAAATCTTCACAGATAAACAAATGCTTAGCAAATTTGTTAACAAGACATTGGCCTTGGAAGAGATACTAAAGGTAGTTCAACCAGCTGAAAAAAAACAAGAGAAAGAGACTTGGAGAAGAGGATAGAAATGATGACTAAAAAGATAAAAAGAAAGATAAATACTAGATTTGGCAAATCAAAGCTAAGGATAAAATATTTGAAGCAAGGGCAGTTTTAACAATAATAACAGAGAATGTTAAAAGATTAGATCCCCAATAAAAATATGCAGATTGGAAGAATGGTTATAAAAATATGATTCATCTATATGCTGTTTATAAGACATTCATTTTAGACCCAAAG
Organism: Tamandua tetradactyla; assembly: GCF_023851605.1. Taxonomy (NCBI): domain Eukaryota; kingdom Metazoa; phylum Chordata; class Mammalia; order Pilosa; family Myrmecophagidae; genus Tamandua; species Tamandua tetradactyla. The sequence goes on along the minus strand of NC_135337.1, from coordinate 92,938,498 downwards.
ATACAAATAGGATGAAAGTGAAAGGATAGAAAAAGACATCCCATGCAAGCAATAACTAAAAAGAAGTTGGTGTAGATATAGTAATATCAGATAAAACAGGCTTTAAATGCAAAGCTGTTATGAGAGACAAGGATGTTACACTGTATATTAATAATGAATAATTCACCAAGAAGAAATAGCAACCATAAATTCTTTTTAACTCAATCAAGTTATTCTGAATGACATGAGATATACACCAGCAAAACTGAAGGGAGCAATAGACAGTTCTCCAATAACTGTGGGAGATTTCAATACCTCACTCACTTCAATACATAAAACGACAAGTCCTTTGACAGGGATATAGGGAACCTAAATAGTATGATAAATAAATTAGACCTAACACATATAAATATAGACTATTGCACCCTAAAACAGCAGGGTAGATATTCTTCTCGAGTGCTTATGGTACATTCTCCATGATAGATCATATGCTGGAGCACAAAACAAGTATTAATAATTTTAGAAAGATTAAAATTATGCAAAAGACTTCCTCGAATAATAATGGAATGAATCTGGAAATCAACAATCACTGACGAATTAGAAAATTCACAAATATATGTTGGCTAAGCAACATTCTTAAATAATCAGTGTGCCAAAGACAAAATTGCAAGCCAAATCAGTAAGTATCTGGCAAACAATGAAAAGGAGAATACAACGTATAAATACCCATGGGATGCAGTGAAGCTGGTACTGAGAGGGAAATTTATAGCTCTAAATGCCTACATTAATAAAGGAAGAAAGAGCTAAAACCAAAGGCCTAACTGAACAACTGAAGAAACTAGAGAAAGAGCAACAAACTAAAGCAGAAGGAAAGAAATAACAAAGATTAAAGTAGAAATAAGTGAATTACAGAACAAAATAACTATAGAGAGAATCAATCACACCAAAATTTTTTTTCTTTGTGAAGAACAAGAATCAACAAGCCCTTTGCTAGACTGACAAAATCAAAACAAGAGAAGATCCAAATAAATAACATCAAAAATGAGAGGCTGCTCATTACCAAAGACGCCCTAAAAATGAAAAAAAAATCATAAGAGAAAATTTTGAACAACTGTATGCTAACAAACTAGACAACCTAGATGAGATGGACAGTTTCTTAGAAACACATGAGCAACCTATATTGACTAGAGAAGAAGTAGGAGACCTCAAAAAACCAATCAAAGTAGAAAGTCATCAAAATCAGTCATCAAAATCTTCCTACAAAGAAAAGCCCAAGACCAGATGGCTTCACTAGGGAAATTTACCAAACATTCCAAGAATGTTTGGAACCCCATTCCTACTCAAATTCTTCCCCCAAACTGAAGCGAGAAAACTACCTTAATCATTCTATGAAACTGACATCACTCTAGTACTATGCTTGATAAATATACTACCCAAAAGAAAAACTACAGATCAATCTCCGTAATGAATATAGAATCAAAAATTCTCAACAAAATACCTGCAAAATTGAATCCAACGACATATTAAAAGAATAATATAACATGGTCAAGTAGGGTTTATTCCAAAGATGCAAGAGTGGTTCAACAGAAGAGAATTAATTAATGTAATATAGCGCATTAACAATTCAAAAGAAAAGAATCACATGTTCATCTTGATTGATGCTGAAAAAGCAATCGCCCAAATTCAGCGTCCTTTCCTGGTAAAAACAGATTAAAAGGTAGGAATTGATGGAAATTTCCTCAGTATGATAAATGACACATAAGAAAAACCGACAATCAACATTGTACCCAGTGGTGAGAGACTGACATTCTTCCCTCTAAATTGGGAACACAAGGATGCCCACTGTCACCAGTGTTATTCATAATTGTGCTAAGAGTTCTACCTGGAGCAATTAGAAAATAAATAGAAATAAAAGACATAAATCAGAAAGAAAGAAGTAAAAGTCTCATTATTTACAGACATGTTCTTATATTTCAAAAATCCTGAAAAATCTATGACCAACCTATCAGAGTTAATAAACAAATTCAGCAAAGTGGCAGTGTACAAAACAAGCACATGAAATTCAGTAGTGTTTCTATACAATAATAATGAGCTAACTGATGAGGCAATTAAGAAAAAAATAACCTCTCCAGCTAACACAGTAAGCAAACTCACCAAAAAAAGGAAAGAAAAAAATGCCATTCAAAGCAGCAATAAAAAGAAAAAAAATCTAAGAATAAACTCAACCAAAAATGTAAAAGACCTGCACACAAAGCATTTCTAAGGGAAATCAAAGAAGACCCAAGTAGCTGTAAAGACATTCCATGTTCATGAATAGGAAGGTTAAATATCATCAATATATCTAATCTACCCAAATTAATCTACAGATTTAATGCAATGCCAGTCAAAATTCCAACAATCTACTTTGTAGTACTGGAAAACTTAGCCATCAAATGTATTTGGAAGTGAAAGGGCCTCAAATAACCGAAATCATCCCAAAAAGGAAGTGTGAAGTTGGAGGCTTATACTTCCTGAATTTAAATCTTTTCATAAAGCCAAAGTGGTCAAAAGAGCATGGTACTGGCACAATGATAGGCATATTCATTAATGAACTCAAATGAGAGTTCAGAAATATACCCTCAGGTCTGCGTTCAAATTGATTTTTGCCAAGGCACCCTAATCCACTGAACTGAGATGGAATAGTCTTTTCAGTAAACGGTGCTGGGAGAACTCGATATCCATAGCCAAAGGAATGAGAGAGAAATCCTGGCTCACACACTATACAGAAATTATCTCAAAGTGAACCAAAAACCTAAATATAAGAATCAGCACCATGAGACACCTAGAAGAAAATATAGGGAGATGTCTTCAAGACCTAGAGATAGGAGGTGAATTATTAGAACTTGCGCTCAAATAAGAAAACTGATAAAAGGGAACTTCACAAGACTCAACACTTATTTGCTTCAAAGGACTGTGTCAAAGGGATAAAAAGGTAGCCAATACAATTGGATAAAGTACTTGGTAACCACATATCTGATATGGTTTGATATCCAGCATATATTAAGAAATTTTACAACTTAACAAAAAAAGGACGAACAACCCAAGTATAAAATGGGCAGAAGACATCTACAGATATTTCTCCAAAGACCTAATACAAATGGCTGCAAAGCACAAGAAAAGATGTTCATCTTAATTGGCTATTCGGGGAACGCAAATCAAAATCACAATGAGATCTCATCTCATACCTATATGAATGACTGTCAACAAATAGGAAACCGCAAATGTTGGAGAGGATGTGGAGAAGTAAGAATGCTTATTCACTGCTAGCAGTAATGCAAAATGGTACAGTCACAGTAGAAGAGAGTTTGGTAGTTTCTCAGAAAAGTAAATATTGAGTTGTCTTCTGACTAGCCATTTCCCCTAATTGGTCTATACCCAGAAGTTTGGAAATAGTGATACAAACAGACATTTGCACACTGATGTTCATGAAATGTTATCCACAATTGCCAAAAGATGGAAAAAACCCAAGTATGATGAGTGCCTAACAAACAGATGAGTGCATAACCAAAGTGTTGAATACACATACAATAGAATATTAAGTGACAATAAAAAGGAATGGCATCCTGCTGCCTGAAACGAGATGGATGAACCTTGAGGAAACAATGCTGTGTGAAATAAAGCAGACACAAAAGAACAGATGCTGTATGATTTCACTGATATGAACTAACTAGAATATGTAAGCTTAGGGGATCTCAGAACATAGAATATAATGTACCTAGAGATAGACAGAAGGTAGGGAAGGGGGAGCAATTTCCTGATATGCCCAGTCTTTTTAGTGAGGTTGAACCTAAATACTTGGAAATGGATGGATGTGAGGAAAGCTCATTATTAAGATAATGAGTAACAGTGCTGTATGGTGGGTGAATTTAGTTGAAAAAGTTTTTTCAGAGTTATGTCTTTCACCTATTTACACTATAAATAAGTTCTTTTATGTGCTAATACGAATGTATGACACTTGTAAAAAGAGTTAACAATAGAGTGGTTTATGAAGAAAAGTTATCTGTTACAGTCTATGGACTATGCTTAACAGTCACACCTTAATATTCTTTCATGAATAGTGACAAGTGTGCCAAATTGATAACAGAGACCAATAGCAGGAGGTGATAAGAGATATGGGATGCTTTGGGTTTTCTTTTTTGACTATCTGATATTTCTTACTTTCGAGTAAGGAAAATCATCTAAAAAATATTTGGAGAAGCTTCAAATGCGTACTGTTAATTAAGCACAGTCAGTCTGAAAGGTATAAATACTATTTTATTCCAATTATTTGAAATTCTGGAAAGAGAAAAACTATACTACTAATAAAACATAACAGCAAATGCCAGGACTTTGGATAGTTTTGTGTAGGGATTGAAGTTTGAATGTGTAAGATCCAGAAAGGTTGAGTGTGATGAAACTATTCTGTATGATACTGCAGTCATTACATATTTGTCAAGTCCCACTGGCATTAACAACAGAGAGGATGTCTGTTAGTGAGTGGAAATTAAAAAGACATCTCGGATATTTGGAGGAATATGAGGAGGAAATGCAGTGTGTCCAAAAAAAATCTAACCATATTCCAAAATATGATATAATCTAATGAAGGATAAAAGTTACAGAAATGGGTAGAGTTGTAAAACAAAATGCAAAAGAAAATGCACAAGGAAACTTTACAGTATATGATAAAGTCATATCCAAGAGGGGTATTGGTTGACAATTCTAATACTTCCATATGTGTACACTAGAACTGAGCAATGAGGAATCGGAGAGCAGATCGTGGGGAACAGAGTTCTCAAGGTTGGGGCTGGATTTTATAGAAAACCAAGGGGAGAAGGCTGGAAAAATTTATGTGATAATACAAGAGAGACTAGCATCATTGTGAACTCATATATAATATATATATATATATATATATATATGCAGGTCCTCCTGCATTTTCTCCCCTGGTGCCTCTTACAGGAATTGTCAAACCCTTTCTCAATATATATATATATATATATATATATATATATATATATATATATATCCTCTAAGTTGAAGGACACAAGAAATATATGCATGAATTATAATTAGTGTGTATATGCATATCCATAAATATCTATAAAAATCTATAAATTGATGACCAGTAATGATCAAACTATCAATACCATTGGAAACAAGGAGACTCTAGGATACTGTTTTGCAAAAGATAAGCCTGCATTGAAATGACAACTAAATATACTGTGATATTTTGAATGAGAGGTGCTAAGAATAAGGGAAAGAATGCAGGTTTATGGAAATTTGCTGTATTTTCTCAATATCTCTTTAAGTCTGAATGCATTCTAAAACATAAGTTATTTAAGTCTAAATACATTCTAAAACATAAATTATTTTAAAATGAAGATAGTATGAAATGCAAAAGATTTGACTCATAAAATATATATATAAAAATGAATGTTTATAGATATTTATGTACATGCGTGTACACACTAATTAGAATACATGCATGTATTTCCTCGTTCTGTCAATTTAGAGGGCACAATTAGCAAATGCAACAGAAACACTGATGACACTCTCCATCTGAACGAAATGACTGAAGTTTGGCAGCAGGAAATATACGGAATGAGCCTGGAGGTTCGTATGGTGCCAGAAAGTAAGGATGTTCTCCCAGAAAACCCTACAAAGGTGAGAAACTTTCAGGCAGAAGAGGCAATCGAAAGAGCAACAGATAAACAAATCTGAAACAATATGAGAACAACATAAACAACGTAGGTAAATAAATAAATAGATTAAATCCAAAATATAAAACGAATACTTTATGAATGAATAAATGAATGTGACAAATTCTGCCTGCAGGAGAATTGAAATCATTTACAAAACATCCCCTGTCAAGGAAAAGGTGCATTACTCTATTTTCCTGAATTGTGGCATGCACAGTGATTTACTTAAAAATTGTACAGCATAGAAAGCATGGAAAAATCAATTCTACAGTGGAAACGACTTTAACATTTAATCCAGGTAAATATCTGCAGTGATTAGTTACATTCATAACATGCACGATTTGTATGATTTTATGAAAATGATGATTTACAGCTGTGATCACCTTCCCAAAACCCATAGAACCCATCAAAATATGAGAATAATGAAATAAAATCCCAATTGAGGGACATTTTACACAATGCATGGCCAGTAATCAGCAAACTATCGATATCAGCCCAAGCAAGGAGATTCTGAGGTCCTCCTGCATTTTCTCCCCTGGTGCCTCTTACAGGAATTGTCAAACCCTTTCTCAACTTGCAAGAAATCCATCTCAAGCAGGGCTCAGTAAACTTACACTCAGTAAAATTATAAGATTCGCTCTAATAACCCCTCAGGAAGATCCAACTACTTTGGGATATTTTCTACTGGGATTACAGTGTTACCACAGAATATTGAATTTATTCATTTTGCCTGTGTCTTCCCTTGTTCGACTGTTAGGTCCTTGAAAGGGGAGGCTGTGTCTTATTCATTTCTTTATTCACAGACTATAAACTACTGACTAACATACAGCAATTGTTGAGAAATATTTATTGAATGACTTAGAGGGCAAATAGCTGAACAACAGGAAGCAGTCTTTCCAATTTGTGCTGGAGGGAAAAAGGGAAACTGGGAAAGAAGGAGAAGTAGGATTGTGAGGAAAACCATGTATTTGAGAACCAACACCTGAAGAGAAAGATTGGAGAATGAATAGAGTTTAGTGTATCCAGAATCTCCCTCTAAATAAGGGACTTTCATGAGATAGAACTGGTATCTGAGAAATCTTTAACTTGTTTTCCTTGTTGAAGCCCTAAAGTTGCTAATAGTAAAATAAATCCCATTCACCACACCGAATAACTACATAATGTGTGAATAAGCTGTATTCACCCAAAGGTTGTTAAGAAAGAATGAGTTCACTGATGCAAATTCTTTCTTGGCTGATGGGTGAAGTTGGAGTCTCTGTTTCCAGGAAGGGCCTGGAGATAGAACCACTCATGAGGCTCTTAGATGACACGACGGTTAACTCCCCTCAGTTGAGATTTTTAAAGTAGGCTTGAGATGATATAGGAGAAGGATTTGCAGTTACCATGTTTTCAAAGGCTGAATTCCCATTAGCCTCATTAATGAAATATCCTTTTGTCTCACTATGCCCTGAGAGATATCGTTCTCTGGAACTATGGGAGAAAAAAAATGAATGCAAAACTATGCCTGTGGCATGCATGGAGATCACATTGGGGTTTTTATCTTGTATCCCATCACATGCCTTGTTCCCAGAAGGAACTCACATCTCTTTAAGCCATACTCTCTAATATTGCAAGATGCCTAATGAAGATTTCATCATCCAAGATTCTCAATGGATATTCTGGATACACTATAATTTCTTTTGTCTTTTATGTATTTCCCAAGGTGTTGAGTCTCAATTATGGTGCCTCCATCTCTCCATCTCTAAACAGCATTTCACCTTGTTTCACTGCTTCTCCTTCCTCCCACATGACTGGCATGCATAATTTCATGCAACTGTTTGTCCTTCCAGACATTCATGTTGTATATGTTTTAATGTTACCGAAATAAAAATTAAATGATAAAAAATGGATATCAAGATACATGCTCACCTTGTTGGAAACAGCATTTACTGTTTTCTAAGTACTAAATGACATTCTATGTAAAGTAAATGAATATGTTATTTTTACTTATTTCCAGGGATTAACAGTCTAAAGGAAGAGATAATGAAATAAGTAAATGCAGTATACGCCAGGACACTGCAATCCTGACAAAGTTATTGACTCTTCCTGGAAAAGCTGGTGAAGGCATCACAGACAAGCTGATCCTTGATTGGTTTTATTTTTGAAGATGGTGTTGAATATATGAGGCCCCTCACTCATCCAAATATATGTGATTGACTTTTACAGTTATGGAAAGAAAGTTGTTATTGATTGAGATTGGATTGGATATAAAAATCAATTTGTGTAGAATTGGTATCTCCCACCATGGTTCTTTAAATAATATGTGTAGAACTTTTTTGGTTCATTAAAATATCTGTTTTCATTGTTGTTCCACTACATCTATTACTTATCTGGGTGACAGAAATTTTGTTGGTATATACCAAGTACTGGGATTTCCAAGTCATGTAGTTGTATAATTTACTTTCTGAAAAACTGCTGTATAGTTTTCCATAACAGCTGTAGCATTGTATCTTGGCACCAGCAATGAATGATAGTACCTATTTATTTGCATCGTCTCCAAAACTTGTAATTTTCTGTGTTTTTACAATAAATGTTTTTAAAATAAATGTTTTAAATATAATGTAATTATTATTCTAAATAATTGGGATGATTAGAATTTTGGTAGATCTGAAATGTTATCTCATTTTCGTTTTGATTTAAATGTTTCTGATGGGTAATGATGTTTTGCATCTTTTCATGTGCTTTCTGGACATTTGTATATTTTGTTTAGAGAGATGTAAATTAAGAATTTTTGCCCATTTTTAAAGTAGGTTGTTTATCTTTTTCTTTTTACCTTGAAATATTTCTTTGCATATTCTGGATACGTTGTCTTTTTCAGATAGGTGCTTCTCTCATCCTTTACGTTGTCATTTTATTTGCATCATAAAATTCTTTGAGACACACATGATTCCTAATTATGATGTGGTTCCATTTATCTACTATTTTCTGCCATTGCATGTACTTTATTTGGAATGTCTAAGAAACTACTGCTTAACACAAGGTCCTGAGGATTCTTCCCTAAATTTTCTTCTAGGACTTTAATAGTTCTAGCCCTTGTATTTAGATCTTTGATCCATTTTGAACTTAGTTTTGTGCAAGGTAAGGTAGGGATGCTCCTTTCTTTTGCACATGGAGATCCAATGCTCCCAGCCCCATTAACTGAAGAGACTATATTCTTTCCAAACTGTGTGTACTTTACCCCCTTGTCAAAAGTCAGTTGACCATAAACTTGAAGGTTGATTTCTGGGCTCTCAATTCAGTTCCATTTTTCTATATGACTGCCCTTGTGCCCATACCATTTTGTTTTGACTACTGTGGCTTTGTAAAACATGTTAAGATTGTGAAGTGTGGGTACTCCAACTTCATTCTTTTTTTTCAAAATGGCTTTATCTATTTGGTGCTTCGACCTTTCCACATAATTTGTTCCCTTTCTTACCAAACCTATGAGTTTACAGAACAACCATGCATAAAATATAGTATTCAACATATGTCTTCACCTCCAAATTCCCTATCAGGCAGAATGTTTGTTACCTTTGATGACAGCCCATTTTTATATTTCTAGTATTAATTGAAGACCATGATTTAATTTGGGGTTGACCTTTTGTACAGTGTAATTCCATGGATTTTAGCCAAATTTTTATTCTATTATAATATGTATAATTTAGTATTTCCCCTTTAATCATATATATATATATATATATATATTAAAATCTTATATTAGGCAATGTTTTCTTAGATTTTTATATATATAGCTGTTAACTGCAGTTCACAATTTTGTAATACCATCGCTACCATCATTTGCCAAAAGTTTCTCTGTACATTTTAAGGCCTAACTTCTTGTTCCCTAAGAACCCTCTTTCCCCTGGTGAACTATATTCTGTATACTGACACTGAGTTTACTAATTCTTATTGTTAAAATAAGTAAAATCAGAAAATATTTGTCCTTTTGTGCATGACTTATTTCCCTTAACATGAGGTCTTGAAGGTATGTTTATGTTACACTTGTTTCAGGACTTCATTTCTTTTTAGAGCTGAATAATATTCAATTTTGAGTATATACCACATTTTATTCATTCTCTGATTCATGGATAGTGGGTTGCTTCTATCTTCTGGCAATTGTGGATAATGGTTGCACAAACATAGGTGTGAAAATATCTGTTTGAGTCCCTGTTTTCAATTTTTAGGGTATGTACCTAGTATTACCAGGTCACATGGTAATTCTATATCTAGCTTTCTGAGGAAACATCAAACCATCTTCCACAGTGGGTACACCATATTACATTGCCACCAGCAATAGATAGGTGTTTCTGTTTCTCTGCAACACTTATTATTTTCTGTTGCTTTAATAGCAGTCATTGTAGTGGGTGTGAAATGGCATCTCAGTGCAGTTTTGATCTGCATTTCCCTGACGGTTAACAATATTGATCATCTTTTCTTATGCTTTCTGGTCATGTGTATAACTTCTTTGGAGAAATGTCTGATCAAGTCTTTTGCCTATTTTTTAATTGGGTTGTTTGTTTTTTTTTCTTGTTAAGTTTAACAATTTATTACTATATACTAGATAGTAATTATGCATCAGATATATGGTTTATAAATATTTTCTCTCATTGTGTAGGCTACTGTTTCACTTTCATGATGAAATCCTTTCAGGAGCATGAGGAGTTTTTTTATGTGTAGTCCAACTTAGCTATGTTTTCTGTTGCTGGTGCTTTAGGTGTTAACTCTAAGAAAATATTGCCTAAGATAAGATCTTGAAGATGCAAACCTATGTTTTTTATAGGAATTTGACAGTTCTAGTTCTTATATATAGATCTTTGATCCATTTTGAGTTGATTTTTGTTTGTGGTGTGAGTTAGGGGGTCCTCCTTTTTTTGTACATGGAAATCCAATTTCCCCTGCATCTTCTGTTGAAGAGCCTATTCTTTCACAAATGAGTAGTTTGACACCTTGTTCAAAGTCAGTTAGCCATAAATGTGAGAGTCAATCTCTGAGCTATCAATCTGAATACATTGCTCTATATTTCTTTGTGCCACAACAATGCTGTTTTGATTCCTGTGGCTTTGTGATATGATTTAAGAACAGGAAGTGTGAGTTCTCCAACTTTATTCTTCTTTCTCAAGATGGCTTTAGCTATTTAGGGCCCCTTACACTTCAGAATAAATTGGACGATTGGCTTTTTTATCTGCAAAGAAGGTTGTTGGAATTTTGACATGGATTGCATTAAATTTACAAATTATTTTGGGGTAGTATTGACATCAAAACGATATTTAGTCCTCTAATCCATAAGCAGGGAATGCTGTTATATTTATTAAACATTTGATTTCATTTAATGAGGCTTTTTAATGTTCTGCATATGAGTTATTTGCATTCTTGGTTAGATTTTTTCCTAGATATTTGATTCTTTTAGTTGCTATTCTGAACCAACTTATTTTCTTGGTTTCTTCTTCCAATGGTTCATTGCTTGTGAATATGACACTACTGCTCTTTCGGTGTTGACCTTGAACTTCTCAATGGTGCTGAATTCCTTTATTATTTCTAGGAGCTTTGTAGTGGACTTGTCAGTGTTTTCTTTATATAACATCATGTGATTTCAAAACAGGAAATGTTACTTCTTCCTTTCCTGCCAACAGCTTGATGGCAGATTTCTTGCCTGAAGAACTGTGAGAAAATAAAATACCAGTTATTTAAAATCCTATCTTTTAGGCTACCTAGTTTATGGTTGTTCCAGCAGCCACAGTCAACAATAAAAACCACCATGCCATTCCTCTACATATTGTTTCCAGGTGCATTAGCATAGAACTGCAAAACAAAGATGTTTCAATTGAGAATATATTTTGTGCCAAAACTAAAAATGTTCTCAAATGTTTTCCAACCCTGCTTTAAGTCATTGTCAACAACTAATATGATTTCCAATGTAGACTTTCCCATGGGAAAGGAATGTTCAGAATAGCCTATCTGAGTATATAGCTATAAAAATTATCTCATACGAACTTAAATATGTGAATATGATACCCCAAATGCAAAGACAGAATCAGCAGACCTGAGGGAAGGTGTAGAATGAAAATTATATTGGTAACCCAAAACAGAACATTTTGCTTTTCTGAAATTTTTATGTAAACTAAAAAAAATACTTTTTAGAATAAAGTTCACATTCTAAAAATGAATTTTTTTATCCTCCCCAAGTGCAGTGACCCATCCATTTTCCCTAGAATATCTACATAGTATATGAGATATCAGGAGGAAGTTTCTGAGAAGATCCCCTTTGGGTTGAGTGTGATTGGGTCCATTGCTGCATCTCTGAGTCAGACACCAGGGCTCAGTGTAGCTCACAATAGCTGAAGAGGCTCATGGGGGAAGTTCTGGAGATATGTCCTACGGGAAAGGTGGTGTTCTCAGAATAGAGGGTAGTTTGCAGGAGAGAGAGGGTCCCATTGGTAGCTGATGAATACATCTGACAACAGAACTGAACCCATGGGGACCAATTTTTCAGAAATATTTCTTTACATTTATGTGCTCTCGTCCTCCAGGGAGCTCAGCTGCTTAGAGAAAAAAAGTAACAATGTATTTAATTGTGGCTCTCAGAATTCATTTGCTGTATTCTCAGAAACTGTAAATTCTCCCTTCACTGCTCCCCTTCAGCACACCAGCCACAGGTAAGAGCATGCTTACTGTGCCCCATCAAAATATCCACGCCCTTCATAAGGACAACATTGGATACCGATACCTTGCCCCTCATGCACCTATTTTCTAAGGAAGGGAAGGCCATAGAGCTAAGCCTATCTACTGAGGCCATTTTGGGAAGCAAGATAGTGCCATAAGCCCTGTAGGAAAGGGTATGGAGGGAAGTACATTTTTATAAATCATGAGTTCTGGGAAATACTCAGGGGTGATGAGATAGTGAAAGGAGATGGATTCAACATCCTGCACCATCCATGTCCCTTCTCAGAAGAGGCTTCTTTCAGCCCATCCCCTCTAACCCCTTTCAGTTTAACTTATTCTTGAGAAAAGGACAAGGACCTCTCTTCTTCCACAGCAAGAATCAACTCTAGTCTTAAGTTCCTCTGCTTTTGGGATTCTGCTTTACATCAATGTTAGCATTTCTTGTTATTTATGAAGCAATGCTTGAGCAAGGCAGCACAGCAGGGTGAGAAAGGTCATACCTTGAAATCAGTCAGGTTTGGGTTCAACCAGCCTTTCCCAGCTTGTGGCTGATTTGCCCTGGAAACATTCATCACATCCTATAATTAGTTTCTTCACTCAACAGTGATTAAAAGAGGGACCTCAGAAAATGTTTGAAGAGTGATTAAAAATGATGTGCTAAGGTCCAGGACTAAATATCTGTTGTTATAAAAAATATCTTTATTCTTTCATTTATTAATTGAATAACATGGTTCAAATTTTTTAAGGAACTCATAAAATGCATGGGGAAAAGAACAATACCCTATATGAAGGGAATAAGGATACAATGAAAGAAAATAAGGATGCAATGAAAACACTCAAAAGATAGGCTGGGATCTAGCTCTGTTAATGGGAAAGATAAATAAAGTTTCATTAATCATATTAGGGGTTATTTTTCTCTTTTGTATATTAACGGGCCTATTTGAAAGTTCCACACCACCACGAGGACAAACTATCATTTTTTCTTACTCCTCCCCCATCCACTATATTTGATTTTCTAAGATACAACAGCTCTGAGAATTACAATGCCATTAGGCAAATTCCAAGCAGGAAAAATAAAAATAAAAGAGGAAAGGCTTTCTAAGGCACATTCCACTATTCCCATTCAATAGTTTTCCTTAAATCTCACTGACTGTAATTATTAGGGAAAATGGAAAATAATGGTATTTTTCAGAGCACACAACCACCTACCAATTAAATTAAAGTAATATTAGTAAGGATGAGGAGATTGGCTATATTGAGCAGTATACCTGGACCAAAGGTTGATTGGAAAAACTCATTTTATCCATCTCAGTAAACAAACTATTTACTTAATAGACACAGGCAGGATTCTTTCTGATACAAGTAAAAAATTGCATTGATCTCCTTGATTCCTTTTAAAATTTCACACTGTGTAATGTAATGAACAATGTTTTAGCCAATTCTTTTTCAAGGAACCATACAATGACTTTCAAACTTCCTGAAATAGTTCTTAATGTAGGTTCAAGACATCACACATGGAAATAACCTCATTTTGGAGAATCTCGGAGATGGGGACATTTTTTCATGGCCTGGTTATTCAGAGTTTGGATTAAAATCAGAAGAAATCTTCACCTGAGTCGGAGGCACAGTACCCAACTTAGTGAAGAGAGCGTTCTGATGATCTGTTAGTAAAGGTTTGAAACCCCAACAGCCATGGCTTGAGAGAAGTTCCTCATGATGATTTTGATGGTTCAAAGAAACAAGTCACCATATTATGCCACCTTCATTTCCATATTAAACTTTTGGAATGTCCCTGAAGACATTTTGATTTTCACAAATCAATAATATATGAATTGCATAAGAAAAATCTCTACCACCGAAAAATTTCTAACCTCAAGACACTATCATTCATGTTTTCTCCTGGTTCATGTGGGACATGGACCTGATGTTGGTCCCTTGGGAAGTGAGAGAAAACCTCATGAGATCTGCAGTGAGTTGGCTGTTCACCTTTTATCATTACAATTATCAAACACAATGATTAACCTGTTTCTGTACTCACAATCAAGGCTTCAAAATAGGAGTATTTGCAATGCTCCTGAGATGTCCAATTTGGAGGTGGGTGGGTTATGGTATCATTTTCATACCTCTGACTGAAGATACTGAGGTCTAATTGAGCCTGAATACATGTGTGCTTAGGGACTCTGAAAATGTTTCTTTAGACCACTCTATAGAGAGTAGAGAAAGAACAAAAAATAAATGCTCCTTCTAAAGTGAATTACTCCGGTGCTTATAGATTCAAATATTGGTCCAAGCATACACTATGGGAATTTATTGATCAGCAAAAATTCCTATATCTTTAGGTCTGTTTGCCAATAATCAGTAATATTGAAACAAATTTATTGGATAATCGGAAGTGAAGATTTAAGTGCTGAGGCCCAAGAAACTGTAAATATTATCCCATGAACTCCTGCAGCCCACCCATCCAGGAAGGAATATATATATATATATATATATATATATATATATATATATAACTTCCAGAGGCATCACTCTGGTCCAGCTAGCCATGCCTGATATCAAATTATTACTTCCTAAAGTCTGTCCCCACCAGGAAATACACCTGAAATCTGAAGGAAATTAAATGCTCTAGACATGCCTTACTTTACCTTAAATGTGAATGTGAATCCCTCTGGGATCTTGTTAAAATTCAGATTCTGATTCACTAAGTTTCAGTTAGGGATGTTATTTGAATTCTTAAACAGCTCCTGTACCATGATGGTCTTGCTGAACAATGGATCATGTTGTGAGTAGCCATAGAATTTATAACTTTTTTATTTCTAAGATTAGAGTACTAGATATCAAAAGAAAGGTTGGGAGAATGTAGGATTCCTTAACAAAAGAAAATAATATAAAGGTAGTGTTATATTAAATATTTCATGTCTAATTGAAGTGAAACACATTATTGTTATGATAGTGTGTTCACAATTTAACGAGTCTCTGTTTCTGTCCTGTCGGATATTTCAGCCACATAGGATCATGAAATCAAACACGTTTCAGAATGTTGCCATTTTCAGGAATGTCAGAGATTCATTTCATTCTCTTTGACCTGTTTCCGCACTTGTACCTAATCAGCACCATTTTCATAATCCTGGCCATCATCTCAGGCTCTAACTCTAAGTGAGCATGTACTTCTTCCTTTCCCAGTTGTCGTCAGAGAAAATATCTGTTCCATCTTTTCCTCTGTTCAGAGGCTGCTGCTGAACCTCCAAACACACTTATCACATGTGCAAGCTGCTTCAGCCATATATTTTCTTCACTGTTTTTGGACACCTGGAAAATGTCATTCTAACTTTAATGGTCTATGGCAGCTTCATGACCATACTTCATCCCCCACTCTCTGCAGAGATCATGAACCCCAGCCCTGTGTGTTCTGGGATTCTGGTGCTCAGTGTCACAATCTCCTTGCTAGAGGCTCTGACAAATTTGAAGCTGTCCTTTTGTTCAAATATGAAAATCTCACACTTTTTTTTATAATCTTCATGAAGTATTAAAGCTCTCCTGCTCTGACAACACAACTGTAGTGTGTTCTGTATATCATATTCCAAGGACTTTCAATGTTGCAAGGCTCAGAAAACTGAAAGCCAGAAATTCTGGCCCCCTTCAGCCATCATTTTGACTTTTTCCACTTTTATTTATTTAAAAGCAACACAATCTTGGGTATTACTTTGGGATTTGTTGCGCACTCACTCTTGTTTATAAAGCTTTGCATTTTCTAGCCTGTAATTTTACCTTTGAATGGCTTAAATTATCAGTTAAACTGCAGGTGAGTGTGTTTTTCCTCTCTTATCTGGAAAGGCACATGGTGAACACGGTCAAGGTTCCTCTCTCATCTGGACAGACACATGGTGAACATGGTGTCATCTTCTACCTTCTTCTCCTGGCGTCTTGTTTCATGAACCTCCCTGGGAGGTGTTTTCCTTCTTGATCTCCAAAGGTTGCTGACTGGTGGACTCTGCTTCTCATGGCTATGTCATTCTGCTCTGCTGTCTCTGAATCACTTTCATTCTCCAAAATGTTTCCTCTTTTATAGGGCTCCAGAAACTTATCAAGACCACACAAATGGGTAGAGACATATCTCCCCTAATTCATCTTAACAACCATGCTTGATTAAATCACACCTCCAGGGAGATGATCTGATGACAGTGTCAAACATTCAGTATTGGATAGGGATTATTCAAACTTTATGAAATGGGATTTTGATTAAAGCATGGCTTATCTAGGGTCATACATCCTTTCAACCAGCACACCATGATTATGAAATGGAAACACACGTTGAGAAAAGTAAAAGAAGAATGAATTTTAATGACATTTGAGTTGTCAAAGTAGCACTGAATGTTTTAAATTTAATCTTTAAGATGTGGCTAAATTGATCCTTAATTCCTTAATAATCCACCTTTAATATAACTGGATTGCACTGTCTTTTATGTACAATTGAATGTCATCCCTAACTAGCTAACTTATTTTTGTTATATTTTAGAATCTTTTAACAGGTGTCACTAAGGAAATAGTTTTAAGTAGGCCAAAATGGTTATATTTCATGTGTATTTTATGATAATCAGAGCAATGATACTGTATTTTATCCTTTAAAAATTATTTCTCATGAACAACTCCGGTGAAAAATTAGAAGGCCTCCATAATAGAACTACTAATATAGAGAAGAAACCAAAACATGGGGAACCAGATGAAGAAGCAATGAATGGGATATATTTTCTGTGTAAATCAGGTATTGATGGCTATAAAATGCATGTTCACCAGCAAAGAAAGATTGTATAACTATGTGCAACATTACTTCATGTCAACTGTTGGAAACCATTCAGTCTCCAGTTATCCCCATCTTCCCTTAAACCTCATATTCAGGATGTACCTAAGATATTAAGAATTGCCAAATTATTATACTACTGAATCACCAAATAGTTGTTTTTCTTTCTGTATTGGAGAATAGGCAGAAGTTAACACCTGAAATTACTGAGACTCAACCAGTCTCACCCTTGTCTATACTTTTGATTTTAATTGTTATTCTAGCTTTGTCTCAGCCTTGTGCATACTTACGATTGTAATGGTTATTATAGCTTAGTCTCAGCCCTGTGTATACCTATTATTATAATGGTTTCCCTAATCTTCTCTCAGTTCTGTTTATATTTACTACTGTAATGGTAACAGCGACTTATCCCCTTGTTTGAATCCATAAAAACATTACACTTCTCAGACTCAGGGAGGCATGTTTTTTTCAATTTTTTATTAATTTTTAAAAAATTACAAGAAAGAAACACAAACATTCTTGATATATGGTCATTCCATTCTACATATATAATCAGTAATTCACAATATCATTCATAGTTGCATATTCATCATCATGATAATTTCTTAGAACATTTGCATTAATTCAGAAAAAGAAATAAAAATAAAAGAGAATAATAAAATGAAAACAGAAAAAAAATTACATATCATACCCTTACTCCTCCCTTACATTGATCACTAGGATTTCAAACTAGATTTATTTTAACATTAGTTTCTTCTATTATTTATTTTTATTACATATGTTCTACTCATCTGTTGACAAGGTAGATGAAAGGAGCATCAGACACAAGGTTTTCAAAATCACAAAGTCACCTTGTGAAAGCTTTATCATTATACAATCATCATCAAGAAACATGGCTACTGGAACACAGCTCTACATTTTCAGGCAGTTCCCTCCAGCCACTCCATTTTATCTTGGCTAACAAGGTGATATCTACTCAATGCATAAGAATAGCCTCCAGGATAACCTCTCTACTTTGTTTGGAATCTCTCAGCCATTGACACTTTGTCTCATTTCACTCTTCCCCCCTTTGGTTGAGAAGGTTTTCTCAATCCCTTGATGCTGGATCTCAGTTCATTCTAGAGTCTTCCTCAATTCCTTTATGTTGTCTCGGCTCATTCTGGGGTTTCTGTCCCATGTAGCCATGAAAGTCCATAACCCTGGAAGTCATGTCCCATGTAGACAGGGGGTGTGGCAAGTTTGCTTGTTGTATTGGCTGGAGAGAGAGGGCACATCTAAGCAACAAAAGAAGTTCTCTTGGGAGTGACTCTTAAACCTAATTTTAAGTAGGCTTAACCTATCCTTTGTGGGGTTAAGTTTCATATGAACAAGCCCCAAGACTGGGGGCTCAGCCTATAGCTTTGATTGTCCACACTGCTTGTGAGAATATCAAGAATTCAACTTGGGGAAGTTGAATATTCTCCCATTCTCACCATTTCCTGAAGGGGACTTTGCAAATACTCTTCAGGGAGGCATATTTTGGGGCTGATAGGCCATCTGCTCTCCTGCTTTATGTGTGGCATTCATCTCTTTTTTCTTTAAAATCCCAATGTTTTCTATTGGCAGTTATGTGTGTTGAGAAGAGAACAAACAGCTTTTGCCTAATATCAAAGATGGGTCCATGCCTTTCCAGGTGATTTTACCTAATATCTCAAAACATCTTCCACTGTTCAATTCCTAAGTCTGTTTATTATTTCCACACGAAATGCCACCTCCTCCCAGCAGGTTCCAAGGCTCTCAATTACCAATACCAGAATAGAAGCCCTTATTAATTTGTTAAAGTGAAATACAATATATCAAGATGGCTTCAAGGAAGAAATATTTTTCTAGCTCCACGAATCAAAACATTAGATGTGAAGCCCCTGAACTATTTGAGGTATCTGAAAGGACAAGGATTAATTTCTTCTTAGCCTATGGTTGATAATTTTGAGGTGAGGTACAGGGAGGTAATATTTACATCTGGGGAACCTTGACATTCTGGAATAAATTGTCTATCACTGCTCACTAAACATATAATTTTACTCTCACTTCTTTCTCCAAGAGTTACATTTAGTGATGGAGAATGGAAGTGATAAGTGTCACCCCTCAAGGTTTGACACTTGAGGAACACAATAAGAATATATTGAATTGAAATTCATTTGTTGGAAGAATATTTCCAGAGATTATGCCAACTCTCTACCTTTCTCTGAAGCAATATCTTTGGTAATGTGATCATGAGACTCCTCCCATGAAGAAGTAGAGTCTATGTCTCCACCATTGAATCAGGGCTTAATTGATGATTTTCATTTGTTGTCACAAGTAGCATATGATGAAAGTGAAAGTGTGCTTCAAGAAGCTTTAGCATGTCTCTGTTTCTCTTTCATAGGAATAAGTATCTGCCATTTGAACAAGCCTAGGCTAGCCTGCTGAAGAAGCATGCTATATAGAGAAAGCAAGGCAGTCATCCCATCCGAGACACTAGACCTAACACTTGACTTATAGCCAACATGTTAAATATCCAAGCCATGATCAGAAAATTCTCAACACATAATACACAGCTAATCATAGATTTTTCCAACCAGCTCTTGGACAGCTTGGATCAGGGCAGTTCAGAGTCCAAAGGACATATCAAGCATGGAGTAGACGTGACTTTTAATTAGGACTTATGAACAGGAGAGTAATTCCACAGTGGTGACCAGCCATGGAAATGAAAGTTAAAGCTGCACAAATGGGTGGGGTGAGTAAAGTTTTATAAGGATTTACAACAAGGGTGTGAGAACAGAGTTTCTGTAATGTCTCTTGACACAGGGATTTGTTATCAACAATGAGCATGGAGGGGATTCAAGCTCTTGTTTATGATACCATTTGTACATTATTTACCCCCAAAGATAAACAAACATTATTTAATGTTTGTTTTGGTCATGTAGAGAACCATGTAAAATTACATTCTCTCAATATGGAGGAGAATGTTCTCAATATAGAGGGGAGTCCTGGGCCCATGATCCCCACACAGACTCATAAGAAACTTAACTGAATCCACAAGAACATCTCATTTTAAACTCCCATGTTATGAGAAAGTAATTATCTTAGGCCATTTATTTCTGTGATAGGTTGCTATGCAACTATAGCTAAATATTGCAATAATTAATGTGGACAAAACTGTTGGTAATCAACCCAAGCCTTACAATTCTCAATTTTGGAAGTCCTTTGATATTGGCTGCATTCATCCTGATCAATGATTCAAATTTATTTCAGACAAATTTACTAAGGGATGAGTACAATTGAGGTTCCCTTTCAAGTAACCAAGATAAGTTGGAAGGACTTTAATATTTGTGCAGAAAGGATTTTCTAGCCAAAAATCACAAGACTCCACTTTCACAATTATTAAGAAACAAGAATCTGGTCACTTGGGATGATCACTCTTTGATCCTTGATCATGATAATTGAAAATTTTTTTAACATTAACTAGATCAAGAAATTAATGTAAAATAGGGTATTCATTTACCTTCTCTTTGATGTTTAGGATGGACTTTAGAAAACATGTTTATATTTTGCTAAGAGAAATAAAAGGAATTACACTTGAAAGCAGTACTCAACACTTCCAAATTAAATTAGAAATGATGCAATTAAATAATATAGAGTAAGCAGTATTCCTGCACCTCGATGAATTAACATTCTTACATATGTACCACAAGCTTTCATACTTTAATAAGTGAATGTAAGTTATCAACAAAAAATATGTTCTACAGTAACACAATATATGATTGGAAATTTTATTTATCATATTTAATCACAGTGTGTACTCTAAGGCCATATCATATAAAACTTTTTTGAAATTTCTCAAACGTGTAGAATCCACTCAAGAGGCATCTACTACCCTGTGCCAGGTACCATGGCAGGCAGTGTGCATATTGAACTGAAAAAGAGGGCAATTACAGAACATTCTTCAGATGCAAGGAAATGTCATATTATGGCTTCCTCCCCAAAGAATTTTCTCAGTGATCCCTTTATGTCTTTATTATTCAGACTTTAGATGAAGGTGCTCAATATGAACATAAATATAGTGTGTCATATCAAGGTCTTTCCACCCAAATATACATTCTGCATAGCAACGTAACTAAGGTAACCTCCCATGCTTGTACAATAAAATAAGGATATAATAAGAAGAGATATTCTTGAGTAAAAATGCTTTGTACCTCCCTGAACAGATGAGATACTTATAGGGGAAAATGCAATCTTAGACTAAGAGAAAAGGATCCCATTGTGAAAATGCATCTTAGACTAAGAAAAAAGGGATCCAAACCCACCAGAACAACTGCAAAATGCATCACTTTGTCATTGATGAAGTTCTCAGAACAGGAAAATTGGCCAATCTGGTTGAGTTCAAAGAGAAAGCCAATCTGTGCACAAAAGGACAGCCACAACAGCATTAAAATTTTTTAAAAAAGGATGATACATATACATCTTCCAGGACTCCAGAATCAACAGTCCATATATACAGGGGAACATGATGACTTTATAGTGCAGAGGTTGGTGGATGGTGAGGAATTGGTCAGAAACCACTGCAGTCTGGAGGATAATATCTAATCCTATGAAGGGTATTAAAAAGTACATCTGTGTGATGCAGTTTAATATTTTTGCTCTGTGTTGATACATTCACTACGATCTTTGGGCTGGTAAGGAAGTGAGCAAATGTTAGAACAGGATATCTTAGACAGGAAGAAGTAAATATACATGGGGATGTGAGTTCAGTGCTGGTCAACAAGAAAATGAGGTTTCTAATCATGGTGGGCATGGACATGGTTAGGAACAACCCAAAGAATAAGGGCTGCAATTCTGCTTCTTCTGAAAATCCTGAAGAAGAAATTCTGAAATTCATGTTTCATTTCCCAGTTCTTTGGGGTTGATGTGAGTACAATGAAATCAAATAAAACATTATTAATTTTCACAGAAACGTGTATTATTATGCAAGCCAAATACATTCATTTATATTATGCAGTCAATAAATTAATTTCTATATTTAGTTTATGCACTTCATCATCTTAAGGCTTTCCTAGTGCAATCTCTAATAAGATCTATTTATCCACTCTAACTTCTTTTTCCAAGAAGTCAAGTAATCTACAGTATTTATGAGAAATCCATTCACTCAATGCAGGAATATATGTTGACTGACAACTGTGTGCTGGGTTCAGTCAATTTGAATACAATGTTTAAAATATGTTTTGGTAAATTTCAGGGGAGATGATAGAGTTTTGAACTCTGGAACTCAAACCTTTGACCAAGTCAACTATTAAACAGATAGGAACTGTCTGAACTACAGTTTTGAAATTCCATAGGCCAGAAAAATATTGCAGAGCATTCAAGGAAGAGGCAAAGGAAGAGAGTGATAAATTGCAGTAAAGAAATAAAAATGTCTCTCCTTCTGTGGCAGTTACCACACAGAGAAAAGAAAATTAAAATACAGCATACCAAAACAGATGGGATGCCATGAAGGCAGTGCTGAGAGAGAAATATATTCCAAATGCTTATGTTAAAAAGCAAGGAAATACTTAAATCATAGGCCAAACCTCAAAACTGGAAGAAGTATAAAATGAAGAGTAAACTAAACACAAATTGAGCATAATGAAAAAATTAAGATCAGAGTGAAAATAAATGAAAGAGAAAGCAAAAAACAAAAGAAAGAATGAACAAAACCAAAAACTGGTTCTTTCAAATGATCAATAAAATTGGTAAACATTTAGCTAGACTGATAAAGAAAGAGGATAGAAATAATAAAAATCAGAAAAAAGGGGCATTACTAGTGATCCCACTGAAATGAAGAATATAAAAACTTATCATGAACAACTCTATACCAATAAATTAAATAGCCTAAATGTAATGAGAAGATTCTTAGAGTCAGAAACGACCTGCTAATCCTAGGTAAGTGACTCTAGGAAAATAGAAACCTCAACATCCCAATTACTAGTAAAGTGATTAAATTACTAATAAAAACTTCAAATAGAATCAGGTAGCTACTCTGGAGGTTACTCTTACACAAGCTTCAATTTAGACATTGCTACCTATCATAACTTGCCAAACCCCAACCAAAACTATTCCAGCCAATTCTAAAGAACAACTAGGGCAATATATAAGTTTCTAAAAATGTTCCATGCACTAGGGTAACTCTCCAGAAACCTACAACCTCCAGATGGGTCCCTGGACCAGAGAAATTCTGAATGCTAGAGGGCCCAGCCTCTTCAGAACATCAGCTAGTTCCATCTCCCTACCCTATATTAGTAACAGCCACTTCCAACATGAAAAAGTTATAACGGACATAGCTCAAATACCCCTGAAGAGAGGGATAGAAAGATCAAAGGTGACAGTGGAGTTATACAGAGAATATAGGATTTAACGAATAAATATGATTGCTGAATCATTAAATTGGTACCTCTTTTTGTCTCCAGTATCTTAGAGTAGTGAGAAGTGAAAACCTAAAATGTGGAATTGTAACCTATGTCAAACTCTGAAACCTGTTCTACAACTAATTATTGCACTGTGCTGTGCTTCTAAATTTATTGCTTTTTTGTATGTATGTTATTTTTCACAAAAATGGAAAAAAGTCATTTGTGATGATAAAAAAGATTTATTTCTTCTAGCCTCCTATATTCTGGAGCAGCTAGAAGGAAAAATCTGAGAGGATCATATGGTAGCCCATGACAAACTCTGGGATTTGTCCTGTAGCTATTTGATGAAGAGAGCTTTGAAATGTATTATTTTTTCCTTCTTTGCTTTGTGTATATGTTATATTATACAATGAAAACGTTTTTAGAAAAAATAAAAGACAAAATGGCTGTAGTAAGTACTGCATTTACAGCATTCATGTTGAATATTAATAGATTAAACTTCCCGATCAGAATACACAGATCGGTAGAATGAGTAAAAGAACATGTTGCAACTAGTACTTGTTTATAGGAGGCTCACCTTAGACCCAAAGATGTAAATAGGTCAAAAGTAAAAGGGTAGAAAAAGATATTCTGTGCAAATTTTAATCAAAATAGAACCGGGGTAGCTATATTAATAGTAGACAAAATAGACCTTAAGTCAATAGCTGCTATAAGATACACAGAAGAATGCTATGATTTGATAAATTGAACAATCCACCAAGAAGAAATAGCAATTACATGTATTTAGACACCTAACGATGGTGCCCCAAAATGAATGAGGCAAACACTGGTAAAACTGAAGGGAGAAATAGACACCATTTTGTCTGAAACTACTGTTTTGAAATCCCATAGACCAAAAAAATACTGCAGAGCATTCAGGGAAGAGGCAAAGGAAGAGAGTGATGAATCGCAGTAAAGAACTAAAAATTTCTCTCCTTCTGTGGCAGTTACCACACAGAGAACTAAAATAATAGCTGGTAATACCAATACAGTACTCTCATCGATAGATAGGACATCTAGATTGTAGATCAATAAGGGCACAGATAACTTGAATAATATGATAAAAGAACTAGACCTGAAAGTCATAAAAAACACTGCAGTCCAAAACAGTAGCATATACATTCCTCTCCAGAGCAAACAGATCTTTTTCTAGGATAGACAATATTTTGTTTCACAAAGCAAGTCTCAATACATTTGGAAAGACAGAAATCATACGAAACATCTCCTCTGACCATTATGGAATAAAGCTGGGCATGAGTAGCAGGAGAAAAATAGGAAACCCCACAAATATAAGGAAGTTGCATAGCACTCTTTTTAACAATCATGTGTCAAAGAAGAAATTGCAAGGGAAAATAGTAAAGATCTTGAGAAAATTAGACAGGAGAACACAACATATTAAAACTTATGGAGAGAACTTCTAAGAAGATGGTAGAAAAGGGTGTGGCAGGGCTTACTCCTCTTTTAAAAACACCTAGAAGACCAGCAGAAACTGTTAAAATAACTATACTGTCACTCTAGAGATGAGGGGAGGACTGTGCATCACCCAGACAAGAGCACAAATTACTTCCAGCAGCACATTAAAAGAATTATACACATGACCAAGTGGGTTTTATCCCAGGTATGCAAGGGTTGTTCAATGCAGGAAAATCAATGGATTTATCCACCACATTTGCAAATCAAAAAGAAAAAACTACATGATAATCTCATCTGATGCAGAAAATAAATTGACAAAATCTAACACCTTTTCTTGACAAAAACAATTTGAAGGGTAAGAATCAAAGGAAATTTCTTCAACATGATAAAGGTCATATATTAAAAACCACAGCTAACATTGCACTCAATGGTAAAAGACTGAAAGCTTTCCTACTAAGACTGGGAATGAGACAACGATGCCAAATGTGACCACTACAATTCAATATTGTGCTAGAAGTTCTAGCTAGAGCAATTAGGAAAGAAAAATAAAGAATATACATCCAAGTTGGAAAAAGAGTAAAACTGTCCATATTTGCAAGTGGCATGAGAGCCCCCCACCGCCCTCCACAAACACACAGACACACACACACAACAAAGCTAGTAGAGCTAATAAACAAGTTCAGCAAAGTGGCAGGATGCAAGTTAAACATGCAAAACTGTCAGTAGTGTTTGTATACACTAGTAATGACCTTTTGGAGGATTTAATGAAATAAAAATCCATTTATAATAGCAAGTAAAGGAATCAATATCTAAGAATAATTTCACCATTGATATAATGCACCTATATGCGGGAAATTAAAGTAAATTGCTAATAAAAAATTTTTAAAACCTAAATAGATGGAAGGACATTCTGTGTTTCATGGGTTGGAAAGCTAAATGTTGTTAAGATGTCAATTAAAACCAAATTGATCTACAGACTTAATTCAATAACAATCAGAATTCCAACAGCCTACTTTGCAGAAGTGGGAAAGTCAATTATCAAATTTATTTTAATAAGGATAAGGGCCCTGAAATAGAAAAAACATCTTGGAAAAGAGGAATGAATTGGAAGGACTCACACTTCCTGACTTGAAAGCATATTGCAAAGCTATCTTGGTGAAAAAAAGAATGGACTTGGAATAAAACAGATAATTTATCAATGCAAACAGGTTGAGAGTTCAGAAATAGATTCTCACATCTAGGATCAATTGGCTGTCAACGAAGATCCAGAGTCCACTCAACTGGGACAGAACAGCCTCTTCATTAACTAGTTCTGGGAAACTGGATATTCATAACCAAAAATGAAGGAGGACCCCTAACTCAGTCCCTATGCAAAAAGAGAATCAAAGTGAATGAAAGACCTAAATATAAAAAATAATACAACAAAATTGTAGCAAAAAATGTAAGGGAAACATTTTCAATATCTAGTGATAGGCAGTAGTTTCTTAGACTTTACATCCATAGCACCAGCAATGGATGAGAAAAATAGATAAATGGAACTCTTCAAAATTTAATATTTCTGTGCTTCAAAGGATTTTGCCAAAAGCATGAAAAGACAGCTGAATCAATGTGAGAACATATTTGGAAACATCATATCCAATAAGTGTTTCATATCCAGAACATATAAAGAAACCGTACAACTCAATATAAATAGACCAACAATCATATTTAAAAATAGGAAAAAAAATGAGAAGACGTTAAATGAAAGAGGAAATACAATGGTTAAAAACATATGAATGGATGCTCGTCTTCACTAGCTATGAGGGATCTGTTAATCAAAATCAAATGTGATGTCACCCCACATCTACTACTAAACAAACAGGAACCTACAAGTGTTAGAGAGGATGGGGATAAATAGGAACACTTATTCATTGCTGGTCAGAATGTGAAATGGTAAAGTGGCTGTGGAAAATGGTTTGAGTTCCTCAGAAAGATAAGTATAATTTTCCCTTACAATATAGCAAACCCACTACACTGTTGTTCATAGCAGCCTTATTCACGAATGTTAAGAGATAGAAACAACCCAAGTGTATATCACCCAATGAATGTGTAAACAAAATATAGTATATACATACAATGGAATATTATTCAACAGTAAGAAAGTACAAAGTCCTGAAGCATATGACCACATGATAGGAACTTAAGGACTTTATTTTGAGTGAAATAAGTTAAACACGAAAGGACAAATATTAAATGCTCTCACCAATATGAAATAATTATAATATGTAAACTCATAAGCACAAAATTTACCATAAAAGTTAACAGGAGATACAATGAGTCTAGAGAATAGAGAGCATTTGCTTAATATGTGCATAATTTTTAGCTGCATTGAATTGAAATGTCTGGAAGTGGATAGAGATGATGGTGGCACATTATTCTGAGTATAAATAACAGTGCTTAATTGCATGTGAATGTGGTAGGGGAAGTGTAGCATTATGTATGTCACCAGCAGAAAAGCTAGAAGTTAAAACATCGGAATGCATAACACAATGAATCCTGTGTTTCATGAAAACTGTGATTATCTTACAAATATAAATACATTCTTTCAAGGACTAGAGAAAATATTTGAAACATTTACAAGTCATTAATATTAATGGTATGTGGGAAAATGCTCCCACAGCAAACTATGAATATAGTTAACAGTAAAATCTTAATATTCTGTCACCAACAGTAATAAATTGACTACAACAGTGCCTGATGTCAATGAAATTATCTCATTAAAATAAATAAAGTCTACACAATCAAACAACAAAAATATCTACAAATACCCAGACTGAAGTAGGGAAAGCTCTGATCATCCAAGAAAGCATCTGAGCCTCTGAGAAGTGGACAAAACTTTATTGCTTCTAGGTCCAGAGGATTCTCCATCCAATGTTTGAGCCCAAAATATTCTTTGTTTCTAGATTATATAGGCTACTGAGAAAGGCAAGAGTAACTAAGGGAATGGGTGGTAAACACTGGAAAAATACAGAGACAGAACTTGCAGAATTGGAGTTAATACCTGGCCCTTAGCTGTACTCCTTTGTCTTTGATAAGGGCAGCTCCTGGATATGACAAGAAACAGCCTGGCAGCCTCCCTCTTTGCACACTGATATCTTTGGACATGCTTGAGCAAGTCTGGACTTGATTTACAGCCCTGCAGACATTCTGCTTTTCTTCCTTCAAGAAAGCTTGCAATTATACACCTCTAGGAATGCATAAATTTATAGAGTGATACACACAAATGCACAGAGTAATATGCATAAATGCATAAAATGATAAACATAAATTCATAAAGTTATATAACAGTAACACTGAGGTGATACACTTAAATTCATGAAGTTATACAATAATACTGAGGTTAAAATTGCAAACTACCTGAAGACTTTCTTTAATTTATTGGTTATCTCCTTTTTAGCTTCTATGCACTTGAAATCCTGAAAATCCCATTTGGTTTCCTGTCTCAATGTATTTGGTGTTTCTGGTGGAACAGGAGACTATGTATCAAATTAGTAGCAAGCATAAACTCCTTTGTTCAAGATTTTAATTCAAATGATGTATGTAGTACAACTTGGATCTCATGATCACAGCCCATCTTTCTCTAAGTGCAAGTGTTCAATTTCTTACCTCTATACTGGGACAGGAAATTCCCACGAAGTGTATTCCTTAACACTACGCTCCCCCATAGGTAGTCATTCTATGTACAACTGTGTTGCCATGAAGTCCCAGTGGATCATTTCAATTTTACATTCATAATTGTCCAGGATTATTTCATAAATTTAAAATGTTTTAATATTTCTGCTTTTCTGATCTACAGAAATCAATTCTCTTTTGATGTGAAAATTCTCCAATATTTTGCACATCTTACACAAATCCCTATGTTCAGGGTAGTGAAGCTATATGTTTTTTCTTTTCATTCCATTTTTTAGTAGACTTTATTTCTTCAAATATTCAGACATTTCAGATTTACATATCTATTGGGAAGATATTAAAAAGAGTTCCTATATTCCCTCCCATACAGTTATGCATAATTATTGTTAGCATCTTATATAATCTTGGTAATTTATTGTTATTAACTATAAGCATTTAATATTATTATAATTTAAACAAATGCAGTGGGATGTAAAAGAAAAAGGGATAAAACATTTAACATCAAAAACAAACTTTCAGAGGCAGAAAGGGCTCAAATCTTCCAAACATGCAGGTTTGAGTTGGTTCCTCTTGGAAACATTTCAATAAATCTCTTAAGACAATTATTCCAAAATTTAGATGTGCAAAAAATTCATTGGGAGGGCTTATTATGACACAAATAATTACCCTAACCCCAGAGTTTTTGATTCTTTACATCTCGGATGGAAGCCAAGATTTGCATTTCTAATAAGCTCCCAGGTGTTGCTGATGCTGTTGGTATGGGAACACACATAACTTACTGCTCTTTACTATCTCACTAGTACTTGGACTTAATAAGTTTTCCTCCACTCTTTAATATTCCCATGCAGACCTCAGTTGGATACATCAACTATTTTAGTTGGCATCCTGGTCACCCATGTCATTTTCTCCTATAATAACTTTTCCCCAGAAAGTACAGAGATGGCCCAGCCTGAAAAGTCCTAATTTATATTGCTGGAAGTCCCAAGGTGTTTGCTGAGACCCATTGGGAGCCTATTTAAAGTTTTCATTACCAGAGAGTAGAAGTCTCATTAACTAAATGATTGTCATTCTATTCTTTAAAAATTTCAGCTCCCTAGGGGAAAAACAAGAGTAATAGAATGGAAACTTTCTGACAATCCTATCTCCTTAAAGGTAGCCCATAGGGAGTTGTGAATCTCTTTCCTTTAATTTATAACTTCTTCACCTATTAAATTCAAATACCCCTCCTTTCTCTCAATGCTTGCAGACTAAAGAAATCTAATTAACAAAAAGAAAAACATTCCCAATCAAGTGGCCCTAATTACAACATCAGTAAATCCCTCACCCATCTTAATGGAACCATACAAACCAAATTGCAATCTCACTCGCCTATCCCACTGAACAATACCCCTTTTAATCTTGCAGTGCTTTTGCTCCAACACACTTTCGGTCCTACGAAAAAAGCTTGATGCCTTTTGTTTAATGAAGATGATTTCTACTCACTTATCCCTGTTATGGCAGCCCCCAAAGAAAGTCATTATTGCTGATTTACCATTGTCTGGTGCTGTTTCTTTCATTGAAAGTATCTAACATTGTGATGGACTGATACAGTATACAGTATGAGCATTCACCCAATAGGGTGGCTCTAACTGAGAATTGGGGGAGAC
This sequence comes from Tamandua tetradactyla, assembly GCF_023851605.1. NCBI lineage: Eukaryota > Metazoa > Chordata > Mammalia > Pilosa > Myrmecophagidae > Tamandua > Tamandua tetradactyla. Next base: position 92,908,158 of record NC_135337.1, on the reverse strand, counting down.
CAATCTGGTTTATATAACCTAGTCTATCTCGTTTATATAACTCTTTATGCAGTAACTTCTCTCTGTGTATAATGAAATTGTTAGGTTAAGGCCTCAATGAAGTAACTGATCCTTAGTAAACATTCCAAGAAACTCCCCCCACCTGCAACTTCCAGGAGGTCCCTTGTAAAACCAAACCTGCCACAGCTCAAATGGAAGACCCATGATTGTCTGTGCATCCACCCTCCAGCAACTGAATTCCTGTGATAGCTCCCCTTATCCAACCTCAGCCCTCCAGCAGCTACAATCCCAGCAGCTACAATTGTAGCACAAAAATCAGGAACAAGGCCGCAGGCCTCCAGGAACATTTCACAAAGTTAAAAACAGACTGAGACTAAGGATCTGTAGTTTCGGGAAGCAGCTTTATTTGCTATGGCCATAGGGCTCAGCCGAGTAACCTCTGAAAGTTTGAACCCTGAACAAAAGGCAACCTTTGCTTTTATAAACTGTATGACATGTTAAAGACAAGGTAAACAATTGGCTGATTTAAGTTGAGAATGGCCCAGAGCTCAACCGTTGAGGGGCCTCCAATGCAAGGATGTCTTCTCTTGCCTACATGCATCTTCACAAGTTCCTGAAGGCTAGGGGAGGGGGTTTCTATCCCAGGAATGTGTCTTATCTCACTTACCTGCATGGAAAGGGAGTTTGGAGATTTTCCACAGAGAGCACAGCTAAAGCAGAAAGAGGGGGAGGCCTGCCTGCTACATTTTCCCCCCTTTAATGCTTACCCCCACTTTTAGGGAGGGGTTTTAACATCATTTATATTTAATTTTATTTATTTATTTGCTGCAGGTGTTGGTATGTTCTGATCTGAGCTGGGCATGGAAAACAATGTAGCCATGCAGGGTTTAGGCCCTTGTGAAGTTGGGTTGGTAAAGGTCTGTGTCCTCCCTCGGTTGGCCTCAAGTTTTCTCCTGATGGCCTCTTTGTGATTGTGCCTGGCTTAGGTTGTTCCTCCCCTGAAGAATCTTACCAATCTTTGGCTAACCAGACATCTTCTGGGGCCAAACAGGGTGGTATGATGTGTGCAAGTGAGGGAGCAGTAACAACCCCTGAGAGGGTCTGATCTGTCTCGTTGACAGCTTATGCCCCCTGGCCTCTATGCCCAGTACCTGCTTTGGGGTTTTTTCACATGCTGGTGGGCATTAGCTTTGGTTACATGTTTTTGGGAGCCCATGGTTTTTCCTTTTTCTTCAGTGAAGTCTTAGCTCGTAACTTTGGGCAAGAGATAAAGTTAGCACCAGCTCCTAGGAGGCCTTCTCAGTTTTGCATTCCTAGAGTAACTAAAACAGCATTACTGAACCTGGTGAGGTGGGATTATAGTATACTGGGGCATCTTTCTTTAGGGTTTATACAGAATAATTCAAGCTTGAGAACAGACCTGGCATGAATACGGGTTATAGTTTTTACCTTTATCCAATATGCCTGGCATGCATTATTTCCCTTGGAAGGGCTTATGACCATTACAAGCAGAAACAGAGGAGTGAGGTGCATGGTGCTGGCTATGGGGAGTGCCACAACATGAATGTACAATCAGCTTCAGGAAAGGAATGGAGACACACACTCTGAGGAGCAGTTAGGAAGGGGGAAGTTATCCAGGAAAGAGGGATTCCATCAAATTAGAGTAAAGTTGGTTTTCAGAAAGAAATCTAGGAGACCTATTTCCAGGAGGGCTGAAACTGCTAGACGAAAGACAAATACAAAGAACAAGAAAAGACAGTTAGTCCACAGACACACCAGACCAGGATGTCCATGGGTTGATTTTCTAATTTTCAGCCCTGCATAGATCAGTCAGCTTCCGGGGTGACTGGGGCAGGGCTCGGAGGTCTCCTCAGCCTTCAGCCATGCATTGACTAGCTGTTTCTGGTGAACTAGAGCAGGGCAATGGTGGTCACTCCGGCCTCAGTCTTGGTCTAGTCAGCTCATCTCAGCTGCGATGGAGTAGGGCACAGTGCCTCCTGGAGGATGGTGCATCACAGGTGTTCAGGATCAGGGGTGCACTCGCAGGGGTGGGCTGCAGTGGCCCTGTTGACCTGAGAGTGGTGAATTTATAGGATGCTCTTCACAGCTTTGACAACTGCTGGGATTACTAAAACAACATGGTAAGAACCTTTCTATTAAGACTGGAGTGAGCCTCTTTTTTTTTTTATTTTTTCCTCTTCAGCTTTTTACCCATATCATGTTTCCTGGTTTGACCTCAGGTAAGGGAGGGTAGATGCTAAAGAGTTTGAGTACTGTTTTTAATACCTCTCCTTTTAGTTCATTTAAAACTTTTCTTAACCTTGACCATAATTTCCCCTATACAAACTTTTGATAACTTACTATGTTCATTCAGGCATTGTCCCACATTTTTTCATTCTGCAATGGCCATTCATTTCATGTTAGGACAAAACTATTCTCTTTTTCCTCTCAGCAAAAAAAAATCCTTTATATCCTTCAAACTCAAGTCACCACCTCAAGCAAATATTTCATCACAAACAGTTATTATCAAAACTAAATTTGTTAGAATAATGTTCAATACCCAAAACACTCCAGTTAAAGCACAACCGAAATTCCAACATATAAAAATTTTTGTTGTTTGTTGGTTTTGGCTTTTCCTTTCCCTGTATTCCAGTCTCCCATATTTTCCAGCTTTCCCATTTTATGAAGCATACCAGAGTTGATTGTTTTGTAGCCACAGTGTCAGCAGGGCATTGCTTATTAAACTTTCGTGCAACCAATGCCAGAAAGATAGAACTTTTTCCAGTTTGCTGATTAAACTTTTAAAAAGCAGTTTATGTGATGGGGTTGGTGCCAATTTTTATAAATTTCATGCAATCTGCATAGTCCAACACCACTCCTTCAGCCCCTGCATCAGCAATTTTGACCATCCAGATAATTAATGTTTTTTTCTTTTCCTGACAAACCTTTTATATTTAAAATACTTCTATTACCTACTTTATTCTATACATTCTCATCCCACTTATCAGGGTTCTAATCACAGTGGCAGTGGCTAATACCATATGCACTTTTCCTTTGCTTACTTTACCTTATCTTTCTTGTATTTCTATTGGGCTATATGGACTGTGCCCCTCTCAGCTATTGATTGATAATTAAAATGATTTCTTCAAAAACAAAATTTTGATCCTGCAGTATTTACAGTTTTTCCTGTAGTTCTACCAATTCCTTTTCATAATTATTTTTTTTCAGAGATTGCTCTATTTTTCTGTTTATATACATTTCTATATTATATTAACATATTTCATTCTTTTTTTCATATGTTCCAGTTATTTTTTCTCTTTTTTTCATGGTATGCTTTCTAGACACCAACAACCCAAATAGGCTTCTCCTGTTTTATTTTATTTTCCTAGTTTTTACAGAGTCCTGTGCATTTTGCTCATTCCTCTGCAAGTGAGGAGTAAGGTAAATTATCCCATCCTGGGATTTCTTGGTTTTTTTATTTTGAGCTTAGAGGATCTTTTTCCCAGAAAAAATGACATTCTTTCCTAATCTATGTTAAAAGCCCATGGCTTACTGTTAATTCACTTTAAGTAAACTTTGAAGAGGGCCTACTGATGTAAAAATTCCCAAATGTCTTAAAGCACCAGAAAGTATAACCCAGGGAGACAAAATATTTAAATTTAAAACGATTCTGCATACAAAAATACAAGAAACCAACACTTTTCAATTTATCAGATATGGCCCTAATAAAGCATCACAATATTTAGAAGAACATACTCCACAGTTTCTGCATAAATTTTTAAAGCTTGTCTCATTGACCTCTACTATTATGAAGCCATGCTGAAATGCGAATCCTGTTCCCAGTGCCAATTTTGTGCATAAACGACAACGTGATATTTGGGACCATTTAATTTATAGGTTTGGATTTGTGGACAACACTGAATTCAGTGACATAAAAATAGATTTTACCAGGAAAGTAAGTAAAGAAAATAATTAAAAGTTAGCAACTGAAAGTCTTCAAAAAATAGAGCATAGTTACATCACCAGGTAAGATGGCATTACCACCTGAAGAGAAGTCCTGGAGAATTTCAGAAGCAGCATTATAACTCTCTGTAAAATTCCATAGCAATTTTGGGGACAGCATTCAGAGTCTCCTTAGTTAAGATACTTAGCAGAGCATAAGATTTTGATGAGGTGTTGTCCCTCTCTCATAAGATTTTTTTCTCTTTCTTCTTTTTATGATATCTTCACATAGTAGTGGCCAAATTCCAATTAGCTTGTGTGACTAGGCCCAGTTTGGTCCTCTGGGAACTGGCTAGAGACCAAGAGGAGCTTCCTGGGACCTAGATATTTTTATTAAAGTACACCTCCTTCTGAGAGGATAGCCAGTCCCCCCAGATAGAGTGCACGTTTTAACTGTTTTGTTTGTTTTACCAAGGTTACACAATGGCAACATTAATTGTACAGAACAGATCCTTTTCATGAAACCAATTTTAAAACCCTTACCTAGATGTTTTCCTTTTACTCTGAAATGTGTAAGATTTAATTTATAAGACAGAGTAATGATAAGCTGTAATACAAGAAAATATCTTATTTTTATTCTTCCTAATAGTGGTCCACTTTAATTCATAGTTTCCTAAGTCAGTCAGGGGTCAACTTGATTCCCCAGCCATTAATAAAAGCTTTTTTTAAAATTAGAAATCATGCATTTCAACCATGTCTTACTGACTTCACCTCTCACATCTGTGGTACCAGTGATTAGTGGGAGAGCTTGTAGACAAACAGCAAAGGATTTTGAACAAACTGTCACTTCCTTCCATCTGGCTGCTCCCCCATGGGGACATTGGGCACATAACCCCTCAGCCAGCCCCACCCCCCCTTTTCAGGGTTGCTCACCCTGAGCCATATGAGGATTGCCACAAACTTGCAGAATTCGAACTCACTCACAGTCTAGTGCACAGCCCAGGACTTCCTTTCATTCACACAATTCCACACACACACACTCCAACCCTCCCCCTGCACCGCCCTTTCCAGAACCAAACCTGAAGATTTCCATTTCCCCTGGTCCTCCAACTGGAGACTGGTACTCAGAGAGTCTGTGGGAGTTGGTCAGGCTCCCCGTCCACTCAGGCCCCCCCCCCCCAGCCTTTTATGAGTGGGCTGAAACGGATGCACCTGGGTGCTTACCAGACAGATGGGTGGTGCTTCCAGAAACTTGGTTCCAGAAACTGTCCTGGATCCATTGCCACTCTGGTGGTGACAGGCGCCCCATCCAGGAAGTACAGGAATCTGAGAGATGGGGAAATGCCCCACCGCCAGCACTGGATTCTGTCAGGTTTCCAGTCAGAGTGCTACTACCGCCATGGGTGAGGGAGATGAAGGTACACCTGCCTCATATCCCAGACGAGCCCCCAGAGATGTAGCATGAAAACCAGGAATGTGGCCACAGGCTTCCAAGAATGTTTCACGAAGTTAGAACAGGCTAAGACTAAGGATCCATAGTTTTGGGAAGCAGGCTTTATTTGCTATGGCCATAGGGCTCAGCTGAGTAACCTCTGAAAGTCTGAGCCCTGAACAAAAGGCAATCTTAGCGTTTATAGACTGTATGGCATGCCCCCTTCGGTAGTTACAGCCCCAGCAAGTACAAGCTTGTGATAACTCCCTACTTAGCCTACCAATTTCTCACGCACAAGCTAGACAACGAAAGTCCACCACTTCCTTCCCCTACCCCTGCCAACCATCCTATAGAACCTGTAGCCCTTCCCCTGTACAGGGCTGTTACCATATTAGGCTTCAATCCACCTGTTTATAGCCTCACAATAAAGCTCATCTGTTTGAGTTTTGGTCTTTATTCCTACTTCTGGGTCAAGAAACCTATCATTTTCATGTTGAGACCTGGGATTGGGAATGGAGACAAAACCTCCAAAGGAGGGATGGAACCCACATGCCTGACTTCAGCTCCAACACAGGTGAATCATCTCAGGATAAGGAAAACACTGTCCTCTTTCCTGTCTGACACTCTCCTTCTCTGTTGTCCTAGACAACATATCTGAAATCCTAGTGCTAGAGGACACTTACCTCTGCCAAGTCTGGGACCCTAGGGGCAAGTGAGATGGTGGGATGCCTCCATCCACTTCTCCACATACTCTCTGGACTTGAAACTCTAAATCATGTGAGACTGAGAGTTTCTCTCTGCCCTATCCATTATCACGGGAAATGGGCAGTCCTTAGCTTGCTGCTGATTTAAGACACGAGATTAATTTTCCATAGCAACAACACCTGGTCACAGCACAATTTAGATAACAGGTCACTTTGGCCAGAAAATGGAAGCCTGTGGCATATTTCTCAGGGATTGGAGCCTAGCCATACTTAAAAAATTTTTAATCATTTCTATATTCTCTCCCTGTCTCTCAAGCCTGTCACCTAGTTCACTGTTCCCCCTTCCCCCTCTTGTCATAGACCGCCCATTTCCGTAGCTCACCACTAAACCACAAGCCTTCCTGTTATTTGTTCCACTTCTCTGTTCTGCCACCTGCTCATACTGCTCCTGCCTAATTCCAGCCTTTACCTGGCAACTATCTCTTAGCTTGTGTGATTGGCTCCCCGGACCCTCTGCCCCCTCCCTCACTCCTCCCCCAGTGCAACTGTATATAACCTGAGCTCCCTAAAAGCTCGGGGTCTTCTGCGCACTTGAGCTCCCTCAGTACTCATAGCTTATACTATGTAACAATAAAGAAGCTTTGTGCTGATTAATTGGCCTCTGGCTCAAGTCCTTTAGCCCCCTAGCCGAGACGGCTAGGCCTTGCTTACCACAAGGTTTACACCCTGCGAGCTCGCCCCCTTCCACCCAGGGTTCTGGCCGCAAGGCTGCCGGGCGACTATCAGCTCGCCGAGTGTCTGCCCAGCTGAAGCTATCCCGGCAGAAGCCTTAACCAAAAATTCTTCTAGACATTGACTATCACTATCAGTGTCTTGGAAAGTGAAGTCCCACATATCCAGGCCTTCTTTGGCTTGTGCAGGTGCCCTTCTCTTTCTCTGCCAAACTTGTTCCACTTATCAAATCTTATTCTCCATTCTCCTCTCCTGAAACAACCTATTTCTGAACCCAACACTCCTTCTCTTTTCCCTGCTAACTCTTCCTTTAATTCTGCAAACCTTTTCCTAACTCCGCTCCCCCTCCTCCCTAGGCAGTCCCACCCAGTAGAGTCGTGACTACTTCTAAAACACAGCCAGAAGATAGTACTCCCCGGAGCCTTCTCCCACACCTGCAGACTAAATCTAAACTCAACAAGCCGAGTTTCTTACTGTCCAATCCAGCCCTGCTCCAAAACCTAACCACCTAATGCAGTTATGGGGGAGGGCTAAGCACAGAAAAATGGGTGTGGTTTAAAATTCTTTTTTTTACTGGCCTGGAAATTAAAAATGGTAATCATAAAAAAATGCTACAGGATATAGCATGTTTTTTAATATTTTTCTCCAATAAAACATTTGCAATAGTAACTGTAATAATCAGATCATTATTGAAAGGTAAATATCCTTGTAATAGAAGTAACTGAATAAAATCTAATCAAATTTCAGTAACTGAAATAAAAGATATTTGAGAAATATAGAGAAATTTTCCTGGATTTAAGCTTGGGACAAATTATATAACCACAGTATATTTTGAAAACTTAATTATCAATGTACTTTTTAAAATTTTTGTAATTTTAAAACATTATTAAAACAGAGAACAAAAAGTGTTTAGGCATTTTTTAGCATTTTTTATTAATAAAGCATTTTTATTAATAAAAAATTAGCAACAAAACAAAACATTAAGATATCATTCCATTCTACATATACAATCAGTAATTCTTAATATCATCACAAAGTGGCATATTCATCACTTCTTAGAACATTTGCATCGATTTAGAAAAAGAAATAAAAAGACAACAGAAAAAGAAATAAAATGATAACAGAGAAAAAAAAGATTATACATACCACACCCCTTACCCCTTGCTTTCATTTATCACTAGTATTTCAAACTAAATTTATTCTAACATATGTTCCCCCTATTGTTTATTTTTATTCCATATGTTCTACTCTTCTGTTGATATAGTAGATAAAAGGAGTATCAGAAACAAGGATTTCACACTCACAGAGACTCATTGTGAAAGCTATATCATTGTTCAATCATCACCAAGAAACATGCCTACTGGAACACAGCTCTACATTTTCAGGCAGTTCCCTCCAGCCTCTCCACTACATCTTGAACAACAAGGTGATATCTACTTCATTCATAAGAATAACCTCGAGGATACCCTCTCAACTCTGTTTGGAATCTCTCAGCCATTGACACTTAGTCTCATTTCACTCTTCCCTCTTTGGTCGAGAAGGTTCTCTCAATCCTTTGATGTTAATTTTCAGCTCATTCTAGGGTTTTTCTCAGTCCCTTGATGCTGAGTCTCAGCTCCTTCCAGGATCTCTGTCCCATGTTGCCAGGAAGGTCCACAACCCTGGGAATCAGGTCCCATGCAGAGAGGGGGAGGGTGGTGAGATTGCTGGCCATGCTGGCTGGAGAGAGAGATGTTTAGGTGTATTTTAGTGTAATCATATATGTTTTCTGAATAGAAAGTATATAAATTCATAGGTGTGTTCCAAATTCAAGAATAAATTTTCTTCTGTCATACTATCTCTGTCTCTTCTTCCTTCATGAATACTGCTATTAGAAGGAAGTATATGAGCCAAAAAAGGTTTGTAAATTTAATATCAAATTTATTTCTGATTATACACAGTCTGGGCAAATAAAAATTATAGGTAGAATGGATATAGAAGGTGACAGAAAGTTTCAAGCAATTGATTTTTTGTTATAATCATTGCTGTCTTTAAGAGCTGAAGGAATATAGAGAGTGGTAAAAATTAGTTTATGAAAGTGAATTCTGAGTATCATAGTCAGTGCTGACCACATTTAGTAAGTCTGTTTATTATATATTTCAAAATAAAAAATAAAAAACAGCTTTTATGGCAAGGCAGTTGTTCACACAAAACTATAGTTTTTCTACTGTAAAAATAACGTACATTGTTAGTATGTTCTTAATGTAAAATATTTTAAAGTTTTTTCTTAATCATCTGAGGACCCTGCCTATAAAACAAGGATACAACATCAAAATAACATCCTTATTACTATCCTTAGCCTTCTCAGCCTTTATTTCAAAACACAAATCTTCTCACTGGTCATGGAAAAACTGTTACAAATAACTTGTTCACTCACCTTCTATAAGTAAGGTGCTAAAATAGTTTAACCTATTGCATAGGAGTTGTTTAGGAAATACTATGGTAGCTAAAAGAGATTTTCTGTCCTATTGCTAGTTAAAATTTGTATGGTAAGAATCACAGAGTTAAGAGTGTGGCCTGGGTCTGAATTATGAATTTAAATCCATCTCAATCTCTCAGAGGGTTCCTTCTCCCTCTCATTAAGCTATTAAGGGATTGATGATGATGAGATGCACTTTTCATTGGTTCTTTTCAGGGGCTGAACTGAGTGGGGGCTAGATGAGGGCATGCCAAAAAGAGCTTTTGTTACGTTTTTTAGGGTCACTTCCATCCCCTCTCCTTCCTTATCTAACCTGCCTCAAAAAAGTTATTCTTTCTCTGTGAAGACTGGCTAGGAGGAATCCTGAGCTCTTCTGATTGTCCTTCTCTCCAGTATTTCATTGCCTTCAGCTTCTGGTTTTTCTCTCTTAGCCTCTTTGGGGTACTTATCTGTATCTCCTGTCTGTCTTTTTTCCTCTAGTACAGGACTCGAGTAAGAGAATGAAGACCTACCCTACATGAGATGGGACACATCTCAAATTAAGATCTTACTCACAAAACGTTCCTACTTACAATAGGCCCACAACCACAGGAATGGCTTAGCATTCAGAACTTGCTTTCCTGGGGAATACACAGCCTCAAACTACCACATTCTACCCTCAGAACCCCAGAAAGTCATGCTTTTGTTATTTTCAAAATGCCCTCATTCCATCACATATCACAAATGCTTTAAATCATTTCAGTAACAATACTAGGTACAGAGTTTCATCAAAATCACTGTCCTGTGGCATGCCTCCAACTGTTGACCTGTAAAACTAAGCTCAAGTTATCTGTTTCTAGCATACAAAAGGACAGACATAAGATATAAATTCTTGTTGCCATAGGGAGAAATTAGAAACCAAACAAGAATCACTGGTCCCAAACAGTTCAAAAAACCTGCAAGGCAAACTTCATTAGATATCTGGGTCTGAGAGTCATCTACAGAATGATTTTTGTCCTTGAGCTTGGATGGAGCATCAGCCCCGCCCATTCTGAGGGCTTGTGAAGCAGTCCTTGTCTCTCCAAACAATGGTGTAAGGGCTCCAAAACTTTCAAACCTAGGGTGATGTCCATTCTTTGGTCTCCATTCTCATCAAGCACAAGTGTTACAATCAAATTCTAGACCCTACCTTCTTCAAGCTTTAGGGTGGCAGCTGGACAATGTGCAAGTTCCAAGGCACTGGCTCAACCCTCTCAGAAAGAGGGATGATCACCAGAATCTTCCAGTCTCTGGGTAATGTGCCCTACTCTTTCTGAAGACATGGTATTCTACCTATCCATCCATCTGTTAAACCACCTCACCATATAATTCCCTTTCTATTTAAATATCTAGGGATCATCTGTCTATATATCTTTTTATCTACCAGTTTCTAAACAGTTGAGCAGGTTTTATACATCATGCTCCTTAAAGATATGTTTCCATATTGTATGCTTGTTGGTGTTGGAATAGAAAGATTTGTGTTCTCTCTATATTTTCACAGATCAATGACTGTTGAATCACTATAATGATATTTATTTTAACTTCCACGTTTTGGAGTAGCTAGAAGGAAAAACCTGAAACTGTGGAATCGTATTTCATACTGAACTTTGAAATCTGTTCTGTAATTATTTCTTGTTGAATTTATCCTTTTATTAATATGCAGTATCCTTCTTTATCTCTTTTGACTGGTCTGATATTGGTATAGCTACTTCAGCTTTTTTTAGTTATTGCTTGCATGGAGTATTTTTTTCCACTCTTTCACTTTCAACCTACTTGTATCTTTATGTTGAGAATGAGTCTCTTATAAAGAACATATGGAAGAATCATAGTTTTGATCCATTCTGCCAATCTGTATCTTTTGATTGGAGAGTTTAATCCATTAACATTCAATCTTGTTATTATAAAAGCAGTACTCACTTTTATCCTTTGAATTTCATTTCCAGATCTAATCTTTTTCTTTTTATTCTTTTCATTATCCTTGCTGATATTGTTCATTTCTGTACACCCTTCCAGGCCTCTCACTTTTTGCTTGCTTTTTCAGCTGACAGAAGCCCCTTAAGTAGTTCTTGTAGGGCCAGTGTCTTTTGAACAAACTCTCTCAGCTTGTGTTTATCTGTGAATATTTTTAATTCCTCCTCATTTTTGAAGAACAGCTTTGATGGATAAAAAATTGTTGGATGGGAATTTTTAAATTCAGTCTCTTAAATATATTGTACCCTTAACTTCTCACCTCCATGGTGGCTGATGAGAAATCAGCACTTAGTCTTATTTGGCTTCCCTTATATGTGGTGAAACACTTTTCTCTTGCTCCTTCAAGAATTTTCTCCTTCACATTTACATTAAAATCCAATGTTTTTTTAAAGTGTATTTGTAAAATTCAGTAATCACCAACACAATATATTTTAGAACATTTCATCATCCCCAAAAGATAGTTTATATTCATAAGTAGTTATTCCCTATTTTCTCCTTCACTACCCAGGACTATGCAAACACTAATTTAATGATACGTTTCTTTAGAAATGACTATTCTGGAAATGCCATAAAAGTGGAATAATATGATACATCACTAGTTTGTTTCTTTCACTTAGCTGTATGTATTCAAGGAATATTCATATTATAGCATGTATCAGCAATTTGTTATTTTTATTGTTGAATAATATTCCATTGTCTGCATCTGCAATATCTGAAGTCAACATCTTGTCAGTAGTAATTGACCTTGCTGGGCAGAAGCAGGGAGGACTGCTTTTATATAGTTTTGTCAAATTAGAACACACATAGTACCCAACAAATCTTCATTGTTTTTTTCTTGGTTCCCCCTGGCTCCATTGTAACTATGAATTAACACATACATGCAATTCAAATTAAAAAAGGATATGATCGCCAAGTGTAAAGAACTGTCAGTAATAAAGTTTTGATTCATTCCACCAGGTGATTCACTAAGTCTTCCTGAAGCCAAGTTGTGGGTGAGGGGTATTTAGGATAGAGTGTGGAGGGAAGAGAGACGAGCACCACTGTAATCTCAAGACCCACTGAAGCACCAGAAGTTGCAGCTTCCCTCTCAATTTCCTCCCAGAATGAAAAGCTCATGGGAACTAAAGAGGTGATAGTCTCCCAACCTGAGTGGGGAAGATATTTGGGTGCAAACGTTGAATGCTGGAGCCAGGAAAAATGTGTCCCTCAAATCTCCTGCTGCAGAGAGCATGGCTGACTGACTGTTCCAGTGGCCACCCCACTCTTCCACCAGCACATCTTACTGAGTAGGTGCTTCTCACGGGTTTTTCCTCACCACTGAATGAATATGAAACAGTTTAAGATCCATCCATGTCAGATGTTGGACCTCTCCTATGGATGACTTTGACTTATAGAATCCCAGTAATCCTGGTTGAAATTTTCTGATCACTCTGCTGCAATCCGTAACTTACTGCCAAACTCTCTCCATCCCATGCTCATGTCAAAAGTTTTACATATGTATTAAATTCTCTGAATGTTCAATGAATACTCCTGCTTCCTGCTAATTATCCTCACAGATTTCCCCAATAAGTTCTTCTACATTTAATCCTATCTTCGTGTCTATTTCACAAAATATCTAAACTAAATCATCCCATCCATAGGGCAGCCACTTGAAAATAATAACCTCTGAGAGGCTACATGCCAGCAAACTGTAGGAACAGGATATTTGTGCAATAACTGGGCCATCTTGTGACCATAAGCAGACTCTATCACTGGCCTTGACTTGTTTGCTACAGTCTCCCCTCTTCACAGGAGGAGAAGCTTCTACAATCATCACAAAAATTCCCAGGTATGACCACTTAATTCGGTTGCAAATTTCTCCTCCTCATCACTCCTTGGATAAAGCAGAAGCTCAAGCAAATCAACTTGTGGTTGATTTAAGCTCCTGCAATAACATGTCATAGTTAGTGCTCATTCCATTTGTCCTCTTGGGCAGTGGTAAGCATATCTAAAGCCATTCAATTTTTTTCCAAAACTACTTTTATCACTTATTTAGTTTCTCAATTTCAAAGACTTATACTATATTTAGTATCTTTAAGAGCATGAGCAGTGAAATTAGCTAAGGAATTTACTTGTGTTAGGGCATCTAAACCTCCAGTACTAGAGAGAAAAATAGTAAGGGTCCCACAATGGTAGAGAACATTTTCTTCTTAGTCCTAAACAGTTTTGTAGTACAGAGAGATCCTGGGGCGCATTTTAAAATCTTTATGAAAGATTTCTGGCACAAAAAAATGATACCCTAAGATCCAACTGCCTGTCCAATTATAAAAGAGGTATGGTTAAAAGTGTGTTCCATATAACTAGCTTTCATGGTTGGCAAATATGCTCTGGAGTTCAGAAATAATTTTGCTTCCTTATCTATATGTACTACTATTCGATGATGCTTTGATTATATTCTAGTGTGGATGGGTGTCCCATGTGTTGGTGCACAGCTAAATCAGAAGCATTGTATCTTTCAATATACAAAGGAGTTTTGGTGCTTCAGAAGTCATATTTGACAGCCATCAAAGTTAACCTGTCTCAAACAGATATCACAAATGGACAGGCCCTGTTGATATATTCTCTAAAAATAGAAATAACTTGTTGGACAGAGAGAGAATAATTATAGAAAATATTAGAATTGGGTACTTGTCATCTTTGAGGACAAGAGTGATGTACAGTTATTATTTAATTACTCCAATTAGCTAAAGATGGTGGAAAAACATTCTGAAGCCTGTACATATCTGTGTACCCAACACTCAATCTGGTTGTGGAATGTTAGCTTAGCTCCTCAAGGAAGGCATTTCATGAACTCAGATCAAACAGGAAAAAAATGAGAGGTGTAAACACAAATGTTTAGTGCATACCGCAATGAGAAGGACTTCTCCTATGACTAATTTACTGTAGAACTTTCCCTCATAGGGCCTAGTATATCTGCCACTAACGGGTGGGTACTTACAGTACCACACATGTTGTCCCTCCATAGGAGTAGACTTTGGTCCCAGTTGCTTCTTTTTAGGTTCTAGCCACATAACGTTCTTTGTTATTTCCCCAGTGGAAATACTTCTTGTGCATCCTTCCTATTGTAGCAGTGTTCAACCTCTTGAGAAGAAGAAAATGGGCTTCAGGGTTCCATCGGACTGACTCATAGCACCTTCTGGCACAAGGCAGTAAAGCCAGTCTGGAGGCAGATAAGTCTTCAGTTTCCAATAAAGAGCCAAACCAACTGAGCCCTTTCTGGCCAGCAGAGCTGTACTAAATTTTAGTCCAGATTAGCAAGGTGTTTCGATCCACATTTGGAGGAAGGCCAGAATATGTGGCTGATTCCTTTATGGATTTGGGGACCATAGACATTGGCCATGCCAGTAACTCAAATGGGGATACAACAGGTGCAATATCTGGACCCTGGTTTAAATATATAAGCAATTTGGTTAAAACAGAGTTCCAATTTTTTTCTTTTATGTTTCTACTAGAGTTATGTTAGTTAACAGATACAACACAATTTATATAATTGCTTTGCTTCTTGTTCCTTTTGTTGAAGATGAGCTTGTGCCCTGTAGTATGCATGCACTTTTAGAGAAGTATTAGAATAAAACAATACAACTGACAAGGAAATTTTGTTGTTTCTTTGACATATAACATCTTAAAAATAATTAAAACCATGACTAGTAACACTATATTGTTGTCTAATATCATACAGATCAGAAACATGGACTGTGAGAACATTTCTAAGACTTCAGGAATTTTACATAATCTTTAAATATTTATATGAACAATACTTTATCAATACAAATTCAATCAACATTAGGTGAGAAAATCTTTTTTAATTTGACATTTCCTATACAATTCATAAAATATTAAATGAGCTTCAATTTTAGCACTTTTTATAAGATGAAAGGATAAATTATCCGTGATTCTCTAAGAGGCTGTGGAAAATCTCCAAAACAGTTTGAAATAAAAGACATTCCTTAGGGCTTGATGTTCAGTTGGCTATTATGTTAATTCAGGAAAAGCATCACTGGGAAGCAAACTTTCATTTCTTATTTACCTAAAGTTAAGGAAATGCTCAGTTCAAGTGAAAAAGCTTGACTTCCTTTAAACAGCCAAAGACATGATAAAGTCAATGTAAAGTATGAGAAGTTATTCTGATAAAATGCAGACTTTCTGCCTTTTACACTGATTATTAAAAAAAAAATACATGTTGTAATTCAGAACACAGGGGTTAGGATGACATTGTCTATATTTTAGAACTGCACCTGCTTTTTGAGACCAAAGGAAGAAAGGTTTATTTTGTTGAGAACCTAAATTTTCTGTAGCATATAATCTAACTCAACCTGTCTAGATAGCTCATTTGAACAACTGAAACACAGGGAGCCCACAATAAGAATGAGGACCTTTAATTCTTTATAGCTTAGTGTAATCCCTGGATACATCCTAGAATATATTAAGCAGATAATCAAAAAGTATTGGCAAAGTCCCTTGAGGGATGGGAAAGGAAATATGGAACTATTAAGCTTTACCATCAGGGAAACCCGTAATACTGTTTCAAGTATTAGCACACCGAAATCAATAGTCCATGCCCTTGATCTTCAGGTTTATCCTTGTGAAACTTATGCAGGTAGCACAAAAGCTTAGCTTACCTACATGTATGCCTGAGAGTTACTTCTGGAGGACCTCTATTGTTGCTCAGATGTGGCCTCAGTGTCTCTAAGCCCAACTCTGCAAGTGAAATCATCAACCTCCACAACACAGGGCATGACATCTAGGGATGAAAGTCTCCCTGGTGGCATGGGAGAGGCCTCCCAGGGATGAGTCCAGCCCTGGCACTATGAGATCAACAATGGCATCCTGACCAAAAGGGGGAAAAGAAGTGTAACTAATAAAGTATCAGTGTCTGAAAGAGTTCAAATATAGTCAAGAGGCTACTTTGGAGGTCGTTCTTATACAAGCTTCAGTTAGATATTGGTACCTATCATAACTTGCCAATCCCCAAAAAACCATTCCAGCCGATACTAAAAAGCAACTAGGTTAATATATAAGATTCTACAAAGGTTCCATATACTAGGGTAACTTTCCAGAAACTTACAACCCCCAGATTGGACCCTGGACCAGATAAGTCCTGAAACCTACAGGGCTCAACCTCTCCAGAACATCAACTAGTTCCATCTCCCTACCCCATATTATTGACAGCCCCTTCTAACATGAAAAAGTTACAATGGCCATAGCCCAAATACCCCTAAAGAGTGAGATAGAAAGATCAAGGTGACGGTGGAGTTATGCAGAAAAGATAGGGTTTAACAAATGAATACGATTACTGAATCATTAAATTGATATCTCTTTTAGTCTCCAGTATCTTAGAACAACTAGAATTTAAAACCTAAAATTGTGGAATTGTAACCCACACCAAACTCTGAAATCTGTTCTACAACTAATTGTTACACTGTCCTTTGAAATTTATTGCTTTTTTTGTATATATGTTATTTTTCACAAAAAAGAAAAAGAAGCCAATTGTGATAATAAAAAAAAACATTTATTTCTTCTAGCTTCCTATCTTCTGGAGCAGCTAGAAAGAAAAATTTGAGAGGATGGTATGGGACGCCATGACAAATTCTGGGATTTGTTCTGTAACTACTTGTTGAAGAGTGCTTTGAAAACTATTGCTTTTCTCTTTCTTTCCTTTGTGTTTATGTTATACTATACAATAAAAAAGTTAGAAAAACATTTTATAACCTCTTACTACAAACAGTCCTGTAAGACAAGAAAACTTCTTCTAAATTATAGTTTTACATCGATATATTATTTGATATTAAGGTTTTAAAAATGTATACATTCATTAAATCTTACCCAACTTTGACCACAAGAAATTAATTTCATTTTCTGCAAACTTTCTTACCTTTCTATATTCAGGTTTCATTCTATATTTTCTTCTTTCTTATTCTGCAACAACAAGTCTTTTAGGACAAAATTATTCCCTTTTACTTTTAATAAAAACACATCCTATATATATTACATATTTAAGTAACCAAAAATGATTCTAGAAACTGGAGTTAATGAAAATAAGATTCTATTTTCATTAAATGTCAGGGACTCGAGTAAGGGGCAAGTGGGGGGTGACTACTAATGAGTATGGGGTTAATGTTTGGACAATGGAAAATTTTTGGAACTTAATAGAAGCGTGGGTTGCAATGTTGTGATTGTATTAAGTGCCCCTCAATTACACATTTTAAAATAATTAATTTTAGTCATACAAATTTCACCCCCAAAACAATATACATTCAAAAGAAAACCTTAAACATCATAAGAGTTGCAAAGGCCTTTTGTCTGACATTAGTGGAAACTTTCTAGCTTGGCAATTTAATTTGTTGCTCACCATGATTTATGATATATTATTTTTTATCATGGCAACTTGCATTTTTCATTCTTTATTAACTTAATTTTCTAAAATTATACATAAATATTTTATGATTGATTAATCATTTAGAAAAACTATTACATTGTTTCTACATATTCAAAGTAAATAGCAAACCATAAACGGGAATCTAGAGACCATGCCCACTATCAAAAAAAAAGCACAGGTGATTATATAGCTAAAATAAATGCATATAGGGACAAATCTAATTTTAGAGAAAAGTGACTACTGTAAATCAAGACCTTGGTAAACATGAGAGTAGAAATTGTTAATATTTGGACCATAAGCATGAGAAACATTGAATGATAAATTTTGCTGCTTGGAAAATTAAAATGCAAAACAAAATTGATTAGTAATAATGCTTTTAAAATACAAAGCCATTACTAAAATAAGATAAATATTTGCATTACTCAGAAAATAGCATATTAAATTCATGAAAGCAGATGTACAAAAGGGAAAAATATTCTTGGCATTTGTGTTTTTACTCTATCTATGAATTTGAAATTAAACAAGATGTAATTTTCATGGAGAGAATTAAGGAATGATCTTCTCATAAAATAAGAATGAAAAATTCCATTATATAGAGTTACAAATAGCATTCTCATATAGTACTCTAAAATGGTGGTTCACGGTTTTTTCTGTTCTGGAGAAATTAAGTCAACATTCATACCTTTCAAACCAAATCATTTATGTGGACAAACCCAAAGGAAAGAAGAATAACAAAATGTTAACAGAAATCATCATTTTTGATGAGGACTGATAATTTTGACTTTTAGATTAATTTCCTTCTAGTTTATTTTTCAATCTGTAAATTAACACACACACACACACACACACACACACACACACACACACACACATATATATATATTCTATTTTCAAGAAATAAAGCCTTGAAAGCTTGAAGATGTTCTTAATAGAGACTAAAAAACAAACAGAGAAAGTAGGAGGAAATAAATACATAACTTTGAATTACATGAATTAAAAAGAAGAAGAATTGAAGGACTGGAGAATAAATTCCGGAGTCAATTTCTTCGTCAAACCAATAAATACACAAAGTGAGACAGAAATTTAATTAAAGGAAAGAAATAGAAAGAAAAGGAATGCTTAAAGTTAGGAAAGAAGCAAATGACCAAAGATATAAGAAAATGCTATCTTTTGAAAGATAATACTATTTATATTTTTGTCTTAAATTTTGAAAGATCCAGGAACATAACTGATCCCTGAGAAAATGGAAATGTCCAAAGCAATTCAAGAAGGATGACAAGAAATTCATAACGAGGAACATAATTAAGTAAACAATGAAGCTTATCTTCCAAAATATCCAGGTGTTACCCTTTGATAGGAACTATAAAATTTCCCTTTAAATTATAAAGAAGAAAAGTAAGCATTTGGTCAACAATATCATTTGTCAAGAGTCTGGATTTCCAACAAATGAACTATAAATAGAAAAATAAAGATGATCGTAAGTACTGAAAACCAATTTATTTGCTCATAATGGATTGGATGCAAATAAAACATTGTTAGCTTAAGACCTATTTTAATGATCTACATTTATACTAAAGCAGTTAATATACAAAATAAGTATGGGAAAACAGTAACATTCATATGCATTCTTTTAATCATTTATCACAACAAAGACAATTAATTCACATGTTATCATAATATGAAATACATGGAGGAGGGATTGAATATCTTCCCATAATTATAATAGCTAAAATCTATAAAGGTCTTTCCACATGCCAAGCACCGTTCTATGTTTTATATGCATTAGTTCATTTTATCACCACGACAATTGTTTTTAATTTAATGGACGAAAATGTATTTACAGAAAAGTAAAGTAATGAACATGTCATCAGTGTTCACTAGATATGAAACCTTTTGTAAATGCTTCCTATTCATTGCATCCTTTAACTTAAGCCTCTTAATAGTCCTATAAAGTAGATATTACTATAATCTTCACTTTACAAATATGACTATTAAAGAATAGAAACATTAAGTAACTATCAGAAGATAAATGAATATCTTTAAAGACCTAGTTACAGATAACGATTGAAAATTTTTACCAAAATAATTAATAAGCATGATTTTACAAGAAAATTAATGCAGGTGCATCTCTGAGAAGAGAGAATGAAGCCTCTTGTAATGGCTATAGAAAAATGACTAACATGGCTAGGTGAGAAACTATTGAGAGATGCTGAGACTTCAGAATAGACTAATTTGAATGAAGGAAGGAGAGATAACACTCACTCAGAACTGAGAGCCAGGTCAGAGAGAAAGAACAGGAGAGAGAATGGCACAGAACTGTGTATGATTTTTGATGTGATGGAAGTTTTCTATCAAGTTATCCCCTTTTGTACCACAAGACTTCAACTTCTGAGAGCTCTGCATGCCTCCACACCTGTATTATACAGCAGGTGCTCAGAAAACTTATCTAAGCCTCTAATTTCATGGTTCTTTCTTCTCTGTGTGAAGCTGAACTCAGCTGTAATGACGGACAAGCAGGAGACACAATGTATAGGTTGTCTGAAGGAACGCATTAAATGTCTTTCTTCCTAGAATAGCAAGGCCGTCAATGAGAGGAATAGCGGCCATATTTAGGCTTTCTCACACTTTAAATTATAATAATTACTCATTAAATCAATATTTCTGTTGTTAATATATTCTCTGAGCAATTTGATTCCCATGAGTAAGGCAATCCAACAGAAAGGAACTTCTATTCTGCAAATTTTATGCACTTGGCTGTAATTGGTTGTCCAATATGTCACACCTTCCTTAGTACACCTTCTTCCAAGCATTATTTTACCATGGGTCAGACCTTAATTGTTAATTATAGTTCCCAATGAATGTTTCCTAAAATTTGGAGATAGAGTTTTTTGGTTTATAAAAAGCATGAATGAGCTCATTTTGCAAGCTACAATACAAAAAATTAAGAAAATGTGAAAGTAGGCATTAATGGAAAAGAAGAGGGGGAAAAACCTATAAAATACAAAGACAATAATAAAATGGCATAAGAGTTTTTGTTCATTATCAGTAGTTAATTTACATGTAAATGGATTAAGAAGTTTTAAAAGCATGACAAAATATGTTGTTAACAAGAGACCCATCTTAAATCCAAAGGCATAAGTAGATGGAAAGCAAAAGTATGAAAAAAATATGTATCTCAGAAATAGTAACAACAAAGGAGCTGGGTAGCTACAATAATACTGGATAAAATAAGTTTTAAGGAAAAAAAACTTGTACTAGGGAAAAAGAATAACAGTACACAATGATAAAGAGACCAATTCAGCAATCATAAATATATATGTGCCTAGCATCAGAGCCTCAAAATATATGAAGCAAATATTGACAGTATTCAAAGCAGAAATAGATGGTTCTACATTAATGGAATACTTAAATACATTTCTTTCAATAATGGGCAGAATATCTAGAGAGAATATCTAAAAGGAAATAGAAGATATGAGCATGACCTAGCAAGGAAATGCACCCTTTTCTCTAATGCACATGGAACATTCTGCAGGATATATCATACATTAGGTCACAAAAAAATTCTCAATAAAATAAAAAAATTGAAATCATGAAATGTATCTTCTATGATCACAATGGTATGAATCTAGAAATGAAAAACAAAAGTAGTACTGGAAGATTCACTAATATGTGGAAATTAAACAGTGGGCTCTTAAAAACCAATCAGTGAATAAAAAACACAAGAGAAATTACAAAATACTTGAGCAAATGAAAATGAAAACCCAACATGACAAAACTTATCGGATGCAGCAAAGGCAGCACAGAAAGGGGAATTCATAGCTCTAAATGCTTACACACAGAAAAAGAATGAAAAATATCTCAAATCAGACATTTGACCTAACAACTGGAGGAGAAAAATAAAAGAGCAAACAAAGCCACAGTAAAGAAAAAGAAGGAATAACAAAGACTAGAGAAAAAATAAATGAATTAGAGGATTAAAAAAATAACAAAGTTGATGAAATCAAAAGTTGCTTTAGCAAGTGTAGTGACAGATACTCAAATATAGTTTAACAGGGGGCAGGGTGGGCATCGGGAAAGGGGCTTTCACGGTTAAATAGTGTAAAGTTTCTGTTTGTGTTGATGGAAAATCTCCATTAATGATAGTAATGATAGTAGCACAACATTGTGAATGCAACTAATACTACTTAATTATATATTGGAACGTGATTAAAACGCAAAATTATGGATTTTATGTATGTTACTAGAATATTTTAAAAACTGACAAAACCTTAAGTCAGTATGACCTCAACAGTGAAGGCTAATATAAACTATGGACACTATTATTGGTATAATTATAACAATACTATTATATCAATAGTAACAAAGGGTACCACATTAATGCAAAGAACTAATAGGGAAAACGTGGGTGTTTGGGGGGTGATTTTTGGGGGGTCTGCATTTTCTGCATGATTTTTCTGTAAACCCAAATTTCTCTAATTGAAACATCAGAAAGATATTAAGACATTCCCAGATAAACAAAAGCTAAGGGATTTTTCACCACGAGATCAGCTCTACAGGAAATGTTAACAGACACCTTGCAGGTTGAGAGGGAAGGACTCCACCTCACTGACTGAAGACACATTGAGAAATAAAGATCTCTAGTACACACAGAGAATTGGATAGGAATGTTTATTAAGCTTTATTCAAAATGCTGAAGTTTTTACAATGTTGTCAATGTGACGAATCCCACTGAAAGGTATGCTTTGGAGTCATCGGGATGGAAAGTTTTATGTTGTATATATTTGTCCACAATTAAAAAGAAAGAGAAAAAGGAAGGAAAGAAGGCAGGAAGAAGTAAAGAAAGAGGCAGAGGGAGGGAAAGAAGGAAGGAAGGAGGGACAGAAGGAAGAAAAAGAATGAGAGGAGCTAAAGAGATAATGACAACTAAATGCAAAACGTAACTCTGGATGGGATCTAAGAATGGAGGAAAAAACGTTCAAAATTTATTGGGAAATTTGAAATACAGAGGAGAAGATTAAGATAAATGATAAATTTCTTGAAAATGGCAATTAAGAAAATTATATAAGTAAATATCTTTATTCTTAGGAAATATATATGTTAGTATCATGCATTCAAGTAATACATGCAAACTATTCACAAATATTCAGAAAAATATGCTGATAATGATGACAAGTGGGTAAATAGAAAGAGAGAGATTTATGGTAGATTGATAGATAAAGAGACAGAATAGCACAGTATATGTGGCAAAATGTCAAAATTTGAGATATGACAATCTGGGGGTTGGAGTATTGTGGAGCTGTAGGGATGTGTATCATTTTTAGAATTGTCCTGAAATTGTGAAATTATTTCAAAATAAAAAGTTATAAAAATGTCTCCATTGGGAATCATGAATGGGATAAACAATGACTGGTTACCCTGAAACATGAGAGGTCACAGTTAAAGGTTTTAATTTCTTCTGGAAGAAAAGGAGTCTAAATGGATAAAAAATATATACATTGTGCTCCTAAATTGTCTCCAAGGGTCAATTTACCCATGAGCATGGGTAAATATAGCACAAGGATTGTGTTTTTCTCTCTCAGTCCCAAAGAATTAAATCTCTCAGGGAGCAAAGAGACCAAAGAATTTTTCATTAATGAGACTTTTTGGGGCTTCATCTCCTAAAGCCACAGAAAAGGTAAATGCTTCTCCTATAACCTTTCAAGTCAACTTTAATAAACCCAATTGAGAATATACACTTGTGTCTTTCCAAGGCCTCATGTGTGGTTCTATCTCCCTGTCATTCCTGGTGGATCATCAGCCTCTATTCCAGGAGGGAACTGGAGTGGAGAACTCAGACACATTCATAATGATATCTGCGTGAGCCACATTATCTTCATGGGTACTGAAGGTATTGGCATGATACCTGGAAGTTATTTTATTTGTAGTAACTTTAGGGGTTCACTATGAAAAAAATATGAATTTTTACTTAAAACCAATCATCACTACATGAAATAACAGTTATGATATATTGATATTCTTGTCTCACACATATATATATAATGCCTTAATGTCAAGGAATCTTAAATTAACTTTACTTGGTTCCCAGGACTTCAAGAATTGTTGGAGAAAGTGATTAGTCAAAAATATTTGTTGATTGACCAAAAGAAAGTCAAACAGATTCAATGGAGGAAAATCCTTGGTATAAGGGACCGACTGTCTACTCCATGGCAGAAGGACAATGATGATAGAGTACGTTTCCCTGAATTTTTAGCTAAATGTATAGCTAATTATACATTCATATAGAATGGATAATTAAATCCTGTATAGTAGTATTTAATTCGTCAAAAAAGTTTAAAAAACGAACCAAATAATTACTTGTACTTTAAAATCACTGCATTACTTTTGTCTCTTTACAGGGTACCCAGATCTAGGAAACCAAACGTGTGTTCCAGAATTTATCCTCCTGCAACTTTAAAAAGAAGCAAATCTACAGCTTCTTCCTGTTGGGCAATTCCTTTCCATGTACCCAGTCACTTCGCTGGGAACTATCTCATTGTGCAAGGTATGTGCACCAACTCTTCATCCTCTCTGGGACTCCTCATCCTCTCCAGTCTCTCTTTTTTCTATACCTGTCTCACCTGCACTGCTCTTCCAAAGCTGCTGGTGAGCATTCAGACTCAGACAAAAGTCACAATCCACAAAGTCTGCCTGATTCAGATATAGCTTTATTTGGGGGGATCATTAGGTAGCTACCTCTTGGCCATGGGGGCATATGAGCATTTGTAGTCTGACATCACCCACAATACTATACAGTAACCAAGATCCCTAAGGGAATGGCCTGTTGCAGCTGGCATAGGGGTTATCGAGTGTTTGGGTTTCTCCATTACTTGTTTTTGTAATTTTGTTACTATCTGTTTTATAGATTTTTAAACCTCCCACTTTCTCTGTGAACTACTAATCAGGTAGCACAACTGGCTTGTTCTGACACCTTCTTTCATGACCCAGGGATGTATTTTATATTTGGACTTCTAGGCATTATTCCACTAACTGGGATCTTTTCTTTTACTGTAAGCTGTACCCTTCATTTTGAGAATTTCCATAGTGGGGGGTAAGTACAAAGCCTTTTTCACTTGTGGTTCTCACCTCCCAGTAGTTTCCTTCTTCTATGATACAGGTCTTGAAGTGTATTTAGTTCTCCTACTACCCAAAACTCAAGCCAAGTGAAATAACCTCAGTCAAGCATATGCTCATCAAATCCACACTGAACCCTTTAATCTACAGTCTTAGAAATAAGGACATAAAGCAGGTCTTAGATCACACTTTTCTGCTGAAAAGTGCTCTCTTCATAACTGGATATTTTGCCTTAATATTACAGAAGTCTTCATGAATATTATGATTCAATACCCTGGAAACTAAGTCATGATACTTTTATCAGCTCATTGAGTGATATTGTGCAATTTATCTATATTTGAGGGTTCACTCTTTCTAACTTTAATGTTATAAATAGCTGTTTTGTCTGTAATTTTCTTTAAAAAATGACCCCTCTATATTTTCTATGTTCAGTGTAAATTCACAATCCACTGCATGAATATTCAGCAGTAAAATATATAATATTTAGCTTAAGTACTTTAAATCAGGCACTTATAAAATCTTTGAAAATCTGGAAAATTAAGTATCTATCGATGACTCTGTCACATAGAACCAGGTGCCTCATGGTATATGTTAATGGAAAAAAATAATTTATCAAAGGTTGTGCACACACTGACATGTTTTGTGCTTATCTACTTAAGTAGGAGGCCACAATTAGAAATAGCATTGCCAAGTAATTAAATGTAATATTCCACATTTAGTCTCCAATGTCTAATGTTTTTCTGCACATACAAAATATAATTGGGGTTCTGATAGAAACCCAAACCACCTGAACATTTAATCTTTGATAGTATCATTATTTTCATTATTCCATAAAGGATATTTCATTTGTGATAAATTTGTCAAAGATCCTTATCCTTCAAACTATGTGGATTAAAATGATGGCCCTGCTCTCTGTTACATTATCAATGACTACTGCTTTGATTTGTGCAGTTTGTCAGGGTGAAATACACCATAAATGGTCTAGCTTTTAACAATGGGGACTTACTGAGTTTCAAGTTGCAATTCTAAAGCCATGAAAATGTCAAAATTAAGGCATCAAAAAGGAATAATCTTTTAAGAGGAAAGGCTGCTAGCATCTGTGTCCCACTGTCACATGAGAAGGTGCATCTGCTCATCCTCCAAAATGTCTCTGTGGGTGTTTGCTTTCTAATTTTTTCTCTCTTAAAGGGCTCCAGCAAGTGCCAAGAGATGCACCTTGAATTGGGTGTTTCACACCTCAGTTGAAACAACCTAACCAAAATATCCAATGTGCAACCAGGTTGGATTAAAAGAGCATGGACATGGACTTTTGAGAAGATGGTGGAGCAGAGTGGAATGTTTTCATTCCTGCTCCATGGAATGAGATAGGGGGTGGGGAGAAAGTGACAAGGACCGTGACCCTGGGGTGTGAGTAACCAAACATGGTCTCTAGGGAGTTTTGGAGAGGAGAGACATGGGGGGGGGTCTTGGGGATAGGGAGAGTGGGGTGGGTCAGCTGACCATGCTTGCCACCAAGGGCAGGCTGCAGCACAAAGGGAGGCGTAATTGGAGGGAACTGACCACCCTTCTGCTCCAGCCTGTCCCAGCAGCTGACTAGGAAAATCCCTCCTTCTTGGTCCACAGTTGAGAGCACTGGTGGGGAGCCTGGAGGCAGAAGCCATCATCCACCATGGGGGCCAGGCCCTCAGGAGCTGGAAGCAGTCACCCCGACAGAGGCTGCTGCTGGAGGTCAGCTGATCCCCTGGGCACTGGTTGGCTTCCCAGTCCCACCAGCTGCTTCAGATCAGGATGGGTGGGTCTGAGGGAGGAGGAGCCATGGGCGCGCCACCTGTTGGTGAGACATGGTAAGTGTCAGCCAGCTGCTACAGTCTGGGAGGAGAGAGCCTGATGGGAGAAGGTGCCTCAGCAGCACCACCTGTCAGGGAGATGGGGTAAGTACAAGCAGGCCAACTCCCTACCTGCCTAGGTGTTTAACTATTTTTCCTAATATTCATTTTTCTTTTCCTCCTTTTAAAATATATTTTCTATATATTTTTATTAGTACTATAATTGTTTTTTCGTTATGTATTATTCTCATTTTTATGGATGTGTTATATTTTTATGTCTTTATTGATTCTTTTTTCTTTCATATATTATTTTTTGACATAAACTACCGTTTTAATATCATCAAAAAACCTATTGTAAATGGGCCACATAATATATGTGAGCAAAAAGTGACCCCTTAATACACTAAGTATATAATAATCAGTGCATATTATCAGCATTTACAAGATTTAAATCAAAATGATGACATCCTAAAACGTATTCCTTTTAAAGAACAGATTTATCAATAAAATATTGCATGTCTTTTAATACTTTGGTACAGTATTTCATATACTGCAGGACAAGTAAAGATAGAACTAGTCATTGGCTTGAAAAAAGATCCCTATTCTTTAGCTTTTTAAAGAAATATATTTATCGACAAATCTTCACGCACATACAGCTCATACATGGTGTACAATCAGTAGCTCATAATGTGATCACATAGTTGTGTATTCTCAACCATGATCATTTTTAGAACATTTGCCTCACTACAGAAAGAAAACAAAAAGAAAAAACAAAAAACTCATGCATCCAGTACCTTTTTCCCCTTCTTCTCATTGACCACTAGTATTTCAATCTGCCCAGTTTATTTTATTCCTTATCTCCCCTATTATTTACTTCTTTTTATCTGCGTTTTGCACTCATCTGTCCATACCCTGGACAAAAGAAGGATCAGGCACAAGATTTTCACAATCACACAGTCACACTGTAAAAGTTATATAGCTACATAATCATTTTTAAGAATCAAGGCTACTGGAATACTCAACAGTTTCAGGTACTTCCCTTCAGCCACTCCAATAAACCATAAACTCAAAAGGAATATCTGTGTAATTGTCATGGTTAGGGACAGGTGTCAACTTGGCCAAGTTGTGGTTCATCTGATTGGGCAAGCACTGGCCTGTCTGTTGCAATGAGGACATTTCATAGGATTAGGTCATGATCACGTCAGCTACATCCACAGCTGATTCCATTTGTAATCAGTCAAAGGGGAGTGTCTTCTGCAATTAGTGATGCTAAATCCAATCATAGGAAGCCTTTTAAGGAGGACGCAGAGGAGACAGTTTCATTCCTGCTTTGGTTGGTGAGCCTCTCCTGTGAAGTTCATCCAGGCCATCCATTGGAGTCATCAGCGTCGCAGCCTGCCCTGTGAATTTTGGACTCTGCACTCCTACGGTCACGTGAGACACTTTCATAAATTTTATATTTTCAAGTGTTCCCTGTTTATTCTGTTTCTCTAGAGAACCCTAACTAATACATCTTGGTACCAGGAGTGGTTCTTAAGGAACAGAATCTTAAATATGGGTTTTTATGAATGGTTTTCTACTCTGACTGGGCTCAGAGACACTAAGGACTCTGATTCCCATAATCAGAATGACACTCCCAATCCATGGACTGAGTTGGCAAAGGAGATAGTCAAAATATCATCATTCGATTCACCTAATGCTTCGCTTGTATGAAGCCAGACTCTGGGGGATAATGTTTTTGACACCTTTTCAGAGTTTTGTAGAAATAAGAGTTATAGAGATGTTGGTTGGTTGCTGTTAGATACACTGTCTACATTAAAGGGTGAAAGGGATGGGCTTAAGGCTTCAAACAAGAAGCTTAAGTGCTGTCTGAAAGATGTAGAGGTTTCTATGAGTATCCTGAAGGAAAATTTTATTTCCTGTAGCCGTAGACTTGAGATCTCTGAAAATCAGACCCAGAATCTTATTGTTAGAGTAGCAACTTTACAACGTAAACTGAAATCTCAGTCTTGCATGGTGTCTGCCGTTAAAGTGAGGGCATTGATTGGAAAAGAGTGGGACCCTGAAAAATGGGATGGTGACATATGGATTGATAATGATGTTGGGGGTGAGGTTGAAACCCTAGACCATGCTGAGCCTTCTTTAGATAACCCTGTAATAGTCTGCCCTGAGGACATAGCCGCCCCACCTCCAGCCTGCCTTGAGGAATTGGCCACCCAACCTCCTCCTGAAGGGATTAGCCCTAGAGTTATTAATCCTGTTTCAGCAGATGAAACTGCAAATGAAAGCCCTGAAGCAAATGGCTTGGAAGATATTTCTAATTCTTTTCATGACCCACCCCCACCACCCCTCATTTCTTCTAGACCTATAACTAGACTTAAGTTCCAACAGGCCCCTAAAGGTGAGGTACAAAGTATCACACATGAGGAGGTATGTTATACTCCAAAAGAGCTGTGTGAGTTTTCCAATTTATATAGACAGAAATCAGGGGAATATGTGTGGCAATGGATTTTAAGAGTGTGGGATAATGGTGGGAGGAATATAAGGCTGGATCAGGCTGAATTGATTGATATGGGCCCACTAAGCAGAGATTCTGCATTCAGTGTTATAGGTAGAGCAGTTAGAAAAGGTGTTAACAGCTTGTTTGGGTGGTTGGTTGAAACATGGATCAAAAGGGGGCCAACATTACCTGAGGTTGAAATGCCAGAACTGCCCTGGTATAATGTAGATGAGGGGATCCAGAGGCTTAGAGAGATTGGGATGTTAGAGTGGATTTATCATGCAAAGCCTGCTCTTACACCCCAGGAATGTCCAGAGGATGCACCTTTTACCAGAACAGTGAGAAATAAATTTGTGAGACTAGCACCATCATCCCTCAAGAGCTCTGTGGTTGCACTTCTCTGTAGGTCAGATATTACTGTAGGAACTGCTGTCACTGAGCTGGAATCCTTAAACACAGTGGGGATGACAGGATCCTGAGTTGGCAGAAGCCAGGTGGCAGCACTTAATCACCAAAGACAGGGTAGACGTGGGTATTATAATAGACAACAAACTCAAAGGAGGCATCAAAATTATATGACATGCAGAGATTTGTGGCATTGGCTAGTAAATCATGGGGTGCCTAGAAATACAATAGAAGGGAAGTCTACTAAATTCTTGTTGGAGCTGTATAAACAAAAGAGTTCTAGGTCAAGGGAACAGAAGTCTAACCTGAATTACAAAACACAGAGTCACGGCCCCTTAACCAATTTTCAGACTTGAAACAGTTTACAGACCCTGAGCCCCGTGAATGAAGGGGAGGCCAGGTCCCTATGGGGGAGAAACTTGTTACACTGGCACAAATTTATACTGTTAACCTTCCTCTAAGTCTTCCCCAAGGAGACCGATGGCCTTTTACCAGGGTAACTGTGCATTGGGGAAAAGGAAATGATCAGATGTTTTGGGGATTATTAGACACTGGCTCAGAAGTGACATTAATTCCAGGGGACCCAAAACGTCACTCTGGACCACCAGCCAGAGTGGGGGCTTATGGAGGCCAGGTGATCAATGGAGTTTTAGCTCAGGTCCATCTCACAGTGGGTCCAGTGGGCCCCCGGACCCATCCTGTAGTTATTTCCCCAGTTCCGGAATGTATAATTGGCATAGACATACTGAGCAACTGGCAGAATCCCCACGTTGGTTCTCTAACTCGTGCAGTGAGGGCTATTATGGTGGGAAAAGCCAAGTGGAAGCCACTAGAACTGCCCCTACCAAGCAAAATAGTAAATCAAAAGCAATACCGTATTCCTGGAGGGATTGCAGAGATTACTGCCACTCTTAAGGACTTGAAAGATGCAGGGGTGGTGATTCCCACCACATCCCCATTCAACTCTCCTATTTGGCCTGTGCAGAAAACAGATGGGTCTTGGAGAATGACAGTGGATTATCGTAAACTCAACCAGGTGGTAACTCCAATTGCAGCTGCTGTTCCAGATGTAGTATCATTGCTTGAGCAAATCAATACATCCCCTGGTACCTGGCATACAGCTATTGATCTGGCAAATGCTTTTTTCTCAATAGCTATTAGTAAGGACCACCAGAAACAGTTTGCTTTCAGCTGGCAAGGTCAGCAATATACTTTCACTGTCCTACCTCAGGGGTATATCAACTCTCCAGCCCTATGTCATAATCTTGTTCGCAGAGACCTTGATCGTTTCTGCCTCCCACAAGACATCACACTGGTCCATTATATTGATGATATCATGTTGATTGGACCTAGTGAGCAAGAAGTAGCAACTACTCTAGATTTACTGGTAAGGCATTTGCGTGTCAGAGGATGGGAGATAAATCCAACAAAAATACAGGGGCCTTCCACGTCAGTAAAATTTTTAGGTGTCCAGTGGTGTGGGGCATGTTGAGACATCCCTTCTAAGGTGAAGGATAAATTGCTGCATCTGGCCCCTCCCACATCCAAAAAAGAGGCACAATGCCTAGTTGGTCTTTTTGGATTTTGGCGACAACATATTCCTCATTTGGGTGTGCTACTCCGGCCCATTTATCAAGTGACCAGAAAAGCTGCTAATTTTGAGTGGGGACCTGAACAAGAGGAGGCTCTGCGACAGGTCCAAGCTGCTGTGCAAGCTGCTCTGCCACTTGGGCCATATGATCCAGCAGATCCAATGCTGCTGGAAGTGTCAGTGGCAAATAGAGATGCTGTCTGGAGCCTTTGTCAGGCTCCTATAGGAGAATCACAACGCAGACCCTTAGGATTTTGGAGCAAAGCCTTACCATCTGCTGCAGATAACTACTCTCCATTTGAGAAACAGCTTTTGGCCTGCTATTGGGCCTTAGTAGAGACTGAACGCTTAACCATGGGCCACCAAGTTACCATGAGACCTGAGTTGCCTATCATGAATTGGGTGTTGTCTGACCCACCAAGCCATAAAGTTGGGCGTGCACAGCAGCACTCTATTGTAAAGTGGAAATGGTATATACAAGATAGAGCCAGAGCAGGTCCTGAAGGCACAAGTAAGTTACATGAAGAAGTGGCACAAATGCCCATGGTTTCCACTCCTGCTGCCACATTACCTTCTCTTTCCCAGACCAGAGCTATGGCCTTTTGGGATGTTCCTTACAGTGAATTGACTGAGGAAGAGAAAACTCGGGCCTGGTTTACAGATGGTTCAGCACGATATGCAGGTACCACCCGAAAGTGGACAGCTGCAGCATTACAACCCCTTTCTGGGGTGTCCTTGAAGGACAGTGGTGAGGGGAAATCCTCCCAGTGGGCAGAACTTCGAGCAGTGCACCTGGTTGTTCATTTTGCTTGGAAGGAAAACTGGCCAGAGGTGCATTTGTATACTGACTCATGGGCTGTTGCTAATGGTTTGGCTGGATGGTCAGGGACTTGGAAAGGCCATAATTGGAAAATTGGTGACAAAGAGGTCTGGGGAAGAAGTATGTGGATAGACCTTTCTGAGTGGGCTAAAAACCTGAAGATATTTGTGTCCCATGTGAATGCACACCAGAGGGTGACTTCAGCAGAGGAAGATTTTAATAATCAAGTGGATAAGATGACCCGTTCTATGGATACCAGTCAGCCTCTTTCCCCAGCAACTCCTGTTATTGCCCAATGGGCTCATGAACAAAGTGGTCATGGTGGTAGGGATGGAGGTTATGCATGGGCTCAGCAACATGGACTTCCACTCACCAAGGCTGACCTGGCTACAGCCACTGCTGAGTGCCCAATCTGCCAGCAGCAGAGACTCACACTCAGACCACAATATGGCACCATTCCCCGAGGTGACCAGCCAGCTACATGGTGGCAGGTTGATTACATTGGACCACTCCCTTCATGGAAGGGGCAGTGATTTGTTCTAACTGGAATAGACACATACTCTGGATATGGGTTTGCTTTCCCTGCACACAATGCTTCTGCCAAAACTACTATCCGTGGGCTTACAGAATGCCTTATCCATCGTCATGGTATTCCACATAGCATTGCTTCGGATCAAGGAACACACTTCAAAGCAAATGAAGTGTGGAATGGGCACATGCTCACGGAATTCTCTGGTCTTACCATGTTCCCCATCATCCAGAAGCAGCTGGATTGATAGAATGGTGGAATGGCCTTTTGAAAACTCAATTATGGTGCCAACTAGGTTGCAAAAACTTGAAAGGCTGGGGTAATGTTCTCCAGGAAGCTGTGTATGCTCTGAATCAGCGTCTGCTGTATGGTGCTGTTTTTCCCATAGCCAGGATCCATAGGTCCAGGAACCAAGGGGTGGAAATGGGTGTGGTGCCACTCACTATTACTCCTAGTGATCCACTAGGAAAATTTTTGCTTCCTGTCCCTGCTACCCTGAGTTCTGCTGGTCTACAGGTTTTAGTTCCAAAATGGGGTGTGCTTTCTCCAGGAGAAACAACAGTGATACCACTGAACTGGAAGTTAAGATTGCCACCTGGCCACTTTGGGCTACTTATGTCTCTGGATCAACACACCAAGAAGGGGATTACATTATTGTCTGGGGTATTAACCCTGACTATCAGAAGGAAGTAGGACTGCAACTACATAATGGAGGTAAAGAAGAGTTTTCTTGGAATATAGGAGATCCCCTGGGGCGTCTATTAGTACTACCATGCCCTGTGATTAAAATCAATGGAAAACTGCAACAACACAATCCAGGTAGGACCACTAATGGCTCTGAGACTTCAGGAATGAAGGTTTGGGTCACCCCACCAGGCAAATAACCACGGCCAGCTGAAGTGCTTGCTGAGGGGAAAGGGAACGTGGAATGGGTAGTGGAAGAAGGTAGTGATAAATATGAACTTCGACCATGTGATCAGTTACAGAAATGAGGACTGTAATGCTGTTTTGTTTGTGTTATACTATTTAAGTTGTAAGATATCAAGTTTAAGAATGAATGTTGCCCAAGGATTTGCACCCTATTCTGGAGAGATTTAATGTGTTTCCAGTTATATGCAGGACAGTTGAGTATTGTCAGGTAAAAGAAAAAATGTGTGCTTATTTGTTTTCATTTGGAAATTAAGTATGGTTTAAGGTGATATATATATATACATATATATATATATATATATATGTATATATATATATGCCAAGTTGACAAGGGGTGGACTGTCATGTTTAGGGACAGGTGTCAACTTGGCCAAGTTGTGGTACCTGTTCATCTGATTGGGCAAGCACTGGCCTGTCTGTTGCAATGAAGATATTTCATAGGATTAGGTCATGATCACGTCAGCTACATCTACAGCTGATTCCATTTGTAATCAGTCAAAGGGGAGTGTCTTCTGCAATTATTGATGCTAAATCCAATCATGGGAAGCCTTTTAAGGAGGACTCAGAGGAGACAGTTTCATTCCTGCTTTGGCTGGTGAGCCTCTCCTGTGGAGTTCATCCAGGCCATCCATTGGAGTCATCGGCTTCGCAGCCTGCCCTGTGAATTTTGGACTCTGCATTCCTACGGTCACGTGAGACACTTTCATAAATTTTATATTTGCAAGTGTTCCCTGTTTATTCTGTTTCTCTAGAGAACCCTAACTATTACAGTAATGCATAAGAATAACCTCCAGGATAACCTCTTGACTCTGTTTGAAATCGCTCAGCCAATGAAACTTTTATTTTATTCATTATTTTTTATTATTCTATTTTATTTCATTTATTTCTTTCTTAAATTTTCTCTCCCTTTGGTGGCCACCAGTCTGGGTTCACTCCCAATATATCTTGAGGTATCTCTTTGACTCTGGGTTCTACTAATGTTGAGATGTGTTTTTGTCATTGTTTTTTCATAGGTTTGTTATATTCTCATATAATTTAATTCTTTCTTTTTATTTTGGGTGCACAGGCCAGGAGTTGAACCTAAGTCTCCCGTGTGGTGGGTGGCCATTCTACCACCCATGCATCCTGGCTTAGCTTCTGTTCTGGTTTGCTAGCTGCCAGAATGCAACACACCAGAGATGGATTGGCTTTTAATAAATGGGGATTTATTTTGTTAGTTCTTCAAAGGAAAGGCAGCTAACTTTCCACTGAGGTTCTTTCTTATGTGGGAAGGCACAGGATGGTCTCTGCTGGTCTTCTCTCCAGGCCCCTGGGTTCCAACAACTTTTCCTGGGGTGATTTCTTTCTGTACCTCCAGAGGCCTGGGCTGAGCTGTGAGTGCTGAGATGAGGAATGCCGAGCTGATTGAGCTGTGTTACATTGTGCTCTTTCACTTAAACACCAGCCAATTATTTCAAATGGCATTCATTGCAGCAGGCACATCTCCTAGCTGACTGCAGATGTAATCAGCAACACATGATGTTCACGTACCATTGGCTCATTTCCACAGCAGCAGGACAAGGTGTCTTCACCTGACCAAGTTGACAACTGAATCTAACTACCACACGTCCACCCCTTGTCAACTTGGCAACTACACGCATCACCTTAAACAATATTAAGGTGCAAAGATTTCTGTTCCAGCTGCAGCCTTGTGAATCTCAACACAAGTCATCTGGTGCCAGTATGCAAAGGAGGGTATTCACAGAATACAGGTTTTCACTTCCATAGAGAGAAATTGGAAGATGTAAAACCTGCAGGGCAAACACCATTGGATTTCAAAGTCTGAAAGTCATTCATTCTTCAGCTTTTGAAAGTGGCAGCTCCACCCTTTCTGAGGGCCTATGCAGTGGTCCACCTCTTTCCAAATCAACCTCGGGGAACATTTTGGAGACCACAGTTTCTTGGCTCCACTCTCTCCTTGCATCAGGGCCACCCCTGGGCTCTCTGCCATTTCCGGGACATGTGCTCAACCCTTCCATGTGGTAGCAGCCAGGCTATCCCTAATCCCCCAAGGAGTGTGCTGTACCTTCTCCAAGGCCTGAGGCTGCACAACTGTTCCACTGCAACAAGGTGGGAGGCTCATACTCACCCTTCAGGGTAAACTCACCCTCTCCATGTATATGGGTGTGTCCACTTTCCTGGCTAAGGTTTCTTGGCTTCATACCCGAGTTTCAATGGTTCTCACTCAGTAAACTCCAATCTCTCCCTTTTGTGTCCTTCTTTGTCAAGTTTGGAAGTGGCTCTGTTTACACCAACAGTCTCTTCTAGCAGTCCAAGACTTCCCCATCACTCTCCTTCAGTTCTTCCAAAATCTTCTCCTTAGCCATCCAAAACGCCATTCCAACATATCTGGTATTTGCAAACTGCAGCAGCTCCCCACTCTCCAGTACCAAATCTGTTCTAGTTTTCTAGCTGCCAGAATGCAACACACCAGAGATGAATTGACTTATAATAAAAGGGGATTTATTTTGTTAGTCCTTCAGAGGAAAGGCAGCTAACTTTCCACTGAGGTTCTTTCTTATGTGAGAAGGCACAGGATAGTCTCTGATGGTCTTCTCTCCAGGCCTCTGGGTTCTGACAATTTTCCCTGGGTTGATTCCTTTCTGCACCTCCAAAGGCCTGGACTGAGCTGTGAGTGCTGAGATGAGGTATGCTGAACTGCTTGGGCTGTGCTACATTGACTCTCATTTAAGCACCAGCCAATTATTTCAAATGTCATTCATTGCAGCAGGCCTGCCTCTGAGCCAACTGCAGATATAATTAGGAAGAGATGAAGTTCACATACCATTGGCTCATGTCCACAGCAACAGAACAAGGTGCCTTCACCTGGACAAGTTGACATCTGAATCTAACTACCACAACCTTCAATATGAATTGTATCCATGAGATACAGACCTTGATTTGGTAGGGAATAATTGACAAACCAGGTATAAAGGTAAACTCTCAATGCAAAACTAAGTAGATACGAAACTTCAGATGAGTGAAGGAAACCAAATTGCAAAAGAGCCATATCAAAATAATGAAATGCCCTGAACATAACAGAAAAATCATGAAGCACATGAATATCTAAGCAGAAGTGGCCCTGCCAAATAACAATTCAAAATTCCAGAGGGGACACAGAATGTGGAAAAACCACTCAAGTATATTAATAAAGAAAAGAAAGATATTAAAAGGACACTGGAATAAC
The DNA here is from genome assembly GCF_023851605.1 of Tamandua tetradactyla. NCBI lineage: Eukaryota > Metazoa > Chordata > Mammalia > Pilosa > Myrmecophagidae > Tamandua > Tamandua tetradactyla. The sequence continues at coordinate 92,871,549 of NC_135337.1, read as the reverse complement.
ATAAAGAAGAATTTTGAAGTTTAAGTAGAAGAATGGTAGATTTCACAGAAATGAAATATACAGTAGAACAAATTAGAAATATAGTAGAGATACATGATAACAGATTTGAAGATGCAGAAGGAAGAAAAAGTGAGTTAGAGGAAAGAACAATTGCACTAGAGTGTACAAAAGAACAAATAGCAAGAAAAATGGGAAAAATGTATGTGGACATAGGGAAATGATAACAAGAACTACACAAATATAAGAATCATTTATGTCCCATAAAGAGAAGAGAAGATTAAAGGGTTAAGAAATTTACTTAAATATATAATTGGGAAAAACTTCCCCACTTTTATAGAAGACATAAATATACAAATCTAAAAGGTGTAATGAATTCCAAATAGAATAAATCTATATAGGGCTACAAAAAAAACACATGGTAATTAAAGTGTCAAATGCTGAAGAGAAAAAAAAGTCCTGAAAGTAGAAAAAGTAATCTGTTATATACAAGAGAAAACACATAAGACTGACTTCAGACTACTCAACAGGTACCATGGAAGCAAAAAGGCAATGGTATGATATATTTAAGATCCTGAATGGGAAATATTTTCAGCCAAGAATTCTTTATCCAGCCAAATTATTCTTCAAAATTGAGGGAGAGATTAAAATCTTCAAAGACAAAGATTGAGTGAACAAAAGACCAGCCCTAACAGAAATCCTAAAGGGAGTCCTATCAGCTGGCAAAAAAAAGAAAAAAGACAGGTGAGGGAGAATTGGAGGAGGGCACAGAATTTAAGAATATGAGTAAGAGTAATTTAAAGGATAACAAGAGAGAGAAGGAAAATAATATACTTATCTGACAAATAAAACTAAAGTATAACATGGTAGGGTCAGGAAATGTTTTTATAGTAATTACTTTGAGCATTAATCTCACCAATTAAAAGGTGCATACTGGAAGAAAAGATTAAAAGCATAATCCATCTATATACTATTTACAAGAGACACATCTAAGACTCAAGGACACAATTAGATTGAAATTGCAAGGATGGAAAACGATCTGTTATGCAAACTGTAACCAAAAGAAAACAGGAGTAGCAATACAACTATCTGACAAAATAGACTTTAGATATAAAAACTCATAAGAGAAATGAAAGACACTACATAATAATAAACGCGGCAATTCACCAAGAGCAAAGAACAACCATAAATGTCTACACTTCCAATTACTGAGTTTCAAAGCATATGAGGCCAACATTGGAAAAAACATAAGGACCAATAGACATTTCAACATAATAGTGGGAGATTTTAAATACACCACTCTCCACTATAGACAGAACAACCAGACAGGATTGACCAGGAAATAGAGAAGCCAAACAATGGGATAAATGAATTAGACATAATAGACCTGTATAGATCATTACACCCCAGAACACCAGGATATACGTTCATCTCTAGTCCACATGGGACATTTTTCAGGACACATCATTCTTCAGGATGGCCAGCATAAAAACTGAGCCTTTATAAATTTAATAGGTTTGAAATTATCCAAAGCAATTTTTCTGATCACATTGGAATAAAGCTGGAAATTAATAATCACCAAGGAATCAGAGCTGTCACAAATATATGGACATTAAACAACATACTCTTTTCTTAAGTAATCAATGGGTCAATGAAGAAATTTCTGGAGAAATTGGTAAATATCTGTATATGGATGATAATGAGGATATAACATATAAAACCTATGAGATATGGTAAAGGAAGTGCTGAAAGGGAAATTTATTGCACTAGACATCTATATTAAAAAACAGGAATGAGCAAAAACTTGGGGATTTAACTTTCCACTTGGAGAATTTAGAGAAAGAACAGTAAACTAACCCCAAAGCCAATAAGATAAATAATAAAGATTAAAGCAGAAATAAACAAACTGGAGAACAATGAAAAAATAGAAAGAATAAAAAAATGATTCTTTGAGGATATCAATAAAATTGGTGGACCCCTATCTAGACTAAAAGAAAAAATGGAGATGATGAAAATAAACAAAATCAGAAATGAGAGGACATCATTACCACAGATCATGAAAATATTTTTAAAATCACAAGAGAATATTAGGAACAAATACATGCCAACAAACTAGACAACTGAAATGAAATGGAAAAATTCCTAGAAACACATGAATTAATTATCTGACTCAAGAATAAATAGAAGGTTTCAATGTACTAATTACAAGTAAAGAGATTCAATCAGTCATCAAAAACTAACAGACTAGACAACTTAAATGAAATGGAAAAATTCCTAGAAACACATAAATTAATGATTCTGACTCGAGAATAAACAGAAGATTTCAATGTACCAATTAGTAAGTAAAGAAATTCAATCGGTCATCAAAAGCTTCCCACAAAGAAAATCCCAGGAGCAGATGGCTTCACAGGTAAATTTAATCAATCGTCCGAAAGAGAACTAACACCAATCCTGCCAAACTCTTCCAAAAAATTTGAGAAAAAGTGGAGGCTACCTAACTCATTTTATGAAGCTAACCTCATTCTAAAACCAAAATCGGTTAAAGATGCTACAAGAAAGGAAAATTACAGGCCAATCCCTTGCAGAACATAGATTAAAAAATTCTTAACAAAATACTAAGAAATCAAACAATGACATATTAAAAGAATTATACATTATGTGAAAAATCACATGTTCATATTGATTGATACTAAAAAAGCATTTGACAAAATCCAAGCTCTTTGCCTGATAAAACTTTTGAAAATTGAGGAATCAAAGAAAATTTTCTCAATATCATAAAGGGTATATATGAAAAACCAATAGCCAGCATCATACTTCACAGTAAGAAATTGAAAGCATTCCCTCTACAATAGGAAATGAGACAAGGATGACCATCTCAAATCATCTCCACAAGGAAGTTGGATTTCCCCTGTTACTGATAAGGAATCAAAGTTCTAAATGATTTATTCCACTTCACTAGGGAAATACTCAGTCAGTCATGTACATTAGTAATGGCAGAGGCTGAAATAGTGACTCCATAATTTGACCAGTTAGGATCACATTTGTGTTGGGCAGGAATATTCTTGCTGAAGAACATCCAAAATATCTACCCAACTGGTGGTAGCAATTCCCATCAAGGATTCATTCATTGAGCAGGACCTACAGCATTGGCATCCCCTGGGTGCTTGATGAATGATGCATAACTTCTGGGTACGCCTGAGACTTGCTGAATAAGAATCTGTATTTGAACAAGAGCCCCAGAGATTCCTATGCTGATTGAATTAGGGAAGTGTTGGTTTAGCACAGGGTGCCTTGGCACTGGCAAGGTTGACATTTGGGCTGGATTGTGATGGGGGCTGTCCTTTGCATGTAGGATGTTCAGGAGGATGTGTGATCTTTTCCCAACAAATACCAGTAGTACCCTTCACCCACCAGTTGAGAAAAATCTAAGTGTTTCACATATATTCAAACTCACCAGTAAAGGAGTAATTGCTAGTAACGTTTTTCATATATCAGTGACATAAACAGGCATTGCCAATTGTATAGGTAGGGTTCTCTAGAGAAACAAAATCAACAAGGAACACTTGTAAACATAAAATTTATAAAAGTGTCTCATGTAAATCTTTGGAATGCAGAGTCCAAAATCAGCAGGGCCGGTTTTGAAGCTGATGATTCTGATGGAGGGTCTGGATGAACTCCACAGGAGAGGCTCTCCACCTGAAGAATGAAGAGAACCAGTCTCTTCCGAATCCTACTTAAAGGGCTTCCAGTGATTAGACCAAGATGGCAGCTCAGCAATGTGCACGTTTTAGTTCATTCTCCAGAACAACTACTAAACAACCAGAAACAGTACAGAACTGCTCCTGGAGCTATGTCAGTGACCAGACACACAGCGTACCCCAGTCTGGATCTGCTGTGAGCAGCCTCCACAGAACCATGAGTTCCCGAAGCTGCCATGACTGGCACCCCTCCCCCACAGGCTGCTTCTCTGAGTCCAACCAAATACCAGTTGTGGCATTAATTAACAAATACTGAGTACTAAAAATCGGCCTCCAGCTCAGATGAACCTGGTCAAAAAGGAGGTCACTCATTGGGCTAATGAAAAAAGAAAAAAAAAGGAAAGAAACAGAGGTTTTTGCTGCTGCATTTCTACAAAGGCTTGATTGCCTCTGGACTCAGTAGCAGGACTTTTCAGGCTGCAACTGCCCCAGGCATAGGCAGAAACAAGCTGCTTTCAGGCAGGGATTGTCTCAAGTCTGTGCCTTCCCCAGATGAGGGGTGAAGCCCAACTGAGGTGGAATCCCTCCCTCAAGGAATTCAGAACCCAGGTATTAGAAATTTGAAGCCATTAAAATCAGCCTACAATGTCTCCTCTGTCTCCACCATGCCCAAAGCAGGGAGAGTCTCCTAAAGTAAAAGGTACTGCATCATCTTATGCTGGTGGGACCTGCAGGCAGACAAATCTCACATACTGGGCAGGATAAGAAAAACAGAGCCCAGAGACTTCACAGGAAAGTCTTTTAACGTGCTGGATCTCACCCACAGCGAAAACTGACATAGGTGACCCCTTCCCACTGATATGAGGTCAGCTTAGCCGGGCAAAACCCAGCTAGAGTCTATAATACCTACATAGACCCTCCTAAGGGTGGGGGGAGAAAAGGCACCATACAAGCAGAGCAAGAAACAAGAAAACAAGAACCAAAAAATTCTCCTCACTTAAACAAAACCTAAGCTAGAGGTACAGAAAAAGCTGAACTGAATTTCAAAGAACTGATAGACAAAAAATTCATCCAGCAAGAAAACCCCTAGGTAAGAGAACAGAAAGCAATCTCCAGAATAAACTAATTAAGGTAATTAAATGTCTATAAGCCAGCAAAAAATAAAAAAAGTCACACCAGGGAAATTGAAGATATGGCCCAGTGAAAGGAAGAAACCAACAGTTCAAATGTGATACAAATGCCCCATGTGGACAATTAATTCAGAATATATGAACAGACATGGAAAACCTCATCAAAAACCAAATCAATGAATTCAGGGAGGATATGAAGAAGGCAGGGAATGGACAAAAAGAAGAAATGGAAAACCTGAAAAAACAAATCACAGAACTCATGAGAATGAAAGGCACAGTAGAAGAGATGAAAAAAGCAACGGAAACTTACTATGGTAGATTTCGAGAGACAGAGGAGAGGATTAGTGATCTGGAAGATGGAACAACTGAAATCCGACAAGAAACAGAAACTATAGGGAAAAAATGGAAAAATATGAGCAGAGACTCAGAGAATTGAGTGATAATATGAAGCACATGAATATACGTGCTGTGGTATCCCAGAAGGAGAAGAGAAGGGAAAAGGAGGAGAAAAACTAATGGAGGAAATTATCACTGAAAATTTCCCAACTGTTATGAAAGACTTAAAATTATGGATCCAAGAAGTGCAGCATACCCCAAAGAGAATAGATTCAAATAGACGTACTCCAAGACACTTACTAATCAGAATATCAGAGGTCAAAGAGAAAGAGAGGATCTTGAAAGCAGCAAGAGAAAACCAATCCATCACATACAAAGGAAACCCAATAAGACTATGTGTAGATTTCTCAGCAGAAACCACGGAGGTGAGAAGACAGTGGAATGATATATTTAAATTACTAAAAGAGAAAATCTGCCCACCAAGAATTCCATATCCAGCAAAACTGTCCTTCAAAAATGAGGGAGAATTTAAAACATTTTCAGGCAAAAAATCACTGAGAGAATTTGTGACCAAGAGACAAGTTATGAAAAAAATATTAAATGGAGCACTGGAGACAGATACAAAAACACAAAAGAAAGAGATATGGAGAAGAGTGTAGAAAGAAGGAAAATTAGATATGGCATATAAATTCCAAAAGGCGAAATGGTAGAGGAAAGTACTACCTGTACAGTAATAACAGTAAATGTTAATGTACTGAACTCCCCAATCAAAAGACATAGACCGGCAGAATGGATTAAAAAGCAGGATCCTTCTAAATGCTGTCTACAGGAAACACAACTTAGACCCAAAGATAAACATAGGTTGAAAGTGAAAAGTTAAGAAAAGGTTTTTCATGCAAATAACAACCAGAAAAGAGCAAAAGTAGCTACACTAATATTCAACAAATTAGACTTCAAATGTAAAGCAGTTAAAAGAGATAAAGAAGAACGTTATGTACTAGTAAAAGGAACAATTCAACAAGAAGACATAACAATCATAAATATTTATGCACCAAACCAGAATGCCCCCAAATACATGATGCATACACTGAAAATACTGAAAAGGGAAATAGACACATCTATCATAATAGTTGGAGACTTCAATTCCCCACTCTCATCAATGGACAGAACATTTAGACAGAAGTTCAATAAAGAAACAGAGAATTTGAATATTACAATAAATGAGCTAGACTTAACAGACATTTATAGGACATTACACCACACAACAGCAGATACACCTTTTTCTCGAGTGCTCATGGATCATTCTCACAGATAAACCATATGCTGGGTCACAAGGAAATCTCAACAAATTTAAAAAGATTGAAATCATACAAAACACTTTCTCAGATCATAAAGGAATGAAGTTGGAAATCAATAATAGCCTGAGTGCCAGAAAATTCAAATATGTGGAGACTCAACAACATATTCTATTTTTTTATTATTAATTAACGGAAAAAAAGAAAAAAAGAAATTAAGAAAAAAAGAAATTAACCCAACATTTAGAAATCATACCATTCTACATATGCAATCAGTAATTCTTAGCATCATCACATAGATGCATGATCATCGTTTCTTAGTACATTTGTATCGGTTTAGAAGAACTAGCAACACAACAGAAAAAGATAGAGAATGTTAATATAGAGAAAAAAATAAAAGTAATAACAATAGTAAAAAAAAAGACAAATAAACAACCAGACAAAAAAACAAAAAAACAAAAGCAAACAAACAAACAAACAGAAAACCTATAGCTCAGATGCAGCTTCATTCAGTGTTTTAACAAGATTACTTTACAATTAGGTATTATTGCGCTGTCCATTTTTGAGTTTTTGTATCTAGTCCTGTTGCACAGTCTGTATCCCTTCAGCTCCAATTGCCCATTATCTTACCCTGACTCTAACTCCTGTTGGACTCTGTTACCAATGACATATTCCAAGTTTATTCTCGAATGTCGGTTCACATCAGTGAGACCATACAGTCTTCGTCCTTTAGTTTTTGGCTAGACTCACTCAGCATAATGTTATCTAGGTCCATCCATGTTATTACATGCTTCATAAGTTTATCCTGTCTTAAAGCTGCATAATATTCCATCGTATGTATATACCACAGTTTGTTTAGCCACTCTTCTGTTGATGGACATTTTGGCTGTTTCCATCTCTTTGCAATTGTAAATAACGCTGCTATAAACATTGGTGTGCAAATGTACATTTGTGTCTGTGCCCTTAAGTCCTTTGAGTAGATTCCCAGCAATGGTATTGCTGGGTCGTATGGCAATTCTATATTCAGCTTTTTGAGGAACCGCCAAACTGCCTTCCACAGTGGTTGCACCATTTGACATTCCCACCAACAGTGGATGAGTGTGCCTCTTTCTCCGCATCCTCTCCAGCACTTGTCATTTTCTGTTTTGTTGATAATGGCCATTCTGGTGGGTGAGAGATGATATCTCATTGTGGTTTTGATTTGCAATTCTCTAATGGCCAGGGACATTGAGCATCTCTTCATGTGCCTTTTGGCCATACGTATTTCCTCTTCTGAGAGGTGTCTGTTCAAGTCTTTTTCCCATTTTGTAATTGGGTTGGCTGTCTTTTGGTTGTTGAGTTGAACAATCTCTTAATAAAATCTGGATACTAGTCCTTTATCTGATATGTCATTTCCAAATATTGTCTCCCATTGTGTAGGCTGTCTTTCTACTTTCTTCATGAAGTTCTTTGATGCAAAAAAGTATTTAATTTTGAGGAGCTCCCATTTATTTATTTCCTTCTTCAGTGCTCTTGCTTTAGGCTTAAGGTCCATAAAACCGCCTCCAATTGTAAGTTTCATAAGATATCTCCCTACATTTTCCTCTAACTGTTTTGTGGTCTTAGACCTAATGTTTAGATCTTTGATCCATTTTGAGTTAACTTTTGTATAGGGTGTGAGATATGGGTCTTCTTTCATTCTTTTGCATATGGATATCCAGTTCTCTAGGCACCATTTATTGAAGAGACTGTTCTGTCCCAGGTGAGTTGGCTTGACTTCCTTATCAAAGATCAAATGTCCATAGATGACAGGGTCTATATCTGAGCACTCTATTCGATTCCATTGCTCAATATACCTATCTTTATGCCAATACCATGCTGTTTTGACCACTGTGGCTTCATAATATGCCTTAAAGTCAGGCAGCATGAGACTTCCAGCTTCGTTTTTTTCCTCAAGATGTTTTGAGCAATTCGGGGCACCCTGCCCTTCCAGATAAATTTGCTTATTGGTTTTTCTATTTCTGAAAAATAAGTTGTTGGGATTTTGATTGGTATTGCATTGAATCTGTAAATCAATTTAAGTAGGATTGACATCTTAACTGTATTTAGTCTTCCAATCCATGAACACGGTATGCCATTCCATCTATTTAGGTCTTCTGTGATTTCTTTTAACAGTTTTTTGTAGTTTTCTTTATATAGGTTTTTTGTCTCTTTAGTTAATTTATATCTAGTTATTTTATTCTTTTAGTTGTAATTGTAAATGGGATTCGTTTCTTGATTTCCCCCTCAGCTTGTTCATTACTAGTGTATAGAAATGCTACAGATTTTTGAATGCTGATCTTGTAACCTGCTACTTTGCTGTACTCATTTATTAGCTCTAGTAGTTTTGTTGTGGATTTTTCTGGGTTTTCGATGTATAGTATCATATCGTCTGCAAACAGTGATAGTTTTACTTCTTCTTTTCCAATTTTGATGCCTTCTATTTCTTTTTCTTGTCTAATTGCTCTGGGTAGAACCTCCAACACAATGTTGAATAATAGTGGTGATAGTGGACATCCTTGTCTTGTTCCTGATCTTAGGGGGAAAGTTTTCAATTTTTCCCCATTGAGGATGATATTAGCTGTGGGTTTTTCATATAGTCCCTCTATCATTTTAAGGAAGTTCCCTTTTATTCCTATCTTTTGAAGTGTTTTCAACAGGAAAGGATGTTGAATCTTGTCAAATGCCTTCTCTGCGTCAATTGAGATGGTCATGTGATTTTTCTGCTTTGATTTGTTGATATGTTGTATTACATTAATTGATTTTCTTATGTTGAACCATCCTTGCATACCTGGGATGAATCCTACTTGGTCATGATGTATAATTCTTTTAATGTATTGTTGGATACTATTTGCTAGTATTTTATTGAGGATTTTTGCATCTATATCCATTAGAGAGATTGGTCTGTAGTTTTCTTTTTTTGTAATATCTTTGCCTGGTTTTGGTATGAGGGTGATGTTGGCTTCATGGAATGAATTAGGTAGTTTTCCCTCCACTTCGATTTTTTTGAAGAGTTTGAGGAGAGTTGGTACTAATTCTTTCTGGAATGTTTGGTAGAATTCACATGTGAAGCCGTCTGGTCCTGGACTTTTCTTTTTAGGAAGCTCTTGAATGACTGATTCAAGTTCTTTACTTGTGATTGGTTTGTTGAGGTCATCCATTTCTTCTTGAGTCAAAGTTGGTTGTTCATGTCTTTCCAGGAACCCGTCCATTTCATCTAAATTGTTGTATTTATTAGCGCAAAGTTGTTCATAGTATCCTGTTATTACCTCCTTTATTTCTGTGAGGTCAGTAGTTATGTATCCTCTTCCATTTCTGATCTTATTTATTTCCATCCTCTCTCTTCTTCTTTTTGTCAATCTTGCTAAGGGCCCATCAATCTTATTGATTTTCTCATAGAACCAACTTCTGGTCTTATTTATTTTCTCTATTGTTTTCATGTTTTCAATTTCATTTATTTCTGCTCTGATCTTTGTTATTTCTTTCCTTTTGCTTGCTTTGGGATTAGTTTGCTGTTCTTTTTCCAGTTCTTCCAAGTGGACAGTTAATTCCTGCATTTTTGCCTTTTCTTCTTTTCTGATATAGGCATTTAGGGTAATAAATTTCCCTCTTAGTACTGCCTTTGCTGTGTCCCATAAGTTTTGATATGTTGTGTTTTCATTTACGTTCGCCTCGAGGTATTTACTAATTTCTCTTGCAATTTTTTCTTTGACCCACTCGTTGTTTAAGAGTGTGTTGTTGAACCTCCACGTATTTGTGAATTTTCTGACACTCTGCCTATTATTGATTTCCAACTTCATTCCTTTATGATCCGAGAAAGTGTTGTGTATGATTTCAATCTTTCTAAATTTGTTAAGACTTGCTTTGTGACCCAGCATATGGTCTATCTTTGAGAATGATCCATGAGCACTTGAGAAAAAGGTGTATCCTGCTGTTGTGGGATGTAATATCCTATAAATATCTGTTAAGTCTAGCTCATTTATAGTAATATTCAGATTCTCTATTTCTTTATTGATTCTCTGTCTAGATGTTCTGTCCATTGATCAGAGTGGGGAATTGAAGTCTCCAACTATTATGGTACATGTGTCTATTTCCCTTTTCAGTGTTTGCAGTGTATTTCTCACGTATTTTGGGGCATTCTGATTCAGTGCATAAATATTTATGATTGTTATGTCTTCTTGTTTAATTCTTCCTTTTATTAGTATATAGTATCCTTCTTTGTCTCTTTTAACTGTTTTACATTTGAAGTCTAACTTGTTGGATATTAGTATAGCCACTCCTGCTCTTTTCTGGTTGTTATTTGCATGAAATATCTTTTCTCAACCTTTCACTTTCAACCTATGTTTATCTTTGGGTCTAAGATGTGTTTCCTGTAGACAGCATATAGAAGGATCATGTTTTTTAATCCATTCTGCCAGTCTATGTCTTTTGATTGGGGAATTCAGCCCATTAGCATTTAGTGTTATTACTGTTTGGATAATATTTTCCTCTACCATTTTGCCTTTTGTATTATATATATCATATCTGACTTTCCTTCTTTCTACACTCTTCTCCATACCTCTCTCTTCTGTCTCTTCATATCTGACTCTAGTGCTCCCTTTAGTATTTCTTGCAGAGCTGGTCTCTTGGTCACAAATTCTCTCAGTGACTTTTTGTCTGAGAATGTTTTAATTTCTCCCTCATTTTTGAAGGACAATTTTGCTGGATATAGGAGTCTTGGTTGGCAGTTTTTCTCTTTTAGTAATTTAAATATATCATCCCACTGTCTTCTAGCTTCCATGGTTTCTGCTGAGAAATCTACACATAGTCTTATTGGGTTTCCCTTGTATGTGATGGATTGTTTTTCTCTTGCTGCTTTCAAGATCCTCTCTTTCTCTTTGACCTCTGACATTCTAACTAGTAAGTGTCTTGGAGAACACCTATTTTGGTCTAATCTCTTTGGAGTGCACTACACTTCTTGGATCTGTAATTTTAGGTCTTCCATAAGAGTTGGGAAATTTTCAGTGATAATTTATTCCATTAGTTTTTCTACTGTTTTTCCCTTCTCTTCTCCTTCTGGGGCACCCACAACATGTATATTTGTGTGGTTCATATTGTCCTTGAGTTCCCTGATACCCTGTTTAAATTTTTCCATTCTTTTCCCGATAGTTTCTGTTTCTTTTTGGAATTCAGATGTTCCATCCTCCAGATCACTAATTCTATCTTCTGTCTCTTTAAATCTATCATTGTAGGTATCCGTTGTTTTTTCCATCTTTTCTACTTTGTCCTTCACTTCCATAAGTTCTGTGATTTGTTTTTTCAGTTTTTCTATTTCTTCTTTTTGTTCAGCCCATGTCTTCTTCATGTCCTCCCTCAATTTATCGATTTCGTTTTTGAAGAGGTTTTCCTTTTCTGTTCGTATATTCAGCGTTAGTTGTCTCAGATCCTCTATCTCATTTGAACTATTGGTTTGTTCCTTTGACTGGGCCATATTTTCAATTATTTGAGCGTGATCCGTTATCTTCTGCTGGCGCTTGCACATTTAGACAGATTTCCCTGGGTGTTGGATCCAAAAGTTTGGAAGATTTTTCTGTGAAATCTCTGGGTTCTGTTTTTCTTATCCTGCCCAGTAGGTGGCGCTCGTGGCACACGTTTGTCTGGGGGTCACACCAGTAAAAGGTGCTGTGGGTCCTTTAACTTTGGAAAACTCTCGCTGTCGGGAGGTTTGCCAGCTGAAGCAGCTTGGAAGAGTGCTAGCCAGCCCAGGGTCTGAACGCGGGGAGGGTCACCGGCCGCTGCAGCCCGGGAAAGCGCCCGTCCAAATTTCCTAGTCGGCCCAGGGTGCAAAGCGTGGTGGGAGGGCGCCAGCCGCCGCGGCCCTGGAGAGTGCATCGTTCCGTGGAGTCACGTGTTTGGAAGGGCCCCCCCATCACCGTTCTCTGCCACCTGGGGATTTCCAATCCAATTCTCTCAGTTGGTCCGGGGGGCCACGCGTGGTGTGGGCACCAGCCGCCATGGTTTGAGGGGACCGCCTGTCCAATTCTCCCAACCGGCCTGGGAAAGGGGAAGGGAGTGACTCTGGCCGCTTGCCGCCCCGCCCGGTGAAGCCGTGCCCCTCGGCGATCTCACCGGAGCGAGTTCTCTGAGCCAGTCAGCCGTTCCAGGATGGGGTATGCTGTCTTTTTTTTATCTCTGTCATGGCTTTGGGAGCTTTCTGGATCATTTCTACTCCCCTAGTAGCTGTTCTGGAGGAGGAACTAAGATCCGCGTGTCTTACTAAGCCACCATCTTCTCCCCAATTCGAACAACATATTCTTAAACAACCAGTAGGTCAAGGAAGAAATTACAAGAGAAATCAATAAATATCTAGGGGCAAATGAAAATGAAAACACAACATATCAAAACTTATGGGATGCAGCAAAGGCAGTGCAAAGAGGGTAATTTATTGCCCTGAATGCCTATATTAAAAAAGAAGAAAGGGCAAAAATTCAGGAATTAACTGTCCACTTGGAAGAACTGGAGAAAGAACAGCAAATTAACCTCAAAGTAAGCAAAAGGAGAGAAATAACAAAGATTAGAGCAGAAAAAAATGAAATTGAGAACATGAAAACAATTGAGAAAATCAATAAGACCAGAAGTTGGTTCTATGAGAAAATCAATAAGATTGATGGGCCCTTAGCAAGACTGACAAAAAAGAAGAAGAGAGAGGATGCAAATAAATAAGATCAGAAATGGAAGAGGAGACATAACCACTGATTCCACAGAAATAAAGGAGGTAATAACGGGATACTATGAACAACGTTATGCTAATAAATACGACAATGTAGATGAAATGGACAACTTCCTAGAAAGGCATGAGCAACCAACTTTGACTCAAGAAGAAATAGACGACCTCAACAAAGCAATCACAAGTAAAGAAATTGAATCAGTCATTAAAAAGCTTCCCAAAAAGAAAAGTCCAGGACCAGATGGCTTCACATGTGAATTCTACCAAACATTCCAGAAAGGATTATTACTACTCCTGCTAAAACTCTTCAAAAAAATTGAAGAGAGAAAGCTACCGAATTCATTCTATGAAACCAACATCATTCTCATACCAAAGCCAGACAAAGATATTATAAAACAAAAAACAACAGAACAATCTCTCTAATGAATATAGATGCAAAAATCCTCAATAAAATCCTAGCAAATCGCATCCAGCAACACATAAAGAATTATACATCATGACCAAGTAGGATTCATCCAGGTATGCAAAGATGGTTCAACATAAGAAAATCAATTAATGTATTACACCTTATCAACAAATCAAAGCAGAAAAATCACATGATCATCTCAGTTGATGCAGAGAAGGCATTTGACAAAATTCAACATCCTTTCCTCTTGAAAACACTTCAAAGGATAGGAATACAAGGGAACTTCCTTAAAATAATAAGGGGAATATATGAAAAACCCACAGCTAATATCATCTTCAATAGGGAAAAACTGAAAACTTTCCCCCTAAGATCGGGAACAAAACAAGGCTGTCCACTATCACCACTGTTATTCCACATTGTGTTGGAAGTTCTAGTCATGGCAATTAGACAATAAAAAGAAATACAATGCATCAAAATTGGAAAGGAAGAAGTAAAACTCTCACTGTTTGGAGATGATATGATACCATATGTCGAAAACCCTGAAAAACCCACAGCAAAACTACTAGAGCTAATAAACGATTACAGCAAAGTGGCAAGTTACAAGATCAACAGTCAAAAATCTGTAGTGTTTCTATACACTAGTGATGAATAATCTGAGGGGGAAATCAAGAAACAAATTCCATTTACAATTGGAATCAAAAGAATAAAATATTTAGGAATAAATTTAACTAAAGAGACAAAAGACCCATACAAAGAAAACTACAAGAAATTGTTAAAAGAAATCACAGAAGACCTTAATAGATGGAAGGGCCTACCGTGTTCATGGACTGGAAGACTAAATATAGCTGAGATGTCAATTCTATCTAAAGTGATTTACAGATTCAATGCAATACCAATCAAATTCCCAACAACTTACATTTCAGAAATAGAGAAACCAATAAGCAAATTTATCTGGAAGGGCAGGGTGCCTCATATTGCTAAAAGTATCTCGAGGAGAAAAAACGAAGCTGGAGTTCTCACACTGCCTGTAAGGTTTTAAGACATATTATGACACTACAGTGGTCAAAACAGCATGGTACTGGCATAAAGATAGATATATTGACCAATGGAATCGAACAGAGTGTTCAGATATAGACCCTCTCATCTATGGACATTTGATCTTTGATAAGGCAGTCAAGTCAACTCATCCGGGACAAAACTGTCTCTTCAATAAATGGTGCCTAGAGAACTGGATATCCACATCCAAAAGAATGAAAAAGGACCCACATCTCACACCCTATACAAAAGTTAACAAAAAATAGATCAAAGATATAAACGTTAGGTCTAAGACCATAAAACAGTTAGAGGAAAATGTAGGGAAATAGCTTATAAATCTTATAATTGGAGGTGGTTTTATAGACCTTACACCCAAAGCAAGAGCACTGAATAAAGAAAGAAAGAAATGGGAACTCCTCATGATTAAACACTTTTGCACATCAAAGAATTTCATCAATAAAGTAAAAAGACAGCCTACACAATGGGAGACAATATTTGTAAATGACATATCAGATAAAGGTCTGGTATCCAGAATCTATAAAGAGATTGTTCAACTCAACAACAAAAAGACAGCCAGTCCAATTACAAAATGGGAAAAAAGATTTGAACATACACTTCTCAGAAGAGGAAATAAAAATGGCCCAAAGGCACACGAAGGGATGCTCAATGTCCCTGGCCATTAGAGAAATGCAAATCAAAACCACAATGAGATATCATCTCACACCCAGCAGAATGGCCATTATTGACAAAACAAAATGACAAGTGCTGGAGAGGATGTGGAGAAAGAGGCACACTTATTCACTGTTGGTGGGAATGTCAAATTGTACAACCACTGTGGAAGGCAGTTTGGCAGTTCCTCAAAAAGGTGGTTATAGAATTACCATATGACATGGCAATACCATTGCTAGGTATCTACTTAAAGGACATAAGGGCAAAGACACAAATGGACATTTACACACCAATATTTATAGCAGCATTATTTACAGTTGCAAAGAGATGGAAATAGCCAAAATGTCCATCAACCAAGGAGTGGCTAAACAAACTGTGGTATATACATGTGATGGAATATTATGCAGCTTTAAGACAGAATAAACTTATGAAGTATGTAACAACATGGATGGACCTTGAGAACATTATGCTTAGTGAGACTAGCCAAAAACTAAAGGACAAATATTGTATGGTCTCACTGATATGAACTGACATTAGTGAATAAATTTGAAATATTTTGTTGGTAACAAAGACCACCAGGAGATAGAAATAAGGTAGGATATTGGATAACTGGAGCTGAAGGGATACAGACTGTGCAACAGGACTGAACACAAAAGCTCAGAAATGGACAGCAGAATACTATCTAAGTGGACTACAATTATGTTAAAACCCTGAATGAAGCTGCATGTAAGAATTATAGAAGGAGGAGGGCTGGGGACATAAATGAAATCAGAAAGAAAGATAGATGTTAAAGATTGAGATGGTATAGTCTAGGAATGCCTAGAGTGTATAATAATAGTGACTAAATGTACAAATTTTAAAAATGCTTTTGCATGAGGAAGAACAAAGGAATGTCATTATTGCAGGGTGCTGAAAATAGATGGTAATTAATGTTTTAAAATGTCACCTTATGTGTGAGACTAAAGCAAAAAATGTTCATGTGGTACAAAATTTATATTTTGACTAGTGCATTTCCTAGTATAACTTATGTAGATAGTTTGACTGAACACCATAAGTACTTGTGATCTCAGGTAGGAAATGAAATTTTGTTGGTTTGTACAGAGTGATGCCCTGATGAATCCCAGTGTGATTCAATCAGAGTGGAAAAGTATTTTCAAAGTGCCCTTCAGGGAATGGTGAGAATGGGGAGAAATTCAACTTCCCCAAGTTGAATTCTTGATATTCTCACAAGCAGAGTGGAAAACCAAAGCTTTAGGCTGAGCCCCCAGTCTTGGGGTTTGTTCTTATGAAACTTAACCCCACAAAGAATAGGTCAAGTCTACTTAAAATTTATGCCTAAGAGTCACCTCCAAGAGAGCCTCTTTCGTTGCTCAAATGTGGCTTCTCTCTCCTGCCAACACAACAAGAAGACTCACCATGCTCCCTGTCTATGTGGAACATGACTCCCAGGGGTGTGGACCTTCCTGGCAATGTGGGACAGAAATCCTGGAATGAGCTGAATCTCAGCATCAAGGGATTGAGAAAAACCCTAGAATGAGCTGAGACTTAACATCAAGGGATTTAGAAAATCTTCTTGACTGAAAGGGGGAAGAGTGAAATGAGACAAAGTGTCAATGGCTGAGAGATTCCAAACAGAGTAGAGAGGTTATCCTGGAGGTTATTCTCACACATTAAGTAGATATCACCTTGTTATTCAAGATGCAGTGGAGAGGCTAGAGGGAACTACCTGAAAATGTAGAGCTGTGTTCCTGTAGGCATGTTTCTTGATGATGACTGAATAATGATATAGCTTTCACAATGTGACTGTGATTGTGAAACCTTGTGTCTAGTGCTCCTTTTATCTACCATGTCAACAGACGAGTAGAACATATGGAATAAAAATAAATAGTGGGGGAGCAAATGTTAAAACGAATTTAGTTTTTAATGCTAGTGATCAATGAAAGTGAGGGGTAAGGGGTATGATATGTATAATATTTTTTTCTCTGTTACTTTATTTCTTTTTTGTTGTCTTTTTATTTCTTTTTCTGAATTGATGGAAATATTCTAAGAAAAGATGAATATGCAACTATGTGATGATATTGAGAATTACTGATTATATATGTAGAATAGAATATGTTAATGCTTGTTCTTAATTTTTTAATTAATAAATAAATTATTTTTTTAAAAAAAAAAGGTTTCCAGTGATTAGATTAAGCATCAGTTCTTGCACAAGCATGCCCCTTGGCTGATTACAAATGGAATCAGCTGTGGGTGCAGGTGACGTGATCATGATTTAATTCTGTGAAATGTCCTCATCACAACAAACAGGCCAGCTCTTGCCCAGCCAGACAAACAGGTACTATCACTTGGCCAAGTTGACACATGAACCTGTCCATGACACCAATAAACATGGAGAGGGGTAAAAAGGGGGATTCACCCAACTCACAATTTGGTCCCTTGAAAGTAGAGAATTAGCAGGAAAAAATATATGGATTTTTCTTGATATCAGATGTGTATCTAACAGGTAAAAATGTGCCTTCTGGGTTCTGATAGGAGAGCTCTAAAAATCTCCTTGACTCCTGTGCACAAATTTAGGCTGAATGGCATACAGTGGTTTCTTATGGGGTCCTGAATCTGGTGGGAGAACATGATGAACACATCCGTGTTGTATTGTATGGAGACAGAACTCAGTCCCACAACAACCCCCATGGAAGCGTTTGGACTTTCATTAAGAGACATTACTTACAGACATGGATGCTATCAGGTGAGTCAGAGATCCCAGAAAATGTTGAAAGAAACTGTCACTGTGAATCAAAGCCAAGAACTATTATCTGAGGTCATTTGAGGGTCAATCCAGGATAGACCAGCGGTAAGAGATCACATGCCTGTTCTCCTACTTGCTCAATTAACACTGGTCTCGGTATGCAGGGGCCACTGTTAAGTGAAGGGAATGGAATTAGAAGTGAGATTGTGAGTAATAAAGTGATTCTAGGAAAAGGTGAAAGTCTGTTCAAATACAATATCAGTTCAGTGGAATGAGGACAAATTGGGACAGAACTCCTGTTCCTGTCACCCCAATGATTTATGCATGACTATGGATAAGCTAAGCTTCTCTTCTACATAATACATGAATAAACTTCAAAAGAGCAAGCTTCAAGATCAAAGTCTTGGCCCATTGACCTGGGAGTTCCTAATATTTGACACAGCATCAGGAGTTTCACTGGTGATAAAAGCTTTCTCTCATCCCTCAAGGGGATTTTCCAGTACTTTTTTTTGTATGCTGTATGGCAGGGTCTCATTTCATTATGTTACATGTGAGTATTCTATTATTGCAAAACCATTTGTTGAAAAGTTTTTTTTTTTGCTTGTTTTGTTTATTTCTTTGTTTTTTGGGCCAGGAATTGAACCCAGGTCTCCCATATGCCAATACTTTTTGATTATCTGCTCAACGTACTCTGGGATATTCCAGGCCTTACATTATGGTATATAGAATTACAAGCCCTCATTCCATGTGTTTGGGTTTTTAAATGATCTATCTAGACAGGTTGAGTTAGAGTATGAGCTACAGAAAATTTAGATTTTGAACAAATTAAACCTCTTTCTTTGGTCACATGGAGTGGGTAAAGTTCTAAAATACAGACCATGTCCTCCTTAAGTTAGGAGGTTTATAATGACTTATTCCAGGTCTTTAGTTTAATTGGTTTGTTGAGATCTTCTATTTCTTTTAGAGTCAATGTAGACTAATTGAATGTTTCAAGGAATTTGTCCATTTCATCCAGGTTATTTAGTTTGTTGACATTCCATATTTTAAAATGTTCACTTATGATCTTTTTTCTTTCTCTGATGCCAGTACCAATGCTCCCTCTCATTTCTGATTTTATTTATCTTTGTCTCCCATCTTTTTACTTTGTCAGTCTAGCTAAGGGTTTGCCAATTTTAGTCACCTTTCCAAAGAACCAATTTTTGGTTTTGTTAATGCTCTCTAATGTATTATTCCTCTATTCTATTTATTTCTACTCTCATCTTTGTTAATTGTTTCTTTCTGCCTGCTTTGATTTTAGTTTGCTGTTGTTTTTCTAGTTTGTCAAGATGTGCAGTTAGGTCTTTGATTTTAGTTCTTTCTTGTTTTTCAGTGTAAGCATTTAGGGCTATACATTTCCCTCTGAACACTGTCTTCACTGAATTCCACAAGGTTTGATCCATCGTCTTCTCATTTTCATTCTTCTCAGAACATCTACTGGTTTCCCTTCTAATTTTGTCTTTTACTCAATGATTATTTGTTGATGGTATCATTTAACATTCATTTGTGGAACTTCCAGTTGTCTGCCTGTTATTGATTTCCACTTTCCCTCCATTATGCTTAGAGAAGATGCTACATATAATTTCAATTTTTTTCAAATTTATTTTGTGACCCAACATGCCTTTTCTGAAAACAATCCATGTGCACATGAGAAGATGTTAGCCTGCTGTTTCATATGCAACGTTTTGTGTATGTAAGTTAAGTCTAGTCTATTTATCTTATTACTGAACTTCTGTGTTTCCTTTTTGGTCTTCTGCCTAGATGATCTATCTATTGATGAGTGTATATTGAAATTTCAATTTATGATTTAGAGGTGCCTATTTCTCCCTTAACTTTTGCCAGAATTTGCCTCATGTTTTTTGGGGCACTATGGTTAGGTGCATAAATATTTATAATTGTCATTTCTTCATGGTGGATTGACCCTTTAATTTATTTTTCCTTCTTAGTCTTTTTATCAGCTTTTAATTTAAAGTCTATTTTACTGATATTACTATAGCTAGATTAGCTCTTTTTTTGGCTGCTATTTACATGGCATATTTTTTTCTATCCTTTCACTGTCAATGTATTTGTATCTTTGGGTCTTAGGTGAGTCTCTTGTAAACAACATATTATTGGATCATGATTTTTAATCCATTCTACTAACCTGTGTCTTTTGATTGGGGATTTTAACTCATTAACATTCAGTGTTATGTCTGTAAAGGCAGGACATGTTTCATCTATTTTGTTCTTTAGTTTTTATGTCATTTTTTGCCTCTCTTTTCTTTTATT
Source organism: Tamandua tetradactyla (assembly GCF_023851605.1). Lineage (NCBI taxonomy): Eukaryota > Metazoa > Chordata > Mammalia > Pilosa > Myrmecophagidae > Tamandua > Tamandua tetradactyla. The sequence goes on along the minus strand of NC_135337.1, from coordinate 92,851,212 downwards.
TCAACATCATTTTCTGTATACTTGAACTTTTTTGATGTATCTGACCAATTTCTTCCTCATTTTTAAATATTTCTTTGTATTTACCTCAGGGTTTGTATTAAAGAACCTATATCTAAAATGTTCTAATTAGAAAAGTTTCAAACATAGATTTAAAAACATACATGTTCTCTGTTCCTTTTATGTCCTCCCTTTATGATATTTGTCCCAACATTACCTTTTTATATTTTGCATACCTACTATCAGGAAATATGCCTTTTCCCTGTTCAATTGTATTCTAACTCTTATAGAAATTAAAGATTAAGGGTTGTGTATTGACTAAACATTACTGTTGGGTTTGCATTTACCCTTTTAGTTGCCTTTACATAAGACCTTCATTTATTCAGAATACTCTAACTTCTCTCTCTTCTCTTTTCCTTCCAAATGCAGAAATCTTTTTAGTAATTGTCTAAAGTAGGGTTTTTTTAAGAGCTCTCTCATTTTCTGTTTTTCTATGAATAGTATAAATTCTTTCTTGGTTTTGAAGAACAATTTGGCCTGATGAAGAATTTTTGGCTGGCAGTTGTTTTTCTTTCAATTCCTTAAATATTAATAACACTGCCTTCTAGCTTCCATGATTTCTGATGAGAAATCTGTACAAGTCTTATTGAGGACCTCTTGTATGCTGTATGCTTCTGTCACTTAGCTCCCTTAGACTCTGCTTAGTTTTTCTGTTGTTTCCTCTATCTGTTCTTCTGACTGCATGTTTTCAAATATCCTGTATTCTAGGTTGTTAAATCTTTCTTTTGCCGGTGAAATTTTTTGTGTCTGCCTCTAGTTTTTTTTTTTAATCTCCATTATTGTCTTTTTTTTCCCCCATATCTCCTGTTAAGGTCCTTTTGAAACATTTTCAATTCTTCTTATTTTTCACACATAATCTTATTAATATCTTTTTGCTCCATTCCCATATTTAGTTTATTTCTACCCATATTTTCCTAAACTCAAATTACTTTGGGCATCATTGGTTAGTTTCCCAAAGTCTGTTTTTCCTATGAAGTTTTAATTTTTCCCTTGAATTGTCCATATTTACTTCTTTTTGTCCATACTGCTTCTTAGTGTGGCTTATGATTTTTTCTGGGTATCTGGAAGTCTGATTATTTTGATGTGCTAACTCTCGAAGTTGGTTTCTTCTTGTTGCCTAGGGTATTATTTTAGATTGGATGTGCATTAAGGCATTTCCTCAATGCCTTAACTTTGTCCAGCTTATACTAACTTAACCTTTAAAGCAGTCTATGTTTTACTGTTCAGATTAGGTCAGGTCATCTACCCCTATTTCTTCCCCTGGGAAAGCAGTGCAACGTTTAAGATCGACTATGCATAAGCAAATGTGTCCAGGGTAAAACTACCTTTCCTCTGTTCCTTTTGAAGGATTACTAGTTTGACTTGCTGATGTTTATGCAAAACTTTCACCCACTATGATTTTCTCCACTGCTCTCCCTCCTTCAGTGCCAACTTTTAATGGCACCTTTCAGCCCTGGAGCTTCCATACATATAGCAGTTCAGTTTTCCCTTTTTAATGTATTTTTTGCCTCTAGTAAATTCCAAATAAAGCTGTCCCACCAAGGCAGCCAGATATGGTCAGTGTTCCAAAGTGCCTTTTCTGTTTTTGCATGTTTAGCTGTTTCAGTAAAGGGTCAGTGAGCTTGTGTGTACACGACTTTTCAGCCCTTCCATCATGGGTCACCTTTATTCACTAGGGGTATTTTGCATGTTCCTAATCACCACCTGCTATGGACCCATCTAGTCTGTGTGGCCTTAAGTCTCCCTGAAAAAGGGCTGTGTGGAAGGAGTGCTAGTTCATTTCCACAAGTGGCTCTGTGGTCTTGGACCACAGTATAAGATGTTCAGCTCGATGTGACTCCTAAGCCTTGTGAGACTGAGTGGGAGGAAGGGGTGTGGGCTAGCAAGTCCGATTGCAGATCTGACTTTCTCTCTGGTAATTTTTCTCTTTAATTCAAAAATTGTGGAGTCTTTCTCCTGTTTCAACCATCCTCTAGCATTGCAAGAAGGTGAACTTTCCCCTTTACATAGATGTTTCTGAGGAGACACTTTCCTGGGAATTGCCTCACATCACAATCTTGATCACTCTTCATAATGTATGGTTTGATGTTTGCTTCATCATATTTAAGGCCATACCTGAATCTGTGATTCTTCTAGTTCCATTAACTTATCAGAGATTTGCAATTACTGGTTCTGAGGCAATGTTCTGAAATCACAGGATCTTGCTCGGGTGCAGAACATACGATCATTCTTTGACTCCCTCCAAACCAAGTTTTCAGAGCTCCTTTTACATCTTTACATCACAAGCTGTAGATTAAAGGGTGTTTTAGTTTGTGTGCTGCTGGAATGCAATATATCAGAAAGAGATTGGTTTTTAAAAAGGGAATTTATGAAGTTTCAAGTTTAAAAGACAATGAAAATGTCCAAATTAAAGTATCCAGAGAAAGAAACCTTAACTGAAAAGAAAAGGCCAATGAAATTTGGACGTTATTAGCTGGAAGGGCACAGGGTGGCATCTGCAAGCTTTCACTCCTCATTTCATAAAGCTTGCCTAGCAATGATTTTCTTCTGCATCTCCAAAGTTCTCTGGCTGTGGGGGCTCTGTCACTTCTCTCCAAAATGTTTCCCTCTTAAAGGGCTCCAGTAAGCAACCCCACCTTGAATGGTTGGAGACACATCTCCACGGAAAACTTCTAATCAAAAATCACCACCCACAATTGTGTGGGTCACATCTCTATGGAAATAATCGGAAATATTCCACCAAGAAATATTGAATTGTGATTAAAAAGCATGGCTTTTCTGGGGAATACATCATTTTCAAAGGGACACAAGAGGCTAACAAATAATATGTGGCCCAAATGAGTAGAGGCTTCATCTGCTTTGTTCTCCTTTTTGCTTTGACAGAGGCATGTGATATATATACATTTATAAAGCCAGAAAATTTAAAGAAAATGTGGAATTACAAAATAAAAATGGCAAGGAGAATGAAACCAAGTTAAATTTAGTTGTTTTGAAGCAGACAGAATTAGTAAAAATTGAATACATGATGTAAAGCTAACTTTTGAAAGACTAGATGTAAGATATAACTAATTCACAAATATAAAACTGACTTATGATTAAATGTCAAAGACATGAGAATAAAAAAATTCTCCAATATATGTATTTTAAAAGCAGAGAGGAAATAGTATCAAACATTATAATTTCATTCTATATAAAAATTTATGGATTCAAATTTTCTTATGAATACGATAAAGTAGACATGTATATGATGGCATCATGAGGGACTTTATCAAAATTTATGTAACAGTAAAAGGGAAAGATACAATGCAGAAAACAGAGAGAGGAAAACAGATGGCAATATATGTACAATGTATTGATAACTTGAAAGATACAGAATTTTCTAGTTTGAAAAGCAATGGGAAAAATATAATACATTCATAATGATAGATTTGACTATGCAAAATTTATGAACTTTAAACCATTCCCTTAAGTACATCTGCACAGATACAAAAGAACTAAATGGCAGGCAACCAAGTTGGTGAGTAAGCCCTGCATTGCATGTTGGAAAGAATGTAATTAAGAAAAAGAATAATTAAACCCAAAATTACAGAAACAAAACTGAGAAAAATATCATGCAATGGAGAGGGTAAGCGGTCATGCCTAATAGGACTTCTTTTGTTACTCAGTTGTGGCCCTATTCTCTAAACCCAACTCTGCAAGTAAAATAATTACCCTTACCCCTATGTGGGACTAGACATGCAGGGGTGAAAGTCTCCTAGGCAACACGGGATATGATTCCCAGAGATGAGACTGGCCTGCCCTGAAACTGGGGATCCACAATAACTTCCTGACCAAAAGGGGAAAATAATTCTACCAAAATAAGGTATCAGTGGCTGAGAGAGTTCAAATAGAGTCAAGAGGCTATTCTGGAGGTTCCTCTTATGAAAGTTTCAGATAGACATTGCTATTTACCATGGTTTGCCAAATCCTAACCAAAGCCATCCCTCCCAATCCTAAAGAACACCTAGGGCTCTATGAGATTCTACAAAGATTCCATGCACTATCAGTAATTTCCAGAAACCTACAACCTCCAGATGGGTTCCTAAGCAAGATAAGTATTGAAACCCATAGGGGCCAGCTTCTCCACATCAAGTAGTTCCACCACCACCCCCATCCCATATTATCAACAGTCTTTTACAACATGAAAAAGTTAGAATGGGCATAGTTCAAATAACTCTAAAGAGTGGGTTATTCCACTTCACCTCTCAAAGGAGAAGGAGGAGTTAAAACAGAGAAGATAACAAATGAGTATGACTGCTGAATTATTATATTGATATTTCTTTTAGACTTCAGTTCTTAGAGGAGCTAGAAGGGAAAACTAAAATTGTGGAAATGTAAACCATTACCAAACTCTGAAATTTTTTCTATAAGTAATTGTTTTGATTTGCTTTGAAATTAATTGTTTCTTGTGTACATGTTATATTTCACGATAAAAAATATATTTTAAAAAAACATCCCAACAAAGAAAATCCCTGAACCAGATGGCTTCAACAGTAAATTCTACCAAACCTCCCAAGAAGAATTAACACCAAACTTGCTCAATGTCTTAATAAGATTGAACAGTAAGGAAAACTACCTAACTTTTTCTATGAAGCCATCATCCTAATGCTAAACCCAATATAGATACTACAAGAAAAGAAAATTACAGACCAACATTTCTTGTGAATATAGACACAAAGCCCCTCAACCAAGTACTTGCAAATTGAATCTAATTGCACATTAAAATAATTTTACACCATAATGATGTGGGTTTTATCCCAGATATACAAGTGTGGTGCAACATAAGAAAATCAATTGATGTGTTCTAGTTTGCTAGCTGACAGAATGCAATATACCAGAAACAGAATGGCTTTTAAAAATGGAAATTATTGAGTTGCTAGTTTACAGTTCTATGGCTGAAAACATGCCCCAATTAAAGCAAGTATATAGAAATGTCCATTCTAAGGCATCCAGGGAAAGATACCTTGGTTCAAGAAGACCAATGACGTTCAATGTTTCTCTCTCAGCTGGAAGGGCACATGGCAAACATGGCCACATCTGCTGGCTTTCTTGTGGCTTTACAAAAAGAACTCTCTCCAAAATATTTCTTCTTTTAAGAGGATTCAATTAAGCAACTCCACCTTCAATGGGTGGAGACACACCTCCATGGAGATAATTCAATTAAAAGTTACCCCCCACAATTGGGTGGGTCACATCTCCATGAGAACAATCAAAATGTTCCCACCCTGCAATATTGAATGGGGATTAAAGGACATGGCTTTTCTGGGGTCCATCATAGATTCAAACCAGCATAGGATGTAATACACTGCATTAACAAAATGAAGGGGAAAATCTATGGGATCATCTCTGTTGACACAGAAAAGATATTTGACCAAATCCAATATCGTTCTTGATGAAAACATTTAGAAAATTAGGAATAGAAGCAAACATCCTCCAAATGATAAAGAGAGTATTTGAAAGACACACCTAACATCATAGTCAATGATGAAAGACTATCTTTCCCTCTTACACCTGGAACAACACAAGGTTACACACTGTCGACACTATTACTTAACATTGTGTGTCAGTGACTCAATTGGTTCATGTGGCCACAGGAATTGGCATAACCTAATTCCTTATGGCAAACCACAAACTGGAAACTCCAATAAATGTGAAAGTCAGGAATATCTGAATGGCTAAAGTAGAGGCAGAAATTTTCTTTCTGGCTTCAGAAATCCTCTTTGACATGTTTTAGGACCTTCCACAAATTCTATAGAAAGAATAATTTATAAACAAAGAAAGTAGATATTATTCTGATATTTCCAAATTAAACACGGAAGATGAGGTGTGGCTTCTCCTTGCTGTTTATATAAAATGCCCAAAAGGAAAGGGATAAATTATGGATTGAACATATAGTTACAAAACAACCAGTTAATGACAACTTGGAATATTCTTAACAAATTCAGAAGGAGGCTCAGAGACTGAGGTCAGAAAAGGCACTATCAGGTCCTGCCCTGATCTCCTGGGAGATGAATTTACAGAGTATGTGGCTCCTTATTAGGGTTTAATTTAAGTAAATTTTGCTAATATATTAGATATATGAGCTTTGGATCCAGTAGACCAGCCCAAAAGATGTCAGTATTGGAAGTGTTATTTCTCTAGGAAAGATACTAATTATATTTTCTGACACTGTTCTAGTTTGTTAGCTGCCAGAATGCAATGGAAACAGAATGCCTTTTAAAAAGGGAAATTTAATAATTTGCAAGGTAACAGTTTATAGTCCCAATTAAAGCAAGTCTATAAAAATGTCCAATCTAAGGCATCCAGGGAAAGATACCTTGGTTCAAGAAGGCCGATGAAGTTCAGGGTTTCCCTCTCAAGTGAGAAGGCACATAGCGAACACAGTCAGAGTTTCTCTCTCTCATCTGGAAGGGCACATGGTGAGCATGGTGTCATCTGCTAGTTTTCTCTCCTGGCTTCCTGTTTCATGAAGCTCCCAAGGAGGCATTTTCTTTTTTCATCCTCAAAGTCCTGGCTGGTGGACTCTGCTTTGTGGTGCTGCAGCATTCTCTGCTCTCTCTGACTGTCTCATTTTCTCCAAAATGTTTCCTTTTTAATAGGATTCCCATAAACTAAGCATCACCCACCTGAATGGGTGAAAATATGTCTCCACCTAATCCAGCTTAACAACCATTCATGACTAAATCACATCTCCAGGGAGATGGTCTAATTACAGTTCCAAACAGACAGTGCTGAACAGGGATTAGAAGAAACGGCTGCCTTTACAAAATGGAATTAGGATTAAAACCTGGCTTTTCTAGGGTACATACATCATTTCAAATCAGCACAGATACGTTGGATATACTTGAATGTGAAACAAAATTGACAAAGATTCTGAGAATTGTTTTAGTAGGAACACTATCAGCATGGACCAAAAAGGACATAATTGGATAAAAATGAAGAGAAGCTTACTTCAAGGACTGGCCCATATTAGCAAAGGCCTGAACCAAATCTAACTCATTGGGCCAAGAGAGAGTAGCTTCAACCCATGACTCTGATAAGTGTAGGTTTACATCCAGGTGTTTGGAGATTATGGATGTTTCTCTCTGATGTTAGGGGAAAGTTAAGCTGCCACCCCAATGCTTGGAGAGGTGAGGCCTATGACCCAGTGTTCTTGCTACTTCAGAAGCATTTTACTAATAACCAGGCAGACACAAAATATAAAGCATCGATCCAAAGGTGATGTATAAACCTTGAACTCAAGTGGAGTTTGCTTTGGTGAGTTGCAGTCCTATTTGCAACCCGTACCCCATACATTTTTCTTTCTAATATATCTTTTATAGAATTGGAATATCTATACTATGCCTGTACCTCCATTGTATTTCAGAATCGTATAACCTACTTTCTAGGTTTCAGAGATCTACAGACTCAGAGAAATTTTGCACCAAAATGGCACACACATACAAAATCGAGTTTTATGAGACTTTGTATATATAACTGTTACTGAAATGGCTTAAGGCTCTGGGTATATGGCAAAGTGTTAAATGAATTTTGCATGTGGGAGGAACATGACTTTTGGGGTCTAGAGGGCAGTTTTGGTAGATTGATGACATATTTTCATAAAAAGTCCCAGGACATGTGACCCATGTATTCCTCAAGAATATTTTTGGTAGATAATTTTTAAAATGATGAATAAAGAGGGAAAATTTGCTCACTCATTATTAATATGTGAAATAAAGCCATGACCATAAAACATTTTGAAATTAATTTAAGTAGACATAGGCATATCAATATATATCTGAATCAGTGTACCAGAATAGTCACAAATTACTTATATACAATAAAATATTATTTTATGAAAGAGTATTAAAATCAATGAGATAAGGAGGGATTTCAAAATAAATGTTGTTTGCACAGCTGGGCATTTGTTGGAAGCCAAAATGAGGTTCTTTTCCTTTCTCAACACTAATTAACATAGTTAATTGAAGTTAAAGGAAAGATTAAAAACAGCATAAGATTCCTAGAAAAAAAAGGATAGATTATCTACTGAGCATAAAACAAGATGAAAGAAATAAAAAAGAAAACTAAAAAAGAAATGAAACAGACCATAGTTTTAGACTCAAGCTCATTAAATTCTGAATAGCAAAATTATTATCAAGAAATTGACTAACAAAAAATGAATATTTAGAATAAATTAGACATTGCAAATCACAGGGTTGTAGATATATGAAACATTATTTTAAATAAGAGCTGAAATACTTAAGAAACTCAATGACCAAAGGATATGAACCAGTGATACAGAAAGACAAAACACAAATAACTTATTGTCATGAAAACATGCTCAATTTCACTAACAGTCAAATAAAGTGAAATTAAAATATTGAGGGGACATAATTTCTCCATCATTAATCTGTCAAAATGAATGGGAAGACATCACCTACTTGGGGACAAGAAGTTAATATTGGTAATTTGCCCAAATAACCCAGAAATGTTCTAAAGATTCAAAGCTACAATCAGCAAATTTCAAATGGTCTATTTTTGAAGAAATGCAAATGCTGATCCTGAAATTCATATTGAATCACAAGAGCCCCCCAAAGTCAATATTTTTAAAAAAGTAAAAATTAGGAGGATTGAAATTTCCTGGTAACAAAACCTACCAAAAGTCACAATAATCAAAATGATGGGCAACTTCCATTAAGGTTGACATATAAAAAACCAGTAGGGATGCTTCAGAAATTAATCCACACACCTTTGTCAACTGATTTTTGACAAAGCTACCATGTACACTAATTGGGGAAAGAAAGTTCTCTTTAACAAATGGGGCTGGGATAACTCAATATCCATATGCATAAAAATGAACATGGATGTCACACCAAATGAAAATTAAGTCTAAATGGATCAAGGACCTATAAATGAGAACTAAAACTAAGAATTAAACTTCTAGAAGGGAACATAGGGAGAAACCAACAAACTTTTGGATTTGGCAGGGATTTCTTACATATGGCAACAAAAGCAAGAGCAAAACAAAACAATAAAATAGATAAAATTGACTTCTTCAAAATTATAAACCTTTATGTGTCACAAGACATTATCAGAAAGATTAAAATATAACATTAGGAAGAGGAGAGAATTTTTTAATTCTATATATCATAAGAGTTTACCATCCAGAATATATAAAGAACTGTCACAGCTGAACAACAAAATACAGTAACTGAATTTTAGAAGGGCAAAGAACTGGTATTTGACATTTGTCCTAAGATATGCAAATCTAAATCTAAATCTAAATCTAAACACATACTTGAATGGCTACTATACAAACACACACACACACACACACACACGTATAAAGAGTTGTCAAGGATGCAGAGAAATGGGAAATTTTGCAGTCTCTGTAGAAATCAACTTGGCATTCTTTAGAAATTTAGATATCATATTACCAGGTGCTCTGGCTATCTTGCCTCTCAATATATACAAGATGGAATTGAAATCAGGGATTCAAGCTTTCAATATTTGTATGCCAATGTTCAAAATTGAAGAAAAAGTGTAAGGAAGCCAAGCTCCTTTGGCAGAGAATGGATAAATATTGTATCATTTGTGGACAAAATGGAATAATGTTCAAACATAAAATGGAGTTCTGATACATGGTTAAACATGTATAATCTATGGAGACATCAGGTTTAGTGAAAGTAAGCAGACCCCAAAAAACCAAGTATTGCCTGATCCTGTTTATACGAAATGCCTAGTAAAAGGAAATACACAGAAACACATAGGAGATTCCTTTTTGCCAGGGGAAGGAGTGAGGCCTACAGAGGAGTTACTGCTTTTGGGTGCAGAATTTCCATTTGAGTTGATGAGAAATGCCAGGTAAACAAGGGGGTGATGGTAGCACAATATAGTGAATATATTTATTAGCAGTGAAATGCACATATGAAAGTGGTCAAAAAGGTAAATTTCAATTGATTCATGATACACTAAAAGTTTTCAAATATATAAAGCTACTTATCTTCTTTAACCTTTAAATGAAAAGAAATAAAATGACATCATTTATGAGACAAATTGAGCATAATTCAAAATACAGGAAACAGTAATTAAGACAATCCCTATAAGGTGCTAGGCTCAGGCCACAGACCATATAAAGATCTAACTATATTTCTTCTAATTATTAAAACTTTTATAAATGAGAGACTACATGACAGGTCCTGATTTGTGTTACAGGCATTGCATTCCTATCTGGACTGACAAAGCATCGCTGAGCCATAAGACACTCCATGGTGTAGTGTGGATGGTTTTATATCAAATGGACAGAATTTCCCATTTCATTGATGAATTGCAATTCATTGATTGAATATTTGGATTAGAATTCATTGATTAATAATGAAATCCTGAGAATAAGAACAAGGACTTTGTTTTTAACTCATGTCATGAATTTCGAGGTAAAAGAGACCTAATTCAGTTGAATCACATAGTTTTCAAGTATGGGGTGACCTTTGTCAGTAGATATGGTAAGATCTTAAAAGATTGGAACTATGGAAGGCAGAAATGTTTATAAAAGAGGACAGATTATTAAATTCATACTTGACCAGGTTATGCTGTCCAGTTGTTTGGCCAGGCAAGCACTGGCCTGATTATTCCTGAGAAGGTATTTCATGGACTAAATTCGCCAGTAGGTTGATTGCATCCATGCCTGATTACATCTACAATCAATTAATGAGATAGCTTTGAAAATTGAGATGTCATGAAATCCACTGAAGGTTTTAAAACATGTACTGATTTCAACAGGAGGCAGAAGAATTAGCCTTCTCTACTTCGGCCAGCCAACCTCTCCAGGGGAATTCACTTAAACCTTCAACAGGTTTCCCAACTCATGGCCTGGCCTACAGAGTTTGGTCTTGCCCATCCTCATAGTTGTATGAGAAAATTCTTGTAAAAATCTCTTTGCAGATGTCTCTTGTCAGTTCTGTTTCCCTGGAGAACTCTGACTGTGACAAGGAATAATAAAACCTGGATGTACCTGACTCATAAACTTATCTCCTAGGAACAGAAATTCAACCAGAGAAGAATTTCCTTTCGTCTAGGCCAGTGTACCCTAGGGAGATGGTGGCTCATAGGTTGAAGTAATGAGAAGAAAATGTGCTAATTATTAAATAAAAGAAACGGGTAAATATCTCCTCTGCTGATATACACCATCTGTATAATCTTAGGCTGAACCAGACATGGTTGTTTCCTTTAGAGTCCTGGATAGGAAACTGATGCCTGATTCCTTCCTGCTTTCTTCTCTGAAGGTAGAGCTTTAATCTACTCATCAAGTTCTTAGGGAAGGAGTCAGATTTACACACTGAACCTTCCTCTTAGAGATGCCATCCAGGTGAGTGAGAGATCCCCGTAGTCACCACAGGAAAGGGTCAGAGAGAATGGATGCTGAAAGCATTTGCCTGACATCACCTGAGAGCCAATCCAGCCTAGACCAGAACCCAAAGATTTCCTCACGTTTGTTTTCCCATTTGCTTAATTAATGCATGAATGATATATTATTATGTTAGAAAGGAATTATTTATTAGACTCAAGAATTTAGAGTTCCTTGTTGATAATTAAGTGATGGAAATGAAAGCCCAATTAAAATAGGAATTCCAGGGATAACAAGGTTCAAGGACAATTGTTGAAGCCATGGTAATAGCAGTGATTATGTGCTGGGAAAGCAACAGTGTTATTCTTTGATTTTATGATGAGTCCATAATCCAAAGTGTATAAGCAATGGTTTTTAGTATAACAATGGAGTTGGTCATGCTTCACCACAATAAATTTTAGAGCTTTTCATTACCCCAAAAAGAAAACCCCATGCCTGTTATAAGTCAACTTTCAATCCCTCTATCATTTCCCAGCTCTACAAAGCCATTAATCTATTTTTGTCTCTATAGATTTATTTACATTTATAGTTTATATAAGTGAAATCATACAATATATAGAACTCCATACTTTGTGTCTGGTTTCTTTCCATTTAATAGTGTTTTTTTTTCACTTTGCCCAGTGTTTTTAAAATTAGTTTTTTAATTACAGAAGCTGTGTGCTTACAGGAAAGTCATGTGAAAATTCAGTCCATAGTTTATTTACTCTATTCTATATTTCTTATTTAAAATGTAATCTTGTGGCCCAGTGGCAGAGTTCTCACCTACCATGCCAGAGACCTGGTTCAATTTCCCAAGCCTGCCCATATGAAAGAAAAAATAAAAAATAAGGAAGAATGGGAAAAATTCAAAATACAAAAGATTTTTTAATGTAATCTTCTCCAAAGTATGTTTTCACCTCAGAATATGAAAAGCATGCATCTAGTATGTCTTCACCCATAATTTAGGATTTTCTACTTTTACTTTTTCATTATTTCCAATTTTTCTGTAATGACATTCTTTTATTAATTCACAACCTGACACCAAGTAATCTAGGTGAAGGGTGTAAAACAAGGTAGAACATTGCTCCATCAGAAAAAACATTCACAGTTAACAGGGAAGAAACACCTGGAGTTCAAAAGATAACAAGTCACAATTGTGTTTGCTACCATTGAAATTAAGTGTATACAAGAAGTTACCTTCTTATGGGGATATTAAGAATAAATATCATAAAAGAGCTGTCTCCAGGCTAACCTGAAGGAGTTCTGGAATGTCCAGAAGGACAGGAATGAAAAATTCGGTCAACCTGTCAGAGAGATCCCATGCAGAGGGAAGCAGAAGTACTGCTTGGCATGGAAATTCTGGCAAACTGGCAAAGATGTAAATCAGTTTCAATTTCTTGGAGAACTGTTTTCATAAGACCAGCCCACAGTGTGAAGGTATGCAAACATGTTGGTCATGGAGGGTCAAGCTTGGATTGTGGTTATAGCATGCTTTTTCTTCCTTGTTCAGTGGGGAATCACTGGGGCTATTAACTGGTGGAATTTCATCATCACATTTGTATTACTATGAAGGTCTCTTTGGGTCAAAGATAATGCAATTCTTAGGAATCATGATAAGGAAATGAAATTGGTCCATGGAGTTAGGGACAAGGAGGTGTAGAAATAATGGATAATTTGAGTGGTTTAAGGAAAATTAACCTCAGCGTATCACCTGTGATAACCATTCCTTCACTGACAAGAAGGGGCTATGCTAAGTTTTCATGCATATTAAGTCTTTCAAACTTTCTAGAAGGATGAGTGCCATTATGCTTACTATGTGGCAGAAAGTGTTAAGATTTAGAGTTGTTTGCTTCCTATCGAAAGTTTAACAAATAATATGTGGTTGATCAGAGATTCCAAACCATGCTAATCCGACTGCATTTTTAAAATGGAAGATACACCTCCATTTATAGAGGGTGTGTCCTGTAATGCATAGTCTGAACATCACTTAAAATGTCTGCTACCAATTCATAAAAATACCCCAACTTTTGGTCCTTGTTACATTTTCTTTTGAGAATTGTTGGTGTATTAACTTTGCTAGTTGTACTCTTGGGTGTAAAATAGGTATGGTAGATTGACACTGCAAAAATATACCTCTGCTTTTGCATTTTCAACTTTTAGTAGTGAGTTAGAGAATTCAGAGACTGTAAATTGGGTTGTAATGTCGGCAGAATCAATTGAGATTATTTTCTTCATCACAGTCTCTCACGGATGACCTGGGCATAAAACTTCTTTCTAGCCTCGTGTTCTCTTCATTGAGCCCTCTCCCTCCCTCTCACTCTCACTCTCTCTCTTATAATTAATCAGAATTTATGATTTTTCAAACAATGTAGAAAATAACCACAACAAATAAAGCTCATATTTCACATGTCCTTAAGGGTTTAAACAGTTGGAATTTCTGGATGTGATTTGTAAATATTCTGGAAAAAACACTCTGATGTTGTCAGCCTGTCTTGTATTCAATTCTGACCAAATGAATGTGGCTATTGGTAAGAAAACCCTGGCATTTTCACTACCCCAGGTAGGCACTGGATGCCCTGTGAGTGAATGTGCTTGTGTGTGCTTGCATGTTTAGTGGGTCACTAGCATTCCTCAGAGCAGGGGTGGATGGACTCATAAATTCTAGTAGGTGAGTACTCTAAGTGTGCAGTTTGAATTCAAAAGTATTGAAGAAAATAGGAATGCCTCTATTTCATGTTGTGGGATAGCTTTGCAAACAAATTAATAACAAGCCAGAATCATAAAATGTGCATAAGGGACTCACTGAAATTTGAAGTTCCATCATTAAGGAGCCAACTTGTCATTAATCTTCTCTAACATCAGCTGTGGGAAGCTACTTATGGCACCGGCAGTGTGCCAGCCATCATCTTGGTGTCTGATGCCATCTACTGAACACCTTGTGGTCCAACACCATCTTGGATACTAACTCAAGTTAAGTTTTTATCTTAGGTTAAATTTTTATCTCAAGCTAAGTTTCTATTTTCTCATGTTGGCTCTGCTCTGCCCAGAAATCTGCCGACTAGCCTCGGCTGATCCGCCTTTGCTATCTTAGTTCCTGCAGATTGGCCTAGCCGCAGTGCAATGTCTATCATCTGCTAACGCCTGATACAAGACACTTCCCCTGCCCCGCTGGATATATACCCTGGATTTGCCCTCAATAAATTGAGACTTGATCAGAATCCTGTCTTGTCTCCATTCTCTGTGTCTTTTGTCCCATTTGTTCTCACTCCCTCCCTCAGGTCCAGGTTCGTCTGTCCCGCAGGTCGGGTCAAGTGGCGCCCAAACAGGGACCTGAGTATGAGGGATCCAGTGAAGAACACAGACAAAGAAAACCGGCTGGTTTTTAAAAGGGGACACTGCAGGGAATCTGCCCTGCAGGAAGTGCCTGTAAAAGGATACACTGGAGGGAATCTTCCCTGCAGGAAGTGCCTATAAAAGGGGACACTGTAGGAAAATCTGCCCTGTGGGAAGTGTCTCTAAAAGGGGACACCGTGGGAGAACCTGCCCTGTGGGAAGTGCCTACAGAAGACCCTGCTGACAGAACCTCGGTAAGTGGTTATGGGACAAGAAATTAGTCAGCACAAAACTTTTGTAGAAAGTCTAACAGATGCTTTAAAGACATGGGGAGTAAAGGTTAAAGTTAAAGACTTGTTGAAATTTTTTGAATTTTTAAAAGAAGTATGTCCTTGGTTTCCTCAAGAAGGTAGTATAGATGAAAAAAGATGGGAGAAAGTAAGAGATGCTTTAAAGGATTGTTATGATACTTTCGGCCTGGATAAAATCACTATAACAGCATTTTCATATTGGAATCTTACTAATGAAATTCTTAGTGTTCATTTTAAAGATAGTAAAATCACCGCAGTTATAGAAACCGGCGAAGCTCTCCTGCAAAAGGAGCAAAATTCAAAACCAATATGGATTGATTCTGGCACAGATACTAAAGACCTCAAAGAGAAGGTCATGATTAAATTTAAAAGGAGAAAATTTCATTTTGAGGAGGACTTAATTTCTTTAGAATGTGAGAATGAAATAGAAACTTAAACCGGGATAAAAGAAAAATCTAAAAAGGATGAGGCACAAATTAAACATTCTAAAAATATTCATGAGGGAAGGCTTTACCTGGATCTCAAAACTTATAAAATAATATATGATCCGGAAAATGAACAAACTAACAGCTTGAAGAAGGAGGAAGAAGCAATGGCCTGTCAGGAATTAACATGGCCGCCCTCTTTGGAACGGCCTCCGCCATACGGGCCTCCACCCCTAGCACCGCCCATAGTAATGCCTGTTATAGACCCGAGAAAGAAATTAATAGAAAAAATAGAAAAATTAAAAGAGCTTATTCAATTAGAAGAAGAACATCAAGAACTTATAAATCAATTAGAAAAATTAAAAGTAGGAAAGGTGAGCAATAAAACCGGTTTTGCACAAATCCCGGCTGAATCACCAGTTCATGGAGCTATTCTAAAAACACCCCAAATTTCTAACACCCTAATTGATTTACAAGAGCTTGAGGCTTTTCCAGTTACTGAGACTACTGATAACCAGGGGCAAGCATGGAGACACCACCAAGGTTTTGAATTCAAAATCATTAAAGAAATAAAAACTGCTGTCGCACAACACAGGGCTACTGCTCCCTATACCATGGCTATTATAGAATCTGTTGCAGAAAATTGGCTTACTCCCATAGATTGGCATACCATCGCCCATGCTATGTTATCAGGGGGAGATTATTTGTTGTGGAAATCAGAATATGTTGAAATATGTAAAGATACTGCTAGACGTAACGCCCAAGCAGGCAATGGTTGGATTCTACACATGTTAATGGGAGAAGGAAACTATGCTACCAATGAGGCTCAAATGCAATTTGACCCTGGACTTTTTGCTCAAATTCAGATGGCAGCCACTCGAGCGTGGAGAAAGCTGACAACTAAAGGAGACCTTACTTCTTCCCTTACTAACATTAGGCAAGGACCTGATGAGCCTTTTGCAGATTTTGCACATAGGCTTATAACAGCTGCAGGAAGGATATTTGGAAGTATGGATGCAGGCATTGATTTTGTAAAACAATTAGCATTTGAAAATGCTAATGGGGCATGCCAAGCCGCTATTCGCCCATACAGAAAGAAAACAAACCTCACAGGTTACATTCAGCTATGTTCAGACATAGGAGCCGCTTATCAACAGGGACTTGCAATGGCTGCAGCTCTACAGGGTTACACCGTCTCACAATATGTAGCTCAACAAAAAGGAGGATGTTTTAATTGTGGTCAACAGGGCCACTTTGTAAAAAATTGTAAGCAACCTGGAAACCCACACTTCTGAAGAGACTGGAGTAAGGCCCCCAAATTATGCCCTCAATGTTACCATGGCAAACATTGGGTTACTAATCAGTCCACAACTGATGCCCAAGGTCAACCCTTACCTCCCCTTTTGGGAAACGGGAATCGGGGCCAGCCCCAGGCCCCCAAACCCAAGCAAGCTTATGGGGCGATCAGCTTTGTGCCAGCTCTCAGCAACTTAAGCCCATTTCTACCCTCTGCCGAGCCACCCCAGGAAGCGCAGGATTGGACCTCTGTCCCACTTCCCACACAGTGTTAACACCTCAAATGGGAGTGCAAGCATTAGGAACAGGTGTGTTTGGTCCATTACCACCACACACCTATGGGCTAATTATAGGATGGAGTAGCTCCACAATTAATGGACTCCATGTTTCTCCAGGTGTCATAGACAATGATTATAAAGGAAAAATCATGGTCATGGCTTTCTCTCCACAAGTTATCACTACTATTTCTTCAGGTCAAAGAATTGCCCAACAACTGCTGTTGCCATTATTGAAACTGATAATAAAATTTTGGGCCTTGAATGCAGCACAGGCGGGTTTGGATCTTCTGATGCTTATTGGATACAGTCTATATCTAGCACCAAGCCCATGTTGACCCTGACCTTAGATGGAAGGGAATTTGATGGCCTAATGGACACAGGTACTGATGTTACCATCTTAAAAAAGGAAACCTGGCCAAAGAATTGGCCACTTTCCCCCACCCTCACAAATTTAAAAGGTATAGGTCAAAGTCAAAACTCTGAAAAAAGTGCAAAAATATTAATTTGGAAAGACAAGGAGGGGAATCAGGGAACCATACAGCCATATGTTTTACAAGGACTCCCCATTAGTCTCTGGGGTAGAGACCTACTGTCCCAATTAGGACTTCTTATGTTTAGCCCCAATGACATAGTCACTGCTCAAATGCTTTCTCAAGGATTTCGGCCAGGAAAAGGGCTAGGAAAGAATGAATCAAGCATTGTACAACCCTTAGAAATTAAAGGACAACTTGATAAAAGAGGATTGGGAAATTTATCCTAGAGGTCATTGATCCTCCTGTACCCCATGCAGAAAAAATCATTTGGCTTTCAGATGAGCCAGTGTGGGTAGATCAATGGCCTTTATCTACTGAGAAACTTCAGGCTGCACAACAGTTAGTACAGGAACAAGTTAGTGCAGGTCATATTACTGAAAGTAATTCATCTTGGAATACACCTATCTTTGTCATTAAGAAAAAATCAGGAAAATGGAGGTTACTACAGGACTTAAGGGCGGTAAATAAAACTATGGTACTCATGGGAGCTTTGCAACCAGGATTTCCCTCTCCTGTAGCCATTCCTCTTAATCATTATAAAATCATTATAGATCTTAAAGACTGTTTCTTTATCATTCCCCTACATCCAGAGGATCAAAAGCATTTTGCATTTAGTGTACCATCCACTAATTTCAGAGAACCCATGAAGAGATATTAATGGAAAGTTCTGCCCCAAGCTGTGGCTAATAGCCCCACCTTGTGTCAAAAATTTGTAAGTTCAGCCATCTCCAGCATTAGAGAAAAGTGGGAGGCTCTATATATTATTCATTATATGGATGATATATTAATAGCAGGAACTAATGCTCAGGATGTCTTAAAATGTTATCATGATCTAACTAAAGCTTTAGCATCTCATGGACTCCAAATAGCTCCTGATAAAATTCAGTTACAAGACCCATACACATATTTAGGGTTTCACTTAAGTGGAAATAAAATCACCAGCCAAAAAATGGAACTAGGATTGGACAAATTAGTAACATTAAATGACTTCCAGAAACTTTTAGGAAATATTAATTGGCTCCAACCTTATCTAAAGTTAACCACTGGAGATCTCAAACCATTATTTGACCTCCTTCAGGGAAATTCTGATCCCAATTCCCCCAGGGCCATCACCCCTGAAGGACGTAAAGCAATTGATAAAGTAGAGCAAGCTATTCACTCACAATTTGTTACTTTTATAGATTATACTCAACCATTAGCTCTAGTGATTTGTCAAAAAGCTTATACACCTACAGCTGTGTTTTGGCAAAAGGCACCTATTATGTGGGTTCATCTGCATGCTTCTCCTGCAAAGACTATTTATCCCTACTATCAGGCAGTTGCTGATATCATTCTTTTAGGTCGAGAACAAAGTGTTAAATATTTTGGTAAAGATCCAAATATAATTATTCAACCATATACTATGACACAGGTTAATTGGCTTTTTCAAACTACAGACTGTTGGCCTGTTGCTTGTGCTTCCCATCCAGGTCACATACACAATCATTACCCTAATGATAAACTTTTGCAGTTTCTTAGCACTTATGACTTTATATTCCCACTTAAAACATCCTTGCAGCCAATTAAGAATGCCCTCTTAATCTTTACTGATGGGTCCTCATCAGGGATCGCCGCTTATGTTGTTAATGATACAATTATTCAATTCCAAACACACTGCAATTCTGCTCAACTAACAGAACTACAAGCAGTCATAGCGGTGTTTTCAACTTATCCAAACATATCTTTTAATCTTTACACAGATAGTGCTTATATTGCTCAATCTGTGCCATTATTAGAACCTGCAGCTCAAATTAAAAATGTTTCTCAAGCAGCTTGTCTGTTTATTCAGCTACAATCTCTCATTCAAAACAGAACCCAACAATTCTTTATTGGTCACCTTAGAGCTCATACTAATCTCCCTGGACCACTGTCCTTAGGTAATCAATTAGCTGACCGAGCTACATGTACTACATGCTGTGCAAACCTTATCCTTAGCTACCAATTACCTGATTTACTCACAAAAGCTATTGAAGCTCATAAGCTGCATCAGCTTAATGCTTGCACCTTACGGCTAATGTTTCACATCACCAGAGAACAAGCATGCCAAATAGTTAAACAATGCCCAAGCTGCATCACACATTTACCTACACCACACCTGGGGGTTAATCCCCGAGGTCTAGTACCCAATGCATTATGGCAAATGGATGTAACACACATCCCAGAATTTGGTAATCTTAAATATGTGCATCTTAACGTAGACACCTTTAGTGGATTTATATTTGCTATGCCTCAAACAGGTGAAGCAGGTAAACACATTGTTGCACACATGTTGGCAGCAATGGCTGCACTAGGAATCCCTCAGAATATAAAAACTGATAATGGTCCCGGGTACACAGGTCAAATGTTTCAAAAATTCTGTCAACAACTGCAAATTAAACACACCACAGGCATACCATATAATCCACAAGGACAGGGAATAGTAGAACGAGCAAATTTATCTTTAAAAAGCACCATTGAAAAAATTAAAAAGGGGGAGTGGTACCCCACTAAAAGGTCACCCAGAAATTTACTTTCACATTCACTTTTAATTTTAAATTTTTTAATCTTGGATTGAGATGGACGTTCTGCTGCAGAACGATTCTGGCATACAGAATCAAAGACACAGTTCGCCATGGTCCTCTGGAAAGATCCATTGGACAACACTTGGCGAGGACCAGATTCGGTCCTGATATGGGGCAGAGGATCAGTTTGTGTATATTCTAGGGAATTCGATTCAGCCAGATGGTTGCCAGAGCGATTAATAAAACAAATAAACAATAACAATCTGTCCAGGGCAAAAAAGTTGCCCTGAGAAAAGGCATTTTTCTCTCTTTCTTCCTCCATCACAGCTGAAGCTGCTAAAAACCGGCAAGCCCTGCTATAACCTATTCAGAAAAGCTGTCAGATGACTGAAGTCTACGAATCCACCTACTGGTAAATATCCTCCCATTAAAATCACATGAATTCCTGGCTCTTATTACCGATTGGTTTCCTTGCCCTGCTGTTTGCAATCGGACTAGCGACAGTCGCCCCTGAGGATTGGAATCCATTAGAAAGAATTTTGCTTGCCATAGCATATTTATGTGCTGTAGGGTGCATCACCCTGCTAATCTGTTTTCCTTAATCAAGGAAACCAATAGCCTTTATCAATATGGTTTTGTTAAGCTTACTACCATTCAAAATTGCCATCCTACACTTCCCCCTATTAAGTGTGCTTAATAGTTTGGGTGACTCTTTCTCTATCTCCGATTCCAACCCCCACCAGCCTTGGAAATGGACCCTAGCACGATGGGAAGATTCAAAAATTGTACAGACCCAGATCAAAACAGGCTGCCCCTCCTTCATTGTTTATGCTTGTACTCTGATTCTGCTTCCAGAAGGCACATCATGCCTTAACAAAGCCCAGTACTACTTGTGCCCATCCTCTAACCCCGGAAAATGGTATTGCAATGTTCCCAACCAGTATTATTGTCCATATTGGGGGTGTGAAACATTAACCACCGCTTGGAAACCCCCCTCTGCTGATCAATACCTAACTTTAACTTGGGCTCCTTTTGGATGCAAACCTCGTGACCACTACATTAATTATCTATATGATAAATCAAACTGTGAAAAGCTAAACTTTACCGTACAGCTTCCTAATGATCCCTCTTGGCTGATCAGTAGTACTTGGTGCATCAGGATCTATGTGGAAGGGTTTGACCCCGGGAGGACTTATTAGAATAAAAAAGGAAACAATACAGCAAACATCTACCATTGGGACAAATAAAGTGCTTGTGCCCTTGCTTCCAACTACTCCCTCTCACATTTCCATTACCTCTCTTAAAGCAAGTGAGAGTTATCCTGTCATCTCTTCTATTATCACTCTTAACAAAACAGACTCTCCCACTGCACTGGACTAGGACTAGCTGATAACCCACTCTGGCCAGTGCTACAAGCTACTTTCCTTTCCTTAAACTCTTCCTTTCCTAACCTTATCGCAGTTGTTGGCTGTGTCTTTCTGCCCAGCCTCCTTATTATGATGCCATAGCTGTTAATGCCTCATTTAATATTTCTAATGAGGACAATCCTTCCCAATGTCTTTGGTATAGCAGAAAAATTGTCTCACCATGCAATCCATTCTTCATTCCGGGTATTGCATTGGTAATATCCCCGTCTCCCTAAAAAAGGTCTGTGCACAATCGTTCTCTTCATCACAAGGTAAATATTATATTCCCCCAGTAGGGGCAAAATGGCTGTGCTCTTCTACAGGGCTTACCCCTTGTGTGTCGAGGAGGGCTCTTGCTGAAACAAGAGAAATGTGCGTTTTAGCAACGCTATTGCCCCATATCCTCTTCTGTAATGAAGAGAACCTTTATCAGTATTGGGATACACGGTTTCCAGCTATGCAGAGGAAAAAGGGAGAACTCATCACAGCCGTTACCCTTGCTTCTCTTTTTGACATGGGCTGGCCTAGGCACTGGCATCGCCTCAATCACCCTTCAACAACAAAGCCTCTCCAACCTAAGAGCTGCTATAGACGATGACCTAACCTGCATTGAAACTTCCATCACCCATCTAGAAAAATCCCTTACGTCCCTATCAGAAGTTTTTCTCCAAAACAGAAGAGGCTTAGACCTACTTTTCCTTAAGCAAGGAGGGCTTTGCGCTGCATTAGGTGAGGAATGTTGCTTTTACACTGACCATTCCAGCATAGTTAAAAAATCTATGACCAAGCTTAGGAAAGGAATTGCGAACCGTAAACTTGAGCGGGAAGCCCAAGAAACCTGGTATCAACAATTGTTTTATAAATCCCCATGGCTAACCACCCTGATTTCTTCCATCTTAGGACCCCTTCTTGTCCTCCTTCTCCTAATATCTATAGGCCCATGTATATTCAAGTGCCTCCTGGCTTTCATTAAAACCCGAGTCGACACTTTTCATGTTATGATGCTTATGAAACATTATCAACCTATTCCTCCCTCAAGCCCTATCTCTGATGATGCTATAACTGAACTGTAATTTACCCCCTAGCATATATGATAATTGTTAAGCTGTTTGTTTAAGATTCATTACAGGCATAAATAAGAAGACTGTAAGCATTGAAAGAACTTATCGAAGAATTTTCCTGCGAATTACTGTCAACACATCATCATAGACTATTGCCTTGTTTTCTTACACTTCTCGGACCTTTACTTGGCTTACTAATACTAATTTCACTAGGACCTAGCCTCTTCAATAAAGTGATGGCCTTCTTGAAACAATAACTAAAATGCCATAAAAATGCAGCCCCTTCAGGTCCACTATTTTAGACTGGCCATGGCAAAATTGCGATGGTAATAAACACCTATAAAAAACACTCCATCTGCACATCCCAAAGTGCAGGACTGGGCAGCCAATGACGGGCAACTGGACACCTTAGTCTGAGCGATCCACCACCTAAGACAGAGGCCTGGCCTTATGCTGCCTTGAACCTCCATGACGGGTAAGGTTGCAGGTTGCCTACTTTGTGGTGTCCCGACCTAAGACAGGCACAGTCCCCTTGGGATAGACTGTTGTTGCAGTCTCCATCTTTTAAAAATAATAAAAAAGGGGGAACTGTGGGAAGCTACTTATGGCACCGGCAGTGTGCCGGCCATCATCTTGGTGTCTGACGCCATCTACTGACCACCTTGTGGTCCAACACCATCTTGGATACTAACTCAAGTTAAGTTTTTATCTTAGGTTAAGTTTTTATCTCAAGCTAAGTTTCTATTTTCTCATGTCTGCTCTGCTCTGCCCAGAAATCTGCTGACTAGCCTCGGCTGATCCACCTTTGCTATCTTAGTTCCTGCGGATTGGCCTAGCCGCAGTGCAATGTCTATCACCTGCTAACACCTGATACAAGACAATTCCCCTGCCCCGCTGGATATATACCCTGGATTTGCCCTCAATAAATTGAGACTTGATCAGAATCCTGTCTTGTCTCCATTCTCTGTGTCTTTTGTCCCATTTGTTCTCACTCCCTCTCTCAGGTCTAGGTTCGTCTGTCTCGCAGGTCGGGTCGATCAGCCATCATCACTCTCACTCTTACTCACCCCACTAACACACCTTGATGGACTTGATTCCTGAAACAAGCCTTTTTTGTAGGGCTTTTGCCTTGGGCGTTCCCTATGCTGGGCACACACGTCCCATGGTTTCCATGTGACTCCAGCTTTCTCTTCTTTGACTTCTCCTTCAACTGTCATCTTTTCTACTGCTTTTACCTGAACATGCAGTAAACAACCATATCCTATGCACTAAATTTTTATGCGTTTTATAATTTCACATGTGTTCAGTATTTTGTGTCTTTGTATTATTTTTCCACCTTCAGATTGCAGGCACTCTTGTTCCAGCACTGATGTCCATTGCTTGGATAGTCTCTGGCATCAAGCTGCCTCTCAATATGGGTGCCTGCAAATTACCAATACAGGAATGTTGTAGGGTTCATTTTAAGAGAGCGGTTCAAAAACAAAATATGGAAATTAATTTATTGGTTGTGCAATGTAAATTATAGATCAGTTAGTAATGGCTGTTTGAAAAATTGACATACATGTTTAACATTTCCTTATAGTCACATCATACATATGGAGCCAGGAAACACTACATGGAACTCACAATTCCTTCTCTTGGGATTTTTGGAGGAACAGAATTGGTTTTTGGTCTCTTCCTGTCCATGCACCTTATCACCATCTTTGGGTACCTTCTCATCATCCTGACGACAGTCGCTGATTCTCACCTCCACACACCCATGTACTTATTTCTCTCCAATCTCTCCTTCTGTGACATCTGTTTTACCTCCACCACAGCCCCTAAAATGTTGTTTAATCTACAGACACAGAGCATAATCATAACCTACAAACACTGCCTCACCCAGATGTACTTTTTCTTACTCTTTGTGGAGTTGGACAACTTCCTCCTGACCGTGATGGCCTATAACAACTTCGTGGCCATTGGTCAGCCCCTGCACTACACAGTGGATCATGAATACCTGGCTCTGTGGCCTGTCAGTCCTGACAGCCTGGATCACGAGTGCTTTGCATTCCTTACTTCAAACCTTAATGATGCTGTGGGTGTTCTTTTGTGCCCCCTTTGAAATTCCCCACTTTTTCTGTGAACTTAATCAGATGGTCCAACTTGCCTGTTCCGATGCTTTCCTCAATAACGTGGTGCTGGATTGTGCTGCTGTTCTCTTGGGTGTGGTTCCACTCAGTGGGATCCTTTACTCTTATTCTAAGATTGTTTCCTCCATACGTGCAATCTTAACCACTCAGGGGAAGTATAGAGCATTTTCCACCTGTGCATCTCACCTCTCTGTGGTCTCCTTATTCTATTGTACAAGCCTGGGGGTGTACCTTAGTTCAGCTGCGACACTCGACACGCATTCAAGTGCGATAGCCTCAGTGATGTACACCATGGTCATGCCAATGCTGAACCCCTTCATCTATAGTCTGCGGAACAAGGACATAAAAGAGACTCTGGAAAGACTGTTAGGGAGGAGAGCCGTGTAACTGCATGTCTCCAGGGGCTGAAGAAGCTTATTTCATTGTAGAACACAGAACCTCAGAGCCCAATACTTCGAATCTTTGAGCAACTCATGGAAATACAACTTATGTTAGAGTCAGATATGTGTTTGAATATAATGAAGCAAAACTTTAATTCATGCATTGTATTACCACCTAAAAGTTTGTACCATTTATACCTATTTACTGAATTAGTAAAACTTGTTGCCTATCTGTTAGAGTGATTTTGCACTGAGGTGAGGCAGTATATTGTATAGTCTTTTTATGTGACTGCATAAAAAATAACTCTTTCCATTTTTCTAAACAAAATATCTTCCCTTTTTCTACTTTTGTATTAATCTTTAAAGAGGACTGGATAGATTAATCTAAGTATTTTCTCTATCATCCAATATTTTATCTCCTTTATATTCAAAACTCTCTTAAACCCTTATGAATAAAGTCTAACTTTCCAAGAGCTTGAAATCATGCCAAAACAGCCTCCTGGAATATTATTATTCAGAGTCACAAATTATTCCTGTGAAATCATGCATTGGCCATCAACATCTCCTGATTTCCTACTAAGAGACCCTCAGTGGCACACACTTTATGTGAAGCAACTTATTGACATATAGTCATGTTCCATGCTATCCATCAAAGTGTAAAAATGAATGTCTTCTAGTTCATGAACAGAGTTATGCAGTCATCACCAGAAACAATTCTAGACCCTATTTCCACCACTTCATAAAAAGGTAAAAATGATGCCCTTCAGCCATGACTTCTCAATCCAACCATCCTTCTCTATCTCTAAAGCACCACTAATCTATTTCTGTCAGAGCAAACACTTTTATTCCATCTCTACAAATTTATTTGAATTTACGTCTTATATAATGTCATAAAAATGTGTAGTATTCTGCCTGGTTGTTTTGGTTTTTTAATATTTATTCAAATGTATTTATATTTTGATAGAATAAATCATCCACTTAAATATTCAAACTGTTCAAACAATATACAGCAAAAAGTATACTTGTTCTCCAGCCACCTGGTTTCCCATGCCAGAGGTAAACTATATAGTCAGTTTTGTCAATGCACTTCTGGAGGTATTTTACACGTATAAAGCAAGTAGTACTCTACTATATACACAATTCTGCACTGAATATATTTTGAAAATCATTCCACAACACTCTAAAAAGAAGGTTTCTCAGGACCTCATATGGCTCATTATATACTATTTTATGCAGAGTAACATATTTAACCACTGAAGGGCATTGGAATCATTTCCAATCTTTTGTTATATCACATATTCTGAAGTGAATAACCTTGTATATACATACATGTAGGGTCTATTCCTAGAAATAGGACCAACACGAAATTGTCAAACGTTTATACCTTGTACAATCTGATAGGTGAAAAATATTCTTAGGTATTTTAATATGCAAATAGCTTGAGCGGAGAGTCTCTTTTCATATTTGAGCCATTGCACTTCCTTTACTGTATTTATATCATTTACTCATTTTTCTGTTGTATGGCTGGCTCTTTTTAAAATCAATTCAGAGGAGCTCATTGTATATTAGGGAAATGAACTCTGTCATACATTGCAATTTTTTTTCAGTTTGTTTGACTTTGCTATCATAGTTTTTGGCTTGAAGAAACATCTACAATTTAAGGGATCTTTATTTTCTTTGATTCTGGCCTTTGTATTACAGTTTAAAGGGCATTCCTCACTCTGAGATTAAAAAAAGAAAGAAAGAAAACTCCCATGGTATATTCTGTTACTTTTAGGGTTTACTTTATATTATAATCTTTGAACCATTTGGAATTTAGTAAGGTGTGAGGGTCAGTACAATATTATGAACTAGCACTATCCTGAGTTGTCATGTAGTTGCCTCGTTTCTTTTACATAACATGATGTCCTTGTCATTTTTTCTTTTTGAAATTGATGGAAAAATATGCATATAATACTATACACTGCAGTCATAGTTTGCTATAGATGTATTTTAACCATATACTATCCTATTATTAACTCCTCCTAATAGTCTCATGTATTTGTTCTAATTCATGGAAGAGCATTATTACATTTATACTATTTACCAAACCCATTGTCCACGAAAGTGGTCACTATGCTCTACAGTCCCATGTCACTTTCTTTGGCTTTTCTTCTTGTGATATCCATGACCCTAAAATCTCCCTTTCAACCACAATCGCACTCATATCATTGTTGTTAATTATACTCATTATAATGAATATCACCACCTCTATCCATTTTGAAACATCTGCAATTAACCTCAGAACGAACTTTTCACAAATTGACCTTCAGCTCCCTATTATCTGCCCTCATTCTATTTTCTGGCGACTGGGATTCTTGACGTTTACAACACGAGATTGATAGTTATATTTAGTTCAGATTAGTGAGGTCATAAAATATTTGTCTTTTTGTATCTGACTTATTTCACAAAACATAATGTCCTCAGGATTTATCCATGTTGTCAAATGTGTCAAGATTTCAAATTTTCTCAGAGCTGAATAACAGTTGATTATCTGTATATACCACATTTATTTATGCATTCATCAACTGATGATCCACCTGCATTATTTCCACCTTTTGGCAAATGTGAATAATACTTCTCTGGATATTGGTGTGAACCTGTCTGTTCACGTCTCTGCCTTCATTCTTCTGTACATACCTAGTCATTGGATTGCCTCATCACGTGGAAGTTCCAAACTTAGCTTCACGAGGAATGGCCAAATGCTCTTCCAAGAGGTTATAAGATTCCACATTCCAGGCAATGATGTTTTGGTGTTCCTATTTCTCAACACTCTCTCCAACATTTGTAGATTTCCAATTTTTTAATAGTGGCCATTCTAGTAGATGTGGAATGTCACCACATTTTAGTTTAGATTTGAACTTCCCCATACTTGTTGATGTTGATCATACTTTCATGTGCATTTGAATAATTTGTGTTTCCTCTTTGGAGAAAACAATGTCTGTTCAATTCTTTTGACCGTTTTTAATTGGGTTGCTTGCATTTTTATCATTGAGTTGTGGACCTCTTTACACATCCTGGATATTAAATCATTTTCATATATGTGGTTTCCAAATATTTTCTCCCATTGCGTGGCCTGCCTTTTCACCCTCCTGACAAAGTTCCTTGAAGCAAAAAAGTATTCAATTTTGAGGAGACCTCATTTATCTAATTTTTCTTTTGTTGCTTGTACTTTGGGTGCAAGTACTAAGAAACCACCTCCTTCTGCAATATCTTGAAGATGCTCCCATATATCTTATTCTAGGAGTTTTATGTTTCTGGTTTTATAGTCGGATCTTTGATCTGTTCTTAGTTAATTTTTGTATGTTAGTGGTCCTCTTTTATTCTTTTGGATATGGCTATCCAGTTCTCCCAGTAACATTCCTTGAAGAAACTCCTCTGTCCCACTTGGGTAGACTTGGCAGCTTTCCTGGAAATCCATTGATCATAGATGTGAGGTCTATTTCTGAACACCCAAGTTTTTTCCATTGGTCAAAATGTCTATCTTTTTTACAATACCAGTCTGCTATTAGCACTGAAGATTTGTAATGTGGTTTAAAGTCAGGTAAAGGTAAAGTCCCCCATATTCTTTTTATCTCTAGATGGTTTTTGGCTATTCAGGTGCTCTTGCTATTCCAAATAAATTTTGTAAATAGCTTTTACCATTCTTCCTCATAAGCTGTTGGAGTTTTGATAGGGATTGCATTAAATTTTTAAATCAATTTGGATAGAATTGGTTTCTAAACAGTATTTCATCTTTCAACCCAAGTCACAGAATACCGTTCCATTTATTTAAGTCTTCTTTGATTTCTTTTAGCTATTGTTTTGTAACTTTTTCTGTATGCAGATACTTTACATCCTTGGTTAAGTTTATTCTTAGATATTTGATTCTTTTAGTTTCCACTGTAAATAGTTATTTTCTAAATTCTTCCTCAGATTCCTCATTACTACTATATTGAAACACTACCTACTTTTGCACATTCATCTGGTATCACCCAATTTTGTTAAACTAGTTTATTAGCTCTAGTGGGTTGGTTGAAAATTTTTGGTGATTATATATATATATGTGATCATACCTTTACACGTGGTTAACTCTTTACTTCTCCCTTTCATAATGGGTGACTTATTTATTTTTATTGCCTAAGTATTCTGCATGGAACTTCTGTACCACATTCTATAACAGTGTTAACAATGGGTATCCCTGACTTTTCCTCAATTTTGATGGGAAATCTTTCAATCTTTCACCATTGAGTTAACTATGTTTGTTCAAATATGCCCTTTATCATTTTAAGAAAATTCCCTTTTATTCCTATGTTTCAACTTACTTTAATGAAGAAAGGGTGCTGGATTTTGTTAAACACCTTCTCTGTACCATTGGTGAGGATCGTGTCATTCTTTGATTTGTTAATGTTGTATATTATAGGAATTTATTTTCTTGTGTTGGACCACCCTTGCATACCAGAGATAAAAACCACTTGCTCATGATTTATAATTCTTTAAGGATGCAGGTGAATCCAATTTGCAAGCATTTGGTTCATGATTTTTGCACCTATATTCATTAGAGATATTGGTCTTTAATTTTCCTTTCTCACAGTGTCTTTGTCTGGCCTTGGAATTATGGTGATGTTGGCTTCATAGAATGAATTAGGAAGTGGTCCCTCCTCTTCAGCTTTTGGAAGAATTTGAGCAAGATTGGTATTAATTCTTGCAATGATTGGCAGAATTCACCTGTTTAGCATTGTGGTCATGTTCTTTGCTTTTAAGGAGGTTGTTGATGATTGATGCAATCTCTTTGCTAGTGGTTCATCTGATGTTGTATTCTATGTCTTTCAGACAGTGTAGTTTGCTCAGGTGTTTCTAGAAACGTGTCCATTCCATCTGTGTTGTCAAGTTTGTTGGCATAAACTTGTCATGGTATCTTCTATGATCTTTTTTATTTCTGTAAAGTCCTATCGTATTGTTCCCATCATGTTTATGATTTTGTTTACTTGCAGCTGCTCTTTTTTTTTCTTTGTCAGCCTAGCTAAGGGCCTGCCAATTTTGGTGATCTGCACAAAGTACCAGCTTTTGGGTTTTCTGATTCTCTGTACTTGTTTTTTTCTCAATTTCAATTATTTCAGCTACTATATTTGTTATTTACTTTCTTCTGCTCTCTTTTGGATTACTTTGTTGATCTTTCTCTAGTTCCTCCAGGTGTAGTTAGGTCTTATATTTTAGATCTTTCTTCCCTTTTAATGCATGCATTAAGGCCTACCAGTTTTCCTCCCAGTACTGTTTCACAACATCCCATACGTTCATACATGCTGTAGTGTCATTTTCATTCATCCTGAGATATTTAATACTTTCCCTTCCAATTTCTTCCTTCATGTACATTGTTTAAGAGTGTGTTTTCTAACCTCCATAAATTTATGCAATTTCATTCCTCCAACTGTTATTGACTCCCATCTTCATTCCACTTCTGATGAGGGAAACTGCTTTGTATAACTTTGATCTTTTAATATTTATTGAGGCCTGTTTTGTGAAGCAAACACGTGGTCTATCTGGGAGAATGATTCCTGAGCACTTTTGAGGAGTGTTATGTCCCCCTGTTTTAGTGTATATTGTTTTGTGTATTTCTGTTAGATCTCTTCTTCTAGATGTTCTACCTATTCATGTGAGTGTTTCTTTGAAGAGTCCATCCATTATTTCGGATATGTCTATGTCTCTCTTTATGTTTGGAAGTACTTTCCTTCATTTTTTTTTTCAGGCACCCTCACTAGGTGTACACATATTTATGATTCTTATTTCTTCTTGGTGGTTGGCCCCTAATATTAATATGTAATTTGTTGCAACAGCTTTGCTTTAAAGTCTATTTTGTGGCATATTAGCAGAGCTAACCCAACTTTTTTTTTTAGGATACTCTTTTGGGGAAATATCTTTTCCCCAGCATTTTCCTCTCAATTTCTTTGAATATTTGAGTGTAAGATGAATTTCTTTTAGACAGCATGCAGATGGCTTATTTGATTTTAGCTAATCAGCTGGTCTGTTTCATTTGATTAGGAAGTTTGATCCACTAAATGCAATGTGATTATCATAATGGCAGTACCTACTCAAAAACTTTTATTCTTTGGTTTTTACTTCATGCTTTATTTTTGTCTCTTTTTATACTCTTTTATTTAGCCTTACTGATAACTTCATTTCAATAGTCGTCTCCACACTTCTTTCTCCTGTCTTTCCCTGTCAGCCTCTGTTTCATTTTAGTTGTAGTGAAGATCTCTTGCTAATGAACTCTCTCAATTTCTGCTTCTCTGAATATTTCAATCTCTCCCTCATTTTTGAAGGACAGTTTTTTAGATAGAGTATTCTTAGCTGACAGTTGTTCTCTTTCTGTATCTTAAATTTTTCATGACACTATGATTCCTGAAGAAAAATCAGATTTAAGTTTTTGTGTATCCTTATACTTAATGAATCTCATTTTTCTTTCTGCTTTCAGAATTCGCTTTTTATCTTTGACATTTGATGTTGTGATTAGTATGTGTCTTAGAGTAGGTGTATTCAGATTTATTTGATTTGGAGTACATTGGTTTCCTTGAACATTGACATCTACATTTCATAAAAGTTGGGAAATTTTCATTCATCAGTTCCTCAAATGTTCCTTCTGCTCCCTTTCCCTCCTCATCTCCTTCTGGTTCACCCATGACACGAATGTTTGCATGTCTCATTTTGTCAGTCAGTTACCTGAGATCCTGCAAAATTTTCCCAATTCTTTCCTCTCTATGTTCATTTGTTTCTTCGAATTCATATGCTTTCTCTTCTAACTCTATGACCTGTTCTGCCTCTTCAAATCTGCTGTTGTATATCTATAGTGCATTTTTTATTTGTTCTATTACACCCTTCATTCCGATCATATGTTATTTTTCTTTACATACTTTCAAATTCTTCTCTAAACCACCCAGTGTCTCATTAGAATTCTTAATATCTTTAACCATCTCCATAATTGATTCATGAGATTTGTTTGAACATCTTTGATTAATTGTGACAAATTACATACCTTCTCTGGCTCTTTAATTTGCTCCTTTGACTTGGTCATATCTTCCTGTTCTATGTATGGTTTATAACCATTTTGCTGATGTTTCAGCATGGGATTATTTTGGTGAGCTTACTCTGAAGGTTGGTTTCCCCATCTTACCTAAGATGTTGTTCTCAACAGGCTTTGTGTTCACGCTTTTACTTGACACTTGGTTGTCCATATTACCCAGCCCAGGTAGAGCCACAGACCATGAGTGGGGTATATCCCAGGTCCACAGGGTTCCAGGGAAAGGATCAGGCAAAGATCCCCAAAAGTCTTTCGCTGCACTCCCCAAGGGTGTGCTTTCACGTCCTGCCCAGCAGATGGCCCACTTAACCCCAGATGTCTTTCTAGATGGGCACTTTCCTCAACTGCCAGCAGATGGCACTCTTCTGCCCCTTACTTCCCGCAGCCTACAGTAGGCAGGCTATTCTTTTGTCTCCACTGAATCCAGACAAAGGCAGTGGTAGGTCCATTGGGTTAAAACTGCAGGTCTTAGTATCCAAATTTTGTGGCAAAAGCAGGAGCACTGTTTGATGATGTCATGACCATTTCTTGTGAAAGTCAACCTCTGCAGCACTCTAAGTCTCTAGACATCCGTCCACCACAGACATGACACTACAAAACTTTCATTCCAACAGTGAAGGATGGGTATCTGTAGCCAGGGCTGATGGGAGTTCCTCACAGTCTCACAGCACAGTGTCTCTGTCTCTTCATCCAGTGCTTTCCTGGGTGTTGGATGCACTGGATCCAGTCTCCTGAGCCCCAGAATCATTGTTCCAAATTGTTTCCTCCTGTCCCCTAGATGATATTCTGGGAAAGAAAGGAGGCCAGCCTTCCCAACTGAGCCATATGGATTCAGCCTGGAGTCACTTTTAAATTCTCTTGTCTAAAATAAACTTGAATAGGATGGTGATACTGAAAGAGGTATTCAAATATCTCAGGGAAAGCCAAAAGTTAAAAAGCAGACAAATATGATGAATTCTCACTTCTGTTCACATTGACTATTGTTTCAATAATTACTGCACAACAATTTTCTCAAATATAAGTACTTTAAGGCAATGCTTTTATTACTGCATCCAAGCCTATGGCATGGAGATATGTTAATCTCTGAAAACGTATCCAGACACTTGGCTAGCTGTGTATCAGCTAGAAAGACTCTGCAGCTCTTGGCTGGACTCCCTCATTCATTTGTGATTGGGTGAATAATAGCCTGATCTATGTTGCTCTATCCTTGTCTGAGGCGGGGACCCTTGCCCCACATTTATGCTCAGCTTAACATGATGTCATATAGCTTGGAAAAAATACAAAGAGGAAGCAGCAGAAACAAGCCAAGGCCTTTTGAAGCAATCTATCACTTCTACCATGTTCTGTTCACCAAAGCAATTAAAACACTTTAAGTGTCATGAAAGAGGAGTTCGTTGGCTCTCACTGCTCAATTAACTTCACCCAACATGCAACAGAGTGTGGCTAAGGACTCAAGGTCACTAAACCTATATATCAAATGATTCTACTGGCACCAATGTGCAAATGATACCTGGCCCAGGGGTAACCTAAATAAAATTTTCTCTCAACACTATTCATCTCATGAGTGTAATCAAATCAACCCCTGCATTGCTAATTTTCCTCTACACTAGTCTGCTGGACACACTATGCTTAGAAAAGAGGTTAGATTGCAAAACTAGCTTACAAAGAACTAACACTCAGTTGGAATATAAATGTGGGCAAAAGATGTTCTCCTCTGGTGGATAGTGAGATGGTCACATGGAAACATGAACCAAAAACATTGGCATCCTAGATGACCCTTTAAAAGTCATGGGGCTCTGTGATAATGAGCATTTTGCAAAACTTATACAGATATCATGACTAGAGGTGCCCAATGATTTTTCAAAGTCCATGACAAAATTCCTTTATGGATGAGCTATTTGGGAGGGGCATCTACCCCCATGTTGGCCCCTAGTGATTACCACCTCATATAGCACAGCATAATTCCTGCCCATGGATTTGCCAATGGATTTGGTACCATCTAAGACCACCGCTGAGGGTCACCCACTCCTATTCCTGCCACCCCAATGATTCAGAGCCACCCCTAGCTTGAGCCACCTAAGAAAGGAGGCACTGACTTGTATAATGGGAATCAGAGAACAAGCTGGCTAAAATGGCAGGCTGGCTAATTATGGACCCCTCATCCATTTGTGATGCTTGTCACTGTGGTTGAAACACCTATGATTATAAAGAGGCTTTACAATCTGGTGCAAAATTACTAAGTTTTATATCTTTATATATAAAGCTAAGTGTTTTTTTTTTAAATATAACACAGCAGGGACGACCTTCAAACACATAGAGGTCCACATGTTTGCCCTCAGTTCTGAGCTCCTGTCCCTCTATAGGCTTATAAGAATTAGTATGGCAATGTATAGCTTCCTTAGTCCTAGAAGTATTGCCTCTTGGTAAATACTAGAGGCATTTGCACCATAAGAGCCCCTCCTGCATGCCTACCAATAATTCAGACCAGTCAAAGTAAACTTATAAAAGATGACAGAATGCATTTCACAATATAACCATGATTTTTCAACAAATACCACAAACCTAAAATACCTCTGACATTTCCTCCTAGGTATCCCAATAAGTGTAGGGGAATAACAACAACAAGGCTTCCAGATCTTGCTTTTAGGATTTTTTAATATTTTCAGAATTTCCTCGTGTCTTATATGCTGGGACAATACTGCTATGCTCCTGGCAATGAATATATTTTACCCAAACTTCCACAATTTTCCAAATAAGGGTGCTGAGTGTTCAGGGAAGGGTAAACTGGGTTTCTGAAAAAAGTTCTGTAATTAAGTTTCTTAGTTCCAAGTGAAGAAAATAACACGAAGTTATTATGACTAACCTCTCCCAGCTTCGCTGACGTTTCTGAAAAAGGGAAGACCAGTCAACTTGAAAAGTAAACAGACTTCCAAGTCTTAAGCAAATGTTTTCCTGAACAAGGTTTACTCCTAAACACTTAGTTACATCTTAGCAAATCTAAAGAAGAAATTGGATTGCACTCCAGAACTTTCTATTGTAGTCCTTGATTTTTGTTTTTGATGCAATTCTACTGAGATATATTAACACCCCGTATAATCCATCAAAAGAAAACAGGCAGTGGCTCAAAGTATCATCATATAGTTGTGCATTCATTGCCTCAATCAATTTTAGGACACTTTCATTACTCCAAAAAAAAAAGAAAACTAAACCCAAAATCTCTCATACCCTTTATGCCTCTCTAATATTATTACTGCTCTTGTTGTTATTGTTTTATTATTTGATTATTCATCCACCCATACACTAAATAAAGGAATTATCTATCAGAAGATTTTTGCAATCACAGTCATGCAATAAATCTATTTAGTTATACTATCATTATCAAAGATCAAGGATATTGGGTGTTTACCAATTCCAAGTATTTCCTTCTAGCTATTCTAATACACTAGAAATTAAAAAGAAATATCTATATAATGAGTAAACAGAAATGATCAATTGTTAAATCATAATTTACCGGTTAAATGTCCTCTCTTTCATTAGATCATTCTCTCATGACCATTTTAACTTCTCCATGCTGGAAAGGGCTGTTGACCTTATGGGTAGGAAAATGAAACTGGTTGATGTTCTTGGAGAGACTTGTATCTGGGCTTTAAGGGCTTATCTGAGCATAGGAACAATCTGGAGGCCTTAATTTTCTGAAAAGAAAAACACAGTAAACATACTAAGAAAATCCTGTATGGAGTATTACAGCACAAAGTTTTCTTTAGGGTTTTCAGGAGTACAGCTGGTTAGGGCTTGGTATAATGTGGAAATTTTGTGATATTTGGCTGAAGTTTACAAAAGAGTACCCTCCAGAATACCTTCTTGACTCTACTTGAATTCTCTTAACCATTGAAATTTTTACTTTCATTTATTTCCCCATTTTGTTCAAGAGGACATTCTCACTTCAATGATGCCAAGGCCAAGCTTATCCCTGGGAGTCATGTTCCATGCTGTCAAGCAAACTTACCATCTTAGGAGTCATTACCCATGATGAGAGGGAATATAATGAGTTTTGTTTGCAGGGTTGACTTAGAAAGAGAGGACACATCTGAGCAACAAAGGTGTTCTCAGGTGGTGACTTTTAGTGGCATAAATAGAAGTAAGTTTAGCTTTGTCACTGCAGGAAAAGTTTCATAAATTTCAAGACCAAGGGCTTGGTTTTTTAATTGGGAGTCCCTAATGCTTGAAACTTACCTATGGAGGTACATAAGTTTATAGTTCTACATTTTACCCAGTCCTTCAACGGATTTTGCAAATATCTTTTATTTTTTTCTGTCCCAAATACTCTGGAATGTATTGGGGTGTAACATTAACTGTATAGAATAAAAGATCACATTCCCTGTTCTAGTTTCCATGCAATTATGCTGGTTAAATCCATGAATGGGATACATAAAAAATTAGATAAGGTGCCACAGAAAATAAAACTCTTGGACCAAATAAATATCTCTTCCTTTAGTCTCATGTAGAAGTTCAGGTTCTAAAATACAGACAATGTCATATTTACACTGTATTCTGATTTAACTTAGTCCTAGTTAGGTTCATTTCATTCATATCTCGGATTGAAGTCTGATCTCTTTTACAGCTTCTTTGCAGTTCCTGTATGGAGTAATATTGACTTTCAGCACTGCAGAACTCTACCTCTAAGTCTCAGGTATAAGACAGATACCCAAAGTTCCAGGGAACTAACAGGTTATAGGAGCTAAGTATCCCAAAATTAAGAAATAACAGTGACCACTCACAAATAGATGTGAGTGCTGAAGAGCTTACAATCCAGGAAACTCTACAATAAGATTTATTTAACAATCTTTACTCTTCACCATCAATTGCCCAATGTCCATCCACCTAATAACCTGTGATGTAGAACTCAATTCTCAGACTCTGCTCATTGTAGTTAGTCTATATTAGTGAGACATACAATATTTGTCCCTTCATTTCTGGCTCACTTCACACAGCATGATATCCTTAAGGTTCATTCACCTAGTTGCATGTCTCACAACTTCATTCCTTCCTGCTGAATCATTATATAGATATTCCTTTTGCTTTCTTATACATTGGAGTAAACAGAGGGAAATACCTGAAATATCTGAATTATAATCCAGCTGCCTTGATCTCTGATAATGATTTTATGGTCCTTATTTTTGCTCTGGTGATTGTAAAAACCTTGTGACTAACCTTCATTTGTACCAAGTTATCCAGTTGCTCAAATTTAGAATCTTGTAATCACAAAAGACAGCACCTAATGTTTATTAATGTAGAGTCTTGGGTCACCTCAGAATGAATCTACCCCAAGTTAAAATTTATCTTGATAAGGGAGACTCATTTCGGATCTAATCAAAATGAGCCCATCTGACATGTGCAATAGTTTAGACTTTAACTTATAAGTCCCACACACTTCATTCAATTATTTGCTTACATATATTCTGTGACTAACAGGCAATTACTCTGCACATATTCAATAGCTCACTTCTCATTACATCATCTAGGGCCACTGTTTTTATTATCCAGAACCCAACCATCTTTTTTTTTTTTTTTTTTTTTTTTTTTTTAGACAGAGAGAAGGAAGGAAGGATAGAAGGAAGGAAGGAAGGAAGAAAGGGAAACATTTTTAAACATTTTTCTTGTTTTATTGTATTCTGTTTCTCCGTTTTTGTTACATGGGCTGGGGCCGGGAATCGAACCGAGGTCCTCCGGCATAGCAGGCAAGCACTTTGCCCGCTGAGCCACCGCGGCCCGCCATCATCTTGTTTCTAATAAAACTATCAGAATTACTGCAGTTTAGGAAGACAGATTTTGACTGATAGGCCATCTGCTATCCTACTGTGCACCTAGTAATAAACTCTTTCTGTCTTTGAAACCCAAGTGCCTCAGGAATTGGTCATTGAGCATGTTGGGCAAAAGAATCCAGTCTTTGTCTTTTAACACAATGGCTTAATTTATGGGAATTTTGAAGTCTATGAAGGCATTTTTTTTAGAATTTTGTAAAATTGTTTAGGGGCACGTGGCTTTATGTATATGCCCACCAGTATATGGCACTGAATGAGGGTGAAACAGTGTCATGCAATGGCTCTAGGGACTTTACACCAAAATCAAGAGAAACAACAGAAAAAAAAATAGATGGGATTGCATCAAAATTAAAACCTTGGGTACATCATGCAACATTATCAACAGATCAAAAATCTGTAGTGTTTCTATACATTAGTGATGAACAATCTGAGGGGGAAATCAAGAACAAAAATTCTATTTACAATTGTAACCAAAAGAATAAATATTTAGGGATGAATTTAACTAAAGATGCAAAAGACCTGTCCAAAGAAAAGTACAAGTTATGCCTAAAAGAAATCACAGAAGACTTAAATACATGGAAGGGCATACCGTGTTCATGGATTGAAAGACTAAACATAGTTAAGATGCCAATTTTACCTTAATTGAATAATAGAGTCAATGCAATACTAATTAAAATCCCCAAAACTTACTTTTCAGAAATTGAAAAAACCATAACCCAATTTACCTGGAAAGGCAGGTTCCCCTGAATAGCTAAAAAGTATCCTGAGATGGAGAAATGAAGTCAGAGGTCTAACACTGCCTGGCTTTAAGGCGTATTATGAAGCTACAGTGGTCAAAACAGGAAGTTATGAGCATAAAGTTAGATATAATTGACCAATGGAATTGAATAGAGTGTTCAGATACAGACTTTCTCATCTATGCACAGTTGATCCTTGATAAGGCAGTCAAGCTTACTCACCTGGGACAGAACAGTCTCTTTTAAAAATGTTACCTACAGAACTGTATATCCACATGCAAAAGAATGAAAGAGAATCCATATCTCACACCCTACACAAAAATTAATCAAAATGAACCAAAGACCTAAACATTAGATCTAAGACCATGAAACTTTTAGAAGAAAATGTAGGGAAATATCTTGTAAATCTTATGATGGGAGGTACTTTCCTAGATCTTAAACCTAAAGATTGAGCATTGAAGAATGAAATAGATAAATGGGAACTCCTCAAAATTAAACTTTTGTGCATCAAATTAATTTGTCAAGAGAGTAAAAAGACAGCTTACACAATGGAAGACAATAGTTGGAAATGATATATCAGATAAGGATCTAGTATCCAGAATATATAAAGAGATTATTCAAATCAACAACAAAAAGACAAACAATCCAATTTCAAAATGGGCAAAAGACATGAACAGTCATGTCTCAGAAGAGGAAATGCACATGGCCAAAAAGCACATGGAAAGATATTGAACTTCCCTGGCTATTAGAGAAATGAAAATCAAAAGCACAACAAGATATCACCTCACACCCACCAGAATGGCCATTATCAATAAAACAGAAAACAACAAATGCTGGAGTAGTTGTGGAGAAAGTGGCACATTATCCACTGTTGGTGGGAATGTCAAATGGTACAGCCACTGCAGAAGGCCTTTGGCAGTTCCTCAGGAAGCTAGGTATGAAATTGTCATATGGTCCAGCTATACCATTGCTAGGTCCCTACTCAGAGGACATGAGGGCAAGGACACAAACGGACATTTGCACACAAATGTTTATAGCAACATTATTTACAGTTGTCAAGAGATGGAAACAGCCCACATGTCCATCAACAGATGAATGGCTAAACAAGCTGTGGTATATACAAACCATGGAACATTATGCAGCTGTAAGACAGAATAAAGTTATGAAATATGTAACAACATGGATGGTCCTTGAGGACATTATACTGAGTGAGATTAGCCAGAAACAAAAGGACAAATACTGATCAAATCAGGTCTCACTGATATGAACTAGCATTAATGAATGAACTTGGAGAATTTCAGTTAAAAACAGAGATCATCAGGAGATAGAAATAGGACAGCTATTGGGTAATTGGAGGTGAAGGGATACAGATTGTGCAAAGGGACTGATGGTAAAAATTCAGAAATGGATAACACAATACTACCTAGCTGTAGTACAATAATGTAAGAACACTGAATGAAGCCGAACATGACAATGATAGAGGGAGGAGGGTTGGGAGCACAAATGAAACAAGAAGGAAAGATAGATGATAAAAACTGAGATGGTATGACCTAGGAATGCCTATAGTGTACAATGATAGTGACTAAATGTACAAATTAAAAAATGTTTTTTCATGAGAAAGAACAAAGCAATGTCAATAATGCAGGGTGTTGAAAGCAGATAGTAATACATATTTTAAAACTCTTACTTATATGTGAGACTAAAGCACAAAATGTTTATTTGGTACAAAATTTATATTTTGACTAGTGCATCTCTTAATATAAGTTATATGGATAGTATAAGTGAACACCATAAGTACATAGAACCTTGACTAGGGCATGAGATTTTGTGGGTTTGATCAGAGTGATGCCCTGATAAATTCCAGAGTAATTTGAACAGTGAATAAAAAAGTATTTGCAAAGTCCCCTTGGGGGAATAGTGGGAAAGAGGGAAAATTCAGCTGCCCCATTTGGAGAAGGCCTGATATTTTTGCAAGCAATGAGGACCACAAAATCAATAGGCCAAGTCCTGAATCTTTGGGTTTGTTCCTATGACACTTATCCCCACCAAAGATAGGCTAAACCTATCTAAAATTAGGCCTAAGAATCAGTCACTGAGAACCTCTTTGTTGCTCAAATGTGGTCCCTCTCAGTCAACATGGCAAGCAAACTCACTGCCCTCCCTGTCTCTACGTGTGGGATGTGAATCCCAGGGGTGTAAAACTCCCTGGCAATGTGGGACAGAAATCCTAGAATGAACTGGAACTCAGCATCAAGGGATTGAGAAAACCTTCTCAACTGAAAGGGGAAAGAGGGAAATGAGACAAAATAAATTTCCAGCTGCTGAGACTTTAAATAGGGTCAAGAGCTTCTCCTGGAGGTGATTATATATTATATAGACAACCCCTTTTTAATTTAAGGTGTATTAGAAAGGCTAGTTGGAAGTGCCCAAAACTGTAAATCTGTGTACCGGTAGCCATGTTTCTTTAATATGATTGTATAATGGTATAGCTTTTGCAAAGTGGCTCAGTGATTGTGAAAACCTTGTTCTGATGTCACTTTTATCTACAGTATGAACAGATGAATTAAATTATGGATTAAAATAAATAAATAATAGGAGCAACAACCGTTAAAATAAATTGGACAGAGGGAAATACTAGGGGTCAATAAGAGAGAGTGGTAAGAGATATGTATATATGAGTTTTTTCATTTTTCTTTATATTTCTTTTTCTGCAGTGATGTAAATGTTCTGAGAAATGATTATGGTGATGAATATACAACTATGTGATGATAGTGTGTGCCACTGATTGCACACCAAGAATAAAATGTTCATACTTTTAGAATGTTTGTGCTTTATGTTGATTGGTTT
The DNA here is from genome assembly GCF_023851605.1 of Tamandua tetradactyla. Taxonomy (NCBI): domain Eukaryota; kingdom Metazoa; phylum Chordata; class Mammalia; order Pilosa; family Myrmecophagidae; genus Tamandua; species Tamandua tetradactyla. Next base: position 92,809,560 of record NC_135337.1, on the reverse strand, counting down.
TATTAGTACAATTTTTAAAAACTAAATTATCAGCGGCTGAGAGGGTTGAAATAGAGTTGAGAGGCTACTCTGAAGTTTGCTCTTATATAAGTTTCAGGTAGACCATGCTACCTATCATAACCTGCCAAACAACCATTCTAGCCAATCCTGCAGAACACCTAGGGCACTATATAAGATTCCACAAAGATTCCATGCACTGGAGTAATTTTCAAGAAACCTACAAACTCTAGATGGGTCCATGGTCCTGATAAGTCCTGAAACTCAGAGGGCCCAGCCTCTCCAGAACATCAGATATTTTCATCTCCCTACCCCATATTAGTGACAGATCCTACAACCATGAAAAAAACACCCTGAAGGAGCTCCAAATTTCATGAGGCAAACATTGGAAAAACTGAAGGGACCAATAGACATTTCAACAGTAATAGTGGAAAACTTCAATACACCACTCTTCACTATTGATAGAACAACCAGACAGTGGGATGACAAGGAAATAGAGAACCTAACCAACAGAATAAATGAGTTAGACATAATGGACATATACAGATCATTGCATCCCAAAACACCAGGATATGCATGCATCCAGAATATATATGGGATGTTTGTTGGGATAGATTGTATGCTGGAACAAAAAACTGAGCATTCATAAATTTAATAAGATTAAAATTACCCAAGAACTCTCCCTGATCACATTGGAATAAAGCTGGAAGTTAATAATCACCAAAGAACCAGAGCTGTCACAAATATATGGACATTAAACACACACTTTTCTTAAATAATCAGTGGTTCAAGGAAGAAATTTCTGGAGAAATTCATAAATATGTTGAGATGAATAATAAGGATAATACAGTATATCAAAACCTATGAGATATGATAAATGCAGTGCTGAAAGGGCAAGTTATTGCACTAAATGCCTGCATTAAAAAGCAGGAGTGAGCAAAACTTGAGGATGTAACTTTCCATTTGGACCATTTAGAGAAAGAACAGCAAACTAACACCAACACAAATAAAAGAAGGGAAAAAATAAAGATTAAAGCAGAAATAAACAAACTGGAGAATAAAAAAAAAGAATCAACAAAACCAAAATTTCATTCTTTGAAAATATCAATAAAATTGATGGACTTTTATCTAGACCAAGAAAAAAAAAGGAGGATTTGAAAAAAGAAATCCAGAAATGAAAGGAAGATCAGTACCACAGATAATGAAAAAAATTAAAAATCATAAGAGAATATTCTAAACAACTACATGCCAACAAACCAGACAACTTAGATGAAATGGACAGATTACTAGAAAACATGAATTACTGATTCTGACTTGGGAATAAATAGAAGATCTTAACAAACCAGTTACAAGTAAGGAGGGTCAATCAGTCGTTAAAAATTTCCCACAAGTAAATCCCAAGACCAGATGGTTTCACAGGTGAATTTTATCCACCATTCCAAAAAGAAATAACAACAATCCAGTCCAAAGTCTTCCAAAAAATAGAAAAAATAATGAAAGCTATCTAACTAATTTTAGAAAGCTAACATCATTCTAACACCAAAATCGATAGAGATGCTACAAGAAAGGAAAATTACAGACCAATCTTCCTAAAGTACATAATTCAAAAATTCTTAACAAAAAACTAGCAAATCAAATCCAATGACACATTAAAAGCATTATACATCATGTGAAAAATCACATGTTCATACTCATTGATGCTAAAAATGCATTTGACAAAATCCAAGTTCTTTTCCTGATAAAACACTTCCAAATTTAGGAATCAAAGGAAATTTTCACAAAATCATTAAAGGCATATAGGAAAAACCCATAGCCAGCATCATATTTCACAGTGAGAAATTGTAAGCATTTTCTCTAAGATAAGGAAGGAGATAAGGAAGACCATTGTCACCACAATTATTCAACATTGTATTAGAAGTCTTAGCTAGAGTGATTAGACAGGAGAAAGAAATAGTAGGCATCCAAATAGGAAAGGAAGAAGTAAGACTTTCATTATTTGTAGGTGACATGATCCTATATTTATAAAACCATGAGAAATCTATGATAAAGTGACTTGAACTAATAAACAAATTCAGGAAATTGGCACAAGATTAATATACAAGTCAGTAATATTTCTATACATAAGCAATGACTTATCTGAGATTACAGTTATGGAAAACATTCCACTCAAAACAGTGACCAAAAGAATCAGTTATCTAAGAGGAAGTTTAACCAGAATGTCAAGAACTTCTACACAGAAAATTACAAAACTTGCTAAAAAAAATTTTGATGACATAAATACATGGAAAGACATTCCATAGTCCATGGATAGAAAGATTAAATGTCATTTAGATGTCAACTCTACCCAAGCTGGTCTACAGATTCAAGGCAATACCAATAAAAATTCCAACAACACATTTTCAAGACTTGGAAAAGCTGTTTATCAAATTTTTGCAGGATAGAAAGAGACCCCAGTATACCTAAAGTTATCCTAAAATAGAACAAAACCTATCCTTTAGTGTGGGCACCACGTCTCAACATGAAAAGTCAGAAAAGGCATTCCACAAAGATTAGGAGAAGAGGTAAAAGAAAAGGGTTAGATATAACAAAGAAAATGGAATTTCTCAAATGCATATGGCTACAGAATTACTATATTAATATTCCTTCTAGCCTTCAGGGTCTTGGCATAGCAAGAAATAAGGAAATGAGATGAGCGAACCACAGCCCATGACAAACTCTGGTGTCTGTTCTCTAACTACTTTTGGAAGTGTGCTTTGAAAATTATTCCTTTTCTTTTTCTATGCCTTGAATACATATTATACAATAAAAAATGTTTTAAAAATTCCAGGTGGATTGAGCTAACCTCTAACATTAAAAATGAGAAGGGTAAACAAAAATACAATTACCTCTAATTGTATTTGTAAGAACTATAAAGTAGCCACAAGAAATTAAGAAAAAGTTTGTTAGTTCGTAGTAGGAGAAGACTGAATGAGTGATGGGATGACAAAGAGTCTTCTTACTTACTGCACATCTTTTTAAATAATTTTTACATTTTTATTGTATAATATAATATATACACAAAACAAAGAAAGAAAAAAGGTAGTAGTTTTCAAAGCACTCTTCAACAAGTAGTTACAGGACAGATCTCAAGTATTTGTCATGGGTTACCATACCATCATCTCAGATTTATCTTTCAAGCTACTCCAGAATATTGTAGGCTAAAAGAATACATTTTTTTATCATTACAATTGACTTTTAAGTAAAAATAGCTAATATACATAAAAGCAATACATTTCAAAACATAACACAATAATTAGTTCTAGAATAAGTTACAGAGTTTGGTTTGGGTTACAATCCCACAATTTTAGGTTTTTATTTCAACCTGCTCTAAGATACTGGAAGAAATATCGATATCGTGATTCAACAATCCTACTTATTTGTTAAGCAATACTTTCTCGGTATACCTCCACCATCATCTTTGATTTTTTTCCCATTCTTTAGGGGTGTTTTGGCTTTGTCAATTCTAACTTTTAACAGTGAAAGGGGATGTCAATAATAGGCGGTAGGGAGATGGAGCTAGCTGATATTCTGGAGAGGCTGGGCCCTTTATGTTTCAGGACTTATCTGATGCAGGGACCTATCTGGAGGTTGCAAGTTTCTGAGAAATTACATTAGTGCATGGAACCTCTGTAAAATCTCATATAATGCCGTAAGTGTTCTTTAACATTGGCTGGAATAGAATTGGCAGAGGTTTGACAAGTTATGATAAGTAGCAATGTCTGACTGAAACATGCATCATAGTGAACTCCAGAGTAGCCTCTCGACTCTATTTTAATTCTCTCAGTCACTCGTACCTTATTTGCTACTCTTCTTTCCCCCCTTTTGGTCAGAATGGCAGTGTTCATCCCATGGTACCAGGGGTGGACTCATCCCTGGGTGTGATATTTCATGCTGCCAGGAAGACTTTCAGTCCTGGATGCCATGTCCCATGTAGGGGAGAAGCTGATGATTTCACTTACAGAGTTGGAATTAGAGAGACTGAGGCAACAAGTGAGGTCCTCCAGAAGTAGCTCCTAGGCATATCTATAGGTAGGCTGAGCCACTCTGCTGCATACATAAGATTCACAAGTGCAAGTCTCAAGATTAAGGACTTGACCTACTGATTTGTGTGACCTTAATGTTTGACACAATATCAGGAGTTTTTCCACTGGTAAAATTTTATAGGTTCATATTTTTTCTCCCATTTCTCAATGGACTTTGTCAATACATTTTGAGTGACCTTCACTCTTATTCTGGACTCCCTGTGTTTCAATTGTTTAAATGAGCTATCCAGACAAGTTGAGTTAGATTATGTGCTATAGAAAATTTAGTTTCCAGACAAAATAAATCTTTCTTCCTTTGGTCTCAAAGAGCAGATGAGGTTCAAAAATATAGACAAAGTCCCCCTGTGTTCTCAATTACCTTAATCCTGACCTGACCAGCTCTGCTATTATCTCTAAATACCATATTATACATATACACAACTGCCCCTCAAAATCCAGAAATAATAATTACCAGTCTCAGTTCAATGTAACTGCTATAACAGCTTACAGTATAGACCCCTATTTCCTTATAAGCATTTTCTAAAGGAGATGATATAATAATTGCTCTTTTGTCTCTGGCTTATTTTGCTTCACCCAAAGTCCCACAGGTTCATTCACAAGGTTGCATGCCTCACAATTTCATTCTTTTTGTAGCAGCTTAATATTCAATCATATGTGTATACATCATCATTCAACAATCTACTTCTCATTCAGTGCATCTTTCAGCCACCTGCATTCATCAGGCATCATGTATAGTGCCCAAAGTCCACAGACCATCAACACTCAATTTTAGATAATTTCATTGTTTCCAAGAGAAAGATAACCCATAAGCACACCCCCACCGTATAGGAAATCACCCTTAACTCTTGGCCCTCTCTCCCGTTATTTACCCTTGGTGTTGCTGTGGTACTGTTATTTTCCTGTTAAGCATAGCCCATAGCATGGTATTAGTTAGGGTTCTCTAGAGAAACTGAATCAACAGGAAATATTCATAAATATAAAAGTTATAAAATTTTATGTAACCATGGGAACTTTGAATCCAAAATCTGTAAGGCAGGCTGGGAAGCTAATGATTCCGATGGAGGGTCTGCACAAACTCCACAGGAGAGGCTCACCGGCCAAAGCAGGAAGAGAGCCTGTCTCTTCTGAATCCTCCTTAAAAGGCTTCCAGAAATGAGATTAAGCATCACTCATTGTAGAAGACACACCCCTTTGCTGATTACAGATAAAATCAGCTGTGGATGTAGCTGATGTGATCATGATTTAATTCTATGAAATGTCCTCATAGCAACAGACAAGGCAGCAGTTGCCCAACCAGAAAAACAGGTACTACCACCTGACCAAGTTGACACATGAACCTGACCATGATAGCATGCAATAGCAGTTTTCCCCATGAAACCTTAACTTAACACTCTTTGTACAGTTGGGCACATGAGTCTATACAACCCCTTTCAATCATGTTCACCTTCAATATGGCAATATTATTTATAGTGCCACTAGAGAACTGCCTTCACTTCTATCTGTTCCTTTACATTTGAGGTCAAACTCATTAGATAACCATTCACCCATCTCTAGCTTCTTTGTATCTCTAAGTCCCCTATGTTATATATATGAAGCCTCTGATTTTACTTTTACCATGACCATAAAAGTGGAGTCATACAGAATCTGTTCTTTTGTGTCTGGCTCATTTCACTCAAAATCATATCCTCAAGGTTCTTTTATCTTCTCATGTGCTTCAGGATATCACTTCAACTTAATGCTTCATAAAATCCCATCATATGTATGTATCATATTTTGTTAATCCACTTATCTATTGATGGGCATTTGGATTGTTTCCATCTTTTGGTGACTGAGAATAATGCTGCTATAAGCATCAGTATGCAGACATCTTTTTGTATCACCACTTTTAGTTCTTTAGGTTATATACCATGGAGTGTTATTGCTGGGTCATAAGGCAACTTGATATTTAGTTTTCTAAGGAACTGCCAATCTCTCTTCCATAGTGGCTGTACCATTATACATTTCCATCAGCAATGCATAAATGTTTTAAATCTTAAGTTAGACTTTTGAAAATATGTTCCTGGTAGAAGTACATATATAAAAGAAACAAATAGAATATCTAGAAGTGAAAAGTAAAATGATATAAATGAGAAATTCCACAAAGACCAACTGAACAATAAAAGACAGTAGTGGACACTAGACAAACTTCCTGGAACAGGAATTGGAAAATTGCATATCTTTATCAGTTAAGACCTTCCCTATCCCTGTTTCAGATTCTGGAGTTACTGCCTGCAGAAACATTCCTTCCCAACATATTTGCTTCTCACAATACTGAAAAGAGATTGGGCCATTCAAAAGGGTTTTGGTCCACTGGTTAGCTTACTGTGTTAGTTAGGGTTCTCTAGAGAAACAAAATCAACAGTAAAATCGACAAATACAAAATTTATAAATGTGTCACATGTTACTGTGGGAATGTAAAGTCCATAATCCATACCTAATTTCTAAACAGAAAACAATAAAAGACGCGTTTTTCCCTCACCTAACAATACTCAACTGTCCTACATATTGTTAGGTCGGGGGAATGGAGAGGGGCACTGCAACTGGAGCTGTGGAGGCTGTGTCACCCCTCCCAACATGGCTTCTGGACACCTGACTTCTAGAACTGATGAACCGCCCCTTCTGACCCCCTGACTTCCAAAGAATGGCCCATTCTGGACGTCACCTGACCCCCTTGCTTAAAAACTTCCCACGCTAAAACCCAGGAGTTGACTCACCTCGCTCCATCTTGGGTTCGGTGAGCTCAGCCCAGGAGCACAGGAATAAACCCACCCACTTTAAATATCCCGGTCTACTGTCCTTCTTTCTCACTCTTTCACCTCCTAAACCTTTCACATATAACCAGAAACATTAAATCTCCCCAGAATAGGGTGCAAGTCCTTGAGTAATATTGATTCTTAAACTGGATATCTTACAACTTAAATAGTATAACATGAACAAAACAGCATCACAGTCCTCATTTCTGTAACTGATCATGTATCCATAGTTCATATTTATCACTACCTTCTTCCACTACCCATTTCATGTTCCCTTTACCCTCAGCAAGCACTTCAGCTGGCTGTATTTCTTTGCCTGTGGGTGTGTGTGTGACCCAAACCTTCATTCTTGAAGTTTCAGAACCATTGGTAGTCCTTTGTGGGCTGGGTTGTTGGAGTTTTCCACCGATTTTAATCACACGGCATGGTAATATTAAAAGGCACCCTAGGGGATCTCCAATATTCCAGGAAAACTCTTCTTTACTTCCATTGTACAGTTGTAGTCCTATTTCCCCCTGATAGTCAGGGTCAATCACCTCAGAAAAGAATGTAATCCCCTTCTTGGCTTGTTGATCCAGGAGTATAAGCAGCCCAAATTGACCAAGTGGCAAATTTAGATTCAAATTCAATGGAATCATTGTTGTTTCCCCTGGTGGAAGCACTCCCCCTTTGGGAACTAAAACCTGCAGGGCAGCAAAGCTCAAGGTTGCAGGGAAAGGAAGCAAAACTTTTCCTAGTGGATCACTAGGGGTAATAGTCAGTGGGGACACTCCCATTTCTACCCCTTGGTTCCTGGACCCATGGATCCTGGCTATGGGATAAACAGCACCATACAGTGAACACTGATTCAGAACATACACAACTTCCTGGAGACCATTACCACAGCCCTTCAAAGTATTGCCACCCACATGGCACTGTAATTGAGTTTTCAAAAGGCCATTCCATCATTCTCTCAATCCAGCTGCTTCTAGATGTTGGGGAACATGGTAAGACCAGAGAATTCCATGAGCATGTGTGCATTCCTGCATTTCATTTGTTGGTTCCTTGTGTGTTCCTTGATCAGTTCTTTGCTGCTCCTTATGTGGTCCCTGATGAGAAGCAATGCTGTTCAGAATACCATGATGATAGATAAGGCATTCTGTAAGCTTATGAATGGTAGTTTTGGCAGAAGCGTTGCATGCAGGGAAAGCAAACCCATATCCAGAATATGTGTCTTTTCAAGTTAGAGCAAATCGCTACTAAAGGTGTTGTAGTGCTGCAGCTGTCCACCTTTGGGTGGTACTTACATATCATGCCAAACCATCTGTACACTAGGCCCAAGTCTTCTCTTCCTCAGTCAATTCACTGTAAGAAACTCCCCAGGAGACCATAGCTCTGGTCTGAAAAGAGAAGGTGGTGTGTCAGGAGCAGTGACAATGGGCATTTGGGCCACTTCTTCATGTAACCTCCTTGTGCCTTCAAGACCTGCTCTGGCCCTATGTCATATACACCATTTTCATTTTATGATGGAGTGGGACATGCACAACTTTATAGCTTGGTGGGTCAGACAACATCCAACTCACAGTAGGCAACTCAGGTCTCATGGTAACTTGGTGGCCAGTGGTTAAGCGTCCAGTCTCTACTAAGGCCCAGTAGCAGGCCAAAAGCTGTTTCTCCAAAGGAGAGTAGTTATCTGCAGCAGATGGTGTGCTGGTTTGAGGTGATGTATGTACCCTAGAAAAGCCATGTTTTCATCCTAATCCCATTTTGTAAAGGCAGCCGTTTCTTCTAATCTCTATTCAATACTGCATGTGTGAAACTGTAATTAGATCATCGCCTGGAGATGTGATTTAACCAAGAGTGGTTGTTAAGCTGGATTAGGTGGCAACATGTCTCCACAAATTCAGGTGGGTCTTAATTAATTTCTGAAGTCCTATAAAAGAGGAAACATTTTGGAGAATGAGAGTGATTCAGAGAGAGCAGAGCAGTATAGCCACAAGAAGCAGAGTCCACCAGCCAGTGACCTTTGGATATATAGGAGAATGCCTCCCAGAGAGCTTCATAAAACAGCAAGCCAGGAGAAGAAGCTATAAGATGATGCCATGTTCTGAGACCCACTTGCATGGACAGACTTCTTACTGTCAGCATCTGGCTGCTCTTTGAAATATCTCAATATAATAACCTGCCAGGGATTTTCCATGCCTCCGCTCACTGCAGGCCAAGTCAGAAATAAGCACTGAGTGATTTGTGAGATATTTTCTACTCCAGTTTGATTCTGATTGTCTTGGACATTTAAACTATCTCTGTTTTAATATTTTTGTTAATGCCAATTATAGATCTGATAGTCTCATTAATGCATTTATTTAAGTACAGTATCAGGGAATCCCAGCAGATTATTTCTGCTTGTGGGAGAAGAGGGTATTCCCCTCAAGAATATGACTGCTTCTGCTTTTGTGGAAGTGCCAGAAACACATGTTTTGCAAGCAGCTGTGCACATTTGTGACTGGGGATGGCTGGCTTAGGAGTTTTGCACACTTCCTGCTAAGAATGAGAGTGTACTTGTTTTAATTTCTTTTCATTTCCGGATGTTGGTCTGATTATCTCTTGCATTTTTGACACCATTCCAATGTTTCCCTACTTGTCTCTTTTCCATAAATTTCCAAAACATAATTTCCACTCGTTATTATTGTCTGTGGTGCACCCACATCACCCTGATGCAGCTGCTGAGTGCTGACTCTCAGCCAATGTCAGGGCTGCAGGCTTGGAGGGTGGTGGATTCAGGGAGCCTCTGGCCTGAATCTCCTGGGCAGCAGGCAAGGTTGATGTGTATGTCTCAGCCTGCTGGAAGGACCTGTAGTGTGGAGGGAAAGAGAGAGTGTATTGTCACAGGAGGAGAGCTAAATGTTTTTCTTCCTGTCCTCTACTCTCCACTCAAATCTCCTCAGGGAAACATGCACCTTGTCAGATCTGGTCTTCAGAGACCAGTAGATAAAAACCCTGTCTGACAATAAATATAGCACACCTGCAATCATATAAGACTTTCTTATATGGGCCAACTTATCCATTAGGCTCAGAAGGACCGTGCCCAAGACTCACAAGACTTTAAGGGATCAAGAAATGTTTTCATATACTTTAAACTCAAATAAAAAAAAAGAATTTTGATCAAAGAAATTGTTTTAATATATAATAGCAGTATATGGGTCTTTATACTAACTCAGTCCTGGAATATAAAGCTTAATATTTATTTATGGAACATGAAACTCATAAAGACAAATGTGCTTCAGGTCCTGAAACTCATAAGGAAGCCCTCCTTATATTTTTTTTTACTTTTCTGTGCATATTTATGTTCATTTTACAATGGTGAGATCGTTTTGTCCCCATTTGTCTTTAACCTGGTTTACTTATAAAACAGGATGTCATAAATATGTCTTCTATACATAAATTTGTACAGTGATCATTCTTATGCTTACATAATATTATAGTCCTAGAACTAACATAATTTTACTTTCTTTTTTGGGAAGAGGTGATGCATGGCTCGGGAATTGAACCCGGGTCTCCACATGAAAGGTGAGCATTCTACCACTGAACCACCCATGCCCCCCCTAATATAATTTTCACCCAAAAAATTTGTTTGCATTTGTATTGGTTTCTGAATATTTCTTACTATGATTGAGAATACAATGGGTATTCTAGTAGGTAGATCTTTACACTCTACACTGGAAAAAAGCAAATTAAATCTTTGGAGTAAAGTGGTTAATTGCACGGCTGTGTGATTTCAAAGCCTTTTAATGCATATTGCTAAAGAACCCTACATAAATGTGCTAAATGACACTTTCAATAAACATAAAGCAGAGCATCTACTTACTTCACATTCTAAAAAAATTCTTAGACAGATTAATGTATGAAAATGATAGTTCATTGATGCTTATATTGGCATTTATTTTATTAATAGACGTGTTGTTTGGTCATATTTCTTTGTGTTAACTTATCTTAAGAATATACTGTTTGATGATTTGCCTTTTATGCCTTTTGCCATTTTTGTATTCAATGACAGTCATATTCATTTGTAAAGAATTTTTTACTTCTTGAAAATAACATGCATGTGCTATTTCATTTTATCAGGCTGTTCCTTCTTTTAAATGTTTTTCATATGGCATGTTTAAGATGAAAAAAGAATATGAAATGTAATCTTGAATAAAATTTAAACTACATTTCTCCATTCTCTCTGCCTTTTTTCATGTGTTCCCAATCTACAATTCTATAAATAGCCAATGTTACTTCTAGTACTTTGTTTTTCTTTATGAAAATTGGAAAATTTTTGCCTCAAGTGTGAAATAGATTATCTTGATTTTATTTTCAAAATGATTTACCTTCACCACTAATTAGACAATTCATTACTCTTCTACTGCTTTTGAACAGCATCATTATGATGGATGAAAAATTTATGCAAACACAAATTATTTCTCTGTTTTCAATTCTGTCTAGGGATATATCCATTTACTTTAGTGCCATCACAAATGACACTGTTTAAATTATTGTGGCCAATGAATAATAGCAATTATGTGTTCTGCTAAGTAAAATTCTCTCCTTATCTTTCTCAATTATTTTCACTAATTTCCTGAACATTTCATGCTTGTAGAAACCTCTAGAGTTATATGACCATTTCTTTAAAAATTTCCCTTGAAGTATTTTTAAAACATCTTGTTTTAGTAACATATACATATATATATACACACACATATATACACATATACAACCCAATTTTTTCCATTTTAAGCACATTCAAGTGTACAATTGATTGTCACAATATGGTGCCACCATTGCCAACATCCATTATTCCTCATTTTCATCACTCAAATGGAAAATCTGCACCAAAATACTGATAATTCCCTCTTCCTCCATTTCCTGGGACCTGGTAACCTATATTTGCATTAATTTGTATAGAATGATTTGTAGGCTATTGACATCTTCGTAATATGTTTTCATGCTTTTATTTTCCTCAGTAGAGATTTATGTTCTTGTCCACAGCAGCCAGAGCAAATATTACCTGTTGTGATCAATACATATTTTCCCATAATGGTTGTATATATTGATGTTATATTCAAAAACTGATGACAGTTGTATGTTTGATTGACTATCTCCTCATCAATTACATTTCTTTTTCACATTTTTCCCTTTGGTTTCCCATGTGATGAATCTTACCCTCAGCAAATAACTGTGGCTTGCTCCTTCCTTTCCATTCTTTTCTGCCTGTTATTTTACTGTGCTATCTGATGGACTAGCAATTCCTGTAATGTACTAAATGACTCTGGGACTAACAGACCAGTTCTTAGTGCTGATTTTAAGATGCTTAAGATTATGCTTGTTCAGGAACTCATGAAGCCATTTTCTTCCCACAACACCTGAGGAAGTTGGCACTTCATCAATAAACATGCCTGATGATGTTGTTACATTAAGATCTGGAAGTGAGGGAATGTCTGATTGTAGAGATGAGATGCTACGTGGAGGTGACTCTGCCAGGCCAGACCCTCACCTACAACCCAACATGATTCGTTGTTTTTGCATTAAGGAAAGTCTAGGTTCTGACTTTCAGATGATTTTTGTTCTTGTTTTAATAATATTAATTAAATGCCTTCTCTTCAACTAATATGTTAGCTAGAAATAGTTGTTGAATTTCTCCAAATGCTTTATATAGCCAATGTGCATATATATGTTTTTATCCTTTCAGAAATGTGAGCACCAGCAGTAAACAATTATCTGATTTTCTAATAGTCTATTTAAGATGGCTCTTCACATTTTCCTTTTATTGTGGTCCAGCATTTGGTGTTCCTTCCTCTTCTATATTTTGGAAGAGATTCCCGCAAGAATAATTACTTATTCCTTAAGTTTTAGATGCTATATTTCCATGAATTTATGCATGCTATATAGCTGGAATTTTACATCTGAAAAATGTATTGATACCTTCTCTCATCTTTGGTGCAATTTTCTCCCTTTATTTACTATTTCAGTACATCTGTTGATGGTATTTCCTTTGAAAAAAGATGAAATAAACCTTTCATTGTGATCTTAAATGGTATTTACATGTATTTATAATCAATGTTCTCCTGATGGTTATAAAATTGCTTCTGTTGCTTAATTCATTGTTTCTTTTTCTTATATAACATTGGTAATCCTTGTTTTCTCTATGTTTTTCTTTATCAAAATTGTCTTTAGGGTGGGCAATGGTGTCACAGTGGCAGAGGTTTTGCTTGCCATACCAGAGATGCAGATTCGATTCCCGGTGCCTGTCTTTATAATATAGTTATACTGACCTTTAAAAAAAAACAGGATCTGATGATGATTTTCATTTAGGACTTAATTTATATGTGGTGTGTACTCTTATTTTGTTTTCATAATAGCTAATTATTCCTTTTATTTCTCTTTTTCCCCTTGATTTTTTTTGAGTTCAGGTTTACTGCATATTATTTGAATCTTCTTTCTATTTGCTATTCAAGAAATGAAGCCCGCACTTATTTTTTCTCAGATTAGAAATTTTCTCCCTCTTTAACTCTCTCTCTATATATATGCATATTCACACACACACATATATATTTTGCATGTGAACTATATATATTTTTATAGATTGATACAGATATAGCTATAAATTAAAATATGGATATAGATATAAACATGTCTTTTATCAATTAATTGCTCCTAATTCTGACCCTTGGAATGGTTATCTCTTTAACTCAATGATTATTCATGAGTATGATTTTTGGTGAATAAATTGCTTCATTTGTTTACTGCATTTTGTTATTTAACAAGAACTTTTTTGGCTAAACGAACTGGATTCCATGTCTTCCTGCTAATTTCAAAGCCTGTGAGTGGGAATTTCTGTGGTTGGTCCAAGAACCCCTCTTTCCTGAGGGCTTCAGAAATTCAGTAACTGATTCTAGCATAGAACTTGCTTGGTGGACAAGGATGGAACTTAATTTTACAATAGTGCACTTTCTCAGCTTTTTTCAAACAAATTTTGAAGTACATATGTAGATAGTCTAGTGTGAATGTATGTGTACATCTGTATGCATGAATACAATGAGTACACACATGTATGTGTGCATGTCAACATAATGACATTTGAAATACATATGAGACTGTTTTATTCTTGTTGAAATTTCAGGTCCTAGGTTAAAAAATGAAGGGGATTTTCTTTGGCCTGGGAGCTGATTTCTTAAGAAAGAAAATGGAACTGTGCACAGATCCATGGAAAGATGAAAAGAATAAGGATCATTTGGAGGAAATATGGCTGAAGATGTTGATTAATTATTTACGTTAACATAATTGTTCTGTTTTAAATTAAGAAATATAAAATAGACTTTTTAGATCTTTTGATGATTTTCCACTTAGATTCATAACATATTTCCAGGCCTATTTATATATAGATAAGTTTCACCACTCTCTCCATGTTTTTGCTTCTACTAAATGTTCGAAATTGAATGATTCAACGTTAAGTTTGGTCATGTGACTCACTCAGTTTGTTGATTTTCATGAGGGAATCTCCAGAAGGTTGATGGGGTGGAGGATTAGGCTATTTGATCATCAGCCTTCTGGTGGCCCCTTCAGATATTATGGCTTAATCTGTCCTATGTTTCAATTCTGCCTATGCTGTGGAAGTAAACTGTTTTGAAGACATGCCCTTTGGTTGGGATTATTTTATCTTCAACTTCATGTTAATAAAACTGCCAGAGCAAGTAATAGCGTGTTAACATAAAAAAAAAAATTGGCTCCTGACTCAAAGAACAAGTTAAAAATTCCACCACGAAGGTACTGCACTTTGCTATTCATGACACTTTCCTTTGCACATAGTGTTATCTTCCCCCATCTTCAGTCAGGACCTTCCAGAGCCCATATTATGGTACCTGCATTAGCTAAAATTCTAAGAACTCATGAGAGCCCACTGCTGTCATATATAGAAACAGTTGTCTGTGCCTTCATCTTTAATTTGGTCAGTGTATTGGAAATGAAGATAATCATAGTTTGAGCCTTTGCCTTAATAACCCTGTGCTGCCTATATGATGCAGTTCCTCTGGGACCTGAGAGGAGAGATGGACAGGAATGGAGTCTGTGCAGCCTTTGTGGAAATGATCCCCATCACTGAGAGGTTCTATTTCTCAAACCACTGGCACTATCATACATGCATCAAGGAATCACCAGTGAATGTGGTTGTCATTTATGGTGACTCTGACTCTCTCATAGGTTTCAAATTTCATAGTTGGGAATATTTAGTGATAAGGAAAGTCTGGGTCACAACCTCACAATGGGATTTTGCCACCAATGAGAGAGAATTTTTACTTAACCCATTTCATGGAACTTTCATTTTTTCACACCACTAAAGTGAGATACCTGGTTTCAAAACGTTTATTCAGACAGATAGCCCTTCCAAATACCCAGAAGACATTTACCTCTCTAAGTTGTGGTTCATCTAGCTTAATTGCTTGGTTTCTAAATCTGACTGTAAAACACTGGAGAAATGTTCACCAAATGCCTTCTTGGAGTCTTTGACATTTTGGTAAATTTGAAAATTTTCTGAATGAAGGAAGTTATAATGTGTATAATGCAGTGTATTTTGTGGCTCAGAGCCTTCATGAAATGCTTCTTCAACAAGCAGAAAGGCAGCCAGTGGGCAATGGAGGTGGGCTAGTTGTTGACCCCTAGCAGGTAATGTCTCTTCCATTGGATAACGTGTTTTCAGAGCGTGTCATAAACAGGACTTTCTGCCGGTTCTACATCTATTCACACCTAGTAGCTTAGGTTTTTCTGTCCAAGTCACAGGAATGTGTACATTTGGTTCCCTGTCAATGAGGTAAATCTAGTAAAGTCATTAAAAAGTTGACGACAGGGGCAGGAAGGAAATGAGTTATGAGTCAAGGTCGGTGCTTTGTCAGGACCTCAACATTGTGCCCTCCTAATGGACCTAATGGACCACATTGTACCCACCTAATGGACCCCTAAGGACCTCAACCACCTAATGTTTTCATAAATAATATCTAGACTTCTTCCATTGAACTCTTTAATGACAACAGGGAAGAAACTGGTTCTTTTACAGATATGTAAGCTGGACACTATAGTGCATACTGTACATTGATGATCTCATTTCATTCTGCCACCACTTCAGGTTTAGATAAGTTTGCTTTGTAAGCAGCTATGGGGGAATTCAGACAACAAGGAGCATGGTTAGATTTGATTCTTCTATTAAGATTTTTCTGTATCCCACAACCACAGACTGTTTTGATCCCCTTTTCTTTGGAGTTTTCTCTTAAAACTAACTGATATTTTGTAAACACGATGATATTTGAGTCCTTCACATGCTTTCATTTATTTTAATTCATTGAGTGCTAATAATAAAATTGAATTATTAAACAGGGATTAGAGAGAGTCAGAGATCTTTCCAAATTGGATTTTCTGTCCTCTATATTGGTGTACAATTCCTCACAGAGTGATATGTCTCTTTTATCTTCACCCTTTTCTGCGGAAAATGCAATTTAACAATCTTGCTGATGACCAAGTGAATTTGGACGAGGAAAGGAAAGTGCATGTCGATTATGACATTCTCAACGTTCATAATTTTCCAGAAGGTTTAGCACTTAGAGTGAAAGTAGGACAATTTGCCTCAGATGCCCCATGTGATCAACAATTGTCTATCTCTGAGGATTTGGTCGAGTGGGCCAAAGGATTTTCAGATGTGGGTGGGACTCGGATCATGCTTTCTTTATATGACACACAAATTACCAAAACACTGTTGTGGGGGGGGTTCTGCCTCCTTCCTGCTCACAAGCGGCCACATAAGGGCATTTAGTAGCTCACCTTTCAAGCTGAAGAAATTTCTTATCCACCATCTAATGTGTAGAAAAAAACCACATTTATTCAAATATATATTTCTAAATTATTATCTATTTCACACTATATAATCTATGTGACATCCCATCAATTGATTTGATTTATTTGTTTAAAATTTAAAATTGCAGATGGTCCAATATCCCTACAGTTTAATTATTAGAGGGCTAGTTAAAGTCAATACCCTAACAACACGGATCTGATTTTCTTCAGACTCCCCACTCTCTATGCAGTGAGAGGTGTATTTCTGGGTTCTGGAAAACTTCTCAGGAGAGAAAGTCTGCCCGCTGTTATCTTTTCACCCCCTCCCAGAGAATGAGATTTCCAATGAGACAGGTAAGTGTGTGCCCACAGAGATAGTCCCCACCTCTCCTTTATATCCCTAAAACATGTAATGAACTGGAAAGGCTATGTAAGACAAACACAGAGCCAAATTTCTTCCTTCCTTCATTTAGTAATTTAATTTTATTGTCAACAATATTCCCCATTGAAATGACACTGTCTGTCCCAAAACTAGCTTGAGTCATTGCTTTAAAAGAATTGCAGACAAAAATTATAGGAAACTCTGTTTTGACTATACTGCAGTCATCTTGGAATTTAATATATGTTACTATAAAGTACCTTTTTCCATCTTGTTTGAAGGTGTATTTAGATTACATTGATGGCATGGATCTAAACTGTCCTCAGTTTCCCTTTGCCTAACACTGTGCTAATGCAGAGAAGATGCTCAGAAAAGTTTGCGATTGATTTAAGAAATGGGTATTTCTATAGTGTTCAATGTCTGGATGATGTAGCATACATCTAATGAACTGTTTAATTTTTGCTCTCCTGTAGTTCACAGCAGAGTAGGGGAGACAAACACAGAATTATTTTGCATTCACCCTTAAAGGCTGGAAAAGAGGTGCATTCAGGGGCCATGGAACAGTAACTACATTGTGGGGAGCGGGCTCATGGAGTTCTTCATAGAGGCAGTAAAATTAGGTAAGATGAATGAAGTGTGAAATAAATTATTGGCAGAATTATTAGTAATGGCAAAAAAGGCAAATCACCACTGCATGTACTATTCGGAGACTCCAATTGAAAAACAAAGGTTCATGTGACAGGATCACAGAGAATACTTGGCTAGAGATGGGGACATGATGTAGAAAAGGGACAGAAAACCAAGTTTTGAGACCTTTTTCATACTATAATTCACATCTTGAAATTATACATATTGGTGATATAAAAGCTGCAATGACCTCTATAGTGCGAATTTTCAATTTTCTTTCTGCGATGTATATGTTGTTAAATTTCACAACATAGTTACTGTTATTTCAGTTATTTGAGGTGAGTGGAAAATGGTAATATAACCAGGCATTTAATCAATTTGGGAAAATGATTCGTGTATACATTCGAGTATATGGGCCATGTGCTCGTGTAAAGAATGCTGCATCCCCAAACTTCACTTCCCTCATGTCTGGAAATTTATGAAATACACTTTTAAATAACCCATAGTCAAAAGTATAGAATGTAATAAGACTTATAAAAGTCATGAAATTTAAAATACTGCATATCAGGTCTTATGGGATGGAGCTATAGCTGTCCTTAGAGAAAAATGTATAATCCTGCCTAATACATAACTTTTTTAACTTTTAACATTTTTTATTGTGTAGTATAACATATATACAAAGCAAAAAATAAAAATGAAAAAGCAATAGTTCTCTAAACACTCTTCAACAAGGGGTTATGGAACAGATCCCAGAGTTTGTCATGGGCTACCATATGTTCCTCTCAGAATTTTCCTTCTAGCTGCTCCAGAATATAGGAGGCTAGAGTGCTTAAGTATTTTTTTATCATCACAATCGACTTTTTTCCCCTTTTTTGTGAAAAATAACATATATACAAAGAAGCTATAAATTTCAAAACACAGCACCACAATTAGTTGTAGAACATATTTCAGAGTTTGACATGGGTTACAACTTTACAATTTTAGGTTTTTACTTCTAGCTGCTCTAAAATACTGGAGAGTAAAAGAGATATCAATTTAATGATTCAGCATTCATATTCATTTGTTAAATCCTATCTTCTCTGTTTAACTCCACCATTTCCTTTGATCTTTCCATCCCTCTCTTCCAGGGTGTTTGGACTATGGCAATTCTAAATTGTTCATATTGGAAGGGCCTGTCACAAATAAAGAGATATTCTGAAGGGGCTGGGATACGTTTCAGAACTTATCTGAACCAGGGACCCATCTAGCAGGTATAGGATTCAGGAAAGTTATTGTAGTGCATGGAACCCCTATGGAATCTTGTATATTGCCCCAGGTGTTCTTTAGGACTGACTGGAATGGTCCTGGTTAGGGGTGGCAGGTTATGATAGGAAGCAAGGTCTACCTGAAACTTGTGTATGAACAACTTCCAGAGTAGCCTCTCCACTCTATTTGAACTCTGTCTCCCCCTGATAGTTTATTGATTATACCACTTTTCCTCCTTTTTGTCAAGATGGAATTGTTGATCCCACAGTGCCAGGGTCAGATTCATCCCTGGGAGTCATCTCCCATGTTGCCAGGGAGACTTTCATTCCTGGATGTCATGTCCCTTGTAGGGGGAAGGGCACTGATTTCACTTGCAGAGTTGGGCTTACAGAGACTGAGATTACATCTGAGCATCAACAGGGGTCCTCCAGAAGTAAATCTAAGACATGCCTATAGGTAGTCTAAGCTTCTCTGCTACCTACATAATCTTCACAAGAGTAAATCTCATGATCAAGAGTATGGGCCTATTGATTTGGGTGTCCCTAAAGTCTGACACAGTACCAGGGGATTCCCTGATGGAAGGTTTAACAGTTCCATCGTCTTTTTCCCCTCTCTCAGGGGACTTTAGCCAATACTTTTTTATTATCTGCTTAATATATTCTAGGGTGTATCTAGGCATTAGAACCATTTATACAGGGTTAAAGAAACTCTTTCTTATTCTGCATTTCAGTTGTTCAAATGAGCTACACAGACACGTTGAATTAGATTATGCACTACAGAAAATTTCACTTCGAGACCAAATAAAGCTTTCTTCCAATGATCTCAAGGACTATGAGTGGTTCTAAAATATAGACACTGTCTTCCTTATTCCTATAGTCTGAGTTACTTTAATCCCAACCTGTTTGGCTTCATTCTTTTCTCTAAATATCAGGTTACATATATAAAAGAACCTTCCAAAATCCAGAAATAATAATCAACACTCTGGACTTAATGCATCTGCTCTAAAAGCTTACAATCTAGGCCCCAGTTTTCTTATGACCATTTTCTAAAGGTGACCGTACCATTGTTGCTCTTTTGTTTCTGGCTTATTTTGTCTCACCAAATGTCTTACTTGTTCATTCACATCGTTGCATGCCTCAGGACTTTGTTCCTTTTTGTAGCAGCACAACCTTCGTTCATAGGTATACACCATGGTTTGCCAATCTACTTCCCCACCAGTGCATTCTTCAGCCACCTGCATTCGTTTGGGCATCATGTAGAGAGCCCAAAGTCCACATTCCATCAACATTCTCAATTTTAGAAAATTTCATTGTTCCCAAAATAAAGAAAACCAGTAAACACACCTTCAACAAATAATAAATCTAAACCTCCTCTTAAGTCTTGCCACTCCCCACGTTATTTACCTCTGATTTTGTTGTGGTAGTGCTGATGGTTTCCTTTTGATCATACTTCATAGCATGCAATAGCAGTTTCCCCCCATACCCTGACTTAAACACTCTGTTTTACAGAAATCATACCTTTGAAGTAGTTCTTGGGAGAATGAATTCATATTTCTAGTGTTAGTCAGTGGGATATGTAGGTATATACACCCTCTTTCTATCTTATTCATCTTCAATATGGTAACGTTACCTATAGACCCACTAGAGAATCACTTTCACTGATATCTGTTACCTTACATTGGAGTTCAACCTCATTAGATAACTGTTCCCCCATTTCTAGCTTCTATGTATCTCTAAGTTCACTATATTCTGTATTACAAGCCTCTGATTATATCTTTCTGCTGGTCATAAAAGTGGAATTTTACAGTATCTGACCTTTTGTGTCTCTCAGCATTATGTCCTCAAGGCTCATCCATCTTCTCATGTGCTTCAGGACATCATTTTGTCTTACTGCTGCATAATAGTCTATTGTATGTATATACCACATTTTGTTGAGCCACTCATCTGTTGATGGGAATTTGGTTTGTTTCCATCTTTTGGCAATTGTAAATAATGCTGCTATGACCATCAGTGTGCAAATGTCTGCTTGTGTCATTGATTTCAGTTCTTCTGGGTATATACCAAGTAGTGCTATTGTTAGGTCATAGGGCAATTCAATATTTAGTTTCCTAAGGAACGCCAAACAGTCTTCCATAGTGGCTGCATCATTATACATTCCCACAAGCAATGCATAAGTGTTCAGGTTTCTTCACATCCTCTCCAACATTTATAGCTTCTTGCTTCTTTAATAGCAGCCATTCTTACAGGTGGGAGGTGGTATCTCATTGTAATCTTGATTTGCATTTCTCTTATACTCAATGGAAATGAGCATCTCTTCTTCCACTTTTGAGCCACCTGTATTTGCTCTTCAGAAAAATGCCCATTCATAACTTAGCCCATTTTATAATTGGGTTACTTGTTCTTTTGTTGTTGACTTGTATGATTTCTTTGTATATACAAGAAATCAAACCTTTGTCTGATATGGTATTTCCAATTATTTTCTCCCATTAATTTGACTGCCTCTTCAACTTTTTGACAGTCTTTTGAAGTGCAGAAGCATTTGATTTTGAGGAGTTCCCATTTATCTATTTTGTCTTTTGTTGCTTGTACTTTGGGTGTAAAGTTTGTGAAGCTACCTCCTATTACTATGTCTTGAAGATATTTCCCTACATTTTTTTTCTAGAAGCTTTATGGTGCTATATCTTATAATTAGGTATTTGATCCACTTTGAGTTAAATTTTGTGTAGACTGTAAGTTAGGGGTCCTCTTTCATTCTTTTGACTATTGATGTCCAGTTTTTCCCTGCCAAATTATTGAAAAGACTGTTTTGTCCCAGTTCAGAGAATTTGGGGTCTTTGTAAAAAATCAGTTGACCATAGATTTGGTGGTCTATTTCTGTACTCTGGATTTAATTCCATTGGTCAATATTTCTGTCTTTGTGCCAGTACCATGCTGTTTTGACCACTGTAGTGTTATAATAGGTTTTAAAGTGAGGTAGTGCTAATCCTCCCACTTCGTTCTTCTTTTTCAGAATAGGTTTAGGTATTCAGTTTCACGTTCCCCTCCAGATAAATTTGGTAGTTAGCGTTTCCAAATCTTCAAAGTAGGTTGTTGGATTTTTGATTGGTACTGTGTGGAATCTGTAGATTAATTTGGGGAGAATTAACATCTTAACTCTATTTAGCCTTCTTATCCATGAGCAGAGAATGTCCTTCCAACTGTTTAGATCTCCTTTGATTTCCTTTAGCAATATTATGTAGTTTTCTGTATACAAGTCCTTTACATACCTAGTTAAGTTCATTCCTAAATACTTGATTCTTTTAGTTGCTATTTTGAATGGATTTTTTCCTTAACTGGCTCATCATTGCTAGAGTATAGAAATGGTTACTGATATTTGTACATTGATTTTATATCCCGCCACCTTCCTGAACTTGTTTACTATCCCAAGTAACTTCGCTGTAGATTTCTCAGGATCTTCCAAGTATATTATCATTTCTCTGCAAATAATGAGGGTTTTGCTTCTTCCTTTCCAATTTGGATGCCTTTTATTTCTTTGTCCTGCCTGATTTCTCTAGCTAGAACTTCTAGCACAATGTTGAATAACAGTGGTGACAGTGAGCATTCCTCTCTTGTTACTGATCTTAAGGGGAAGCCTTTCAGTGTCTCTCCATTGAGTACCAAGCTGACTATTGGTTTTTCATATATTCCCTTTATCATATAGAGTTAGTTATCTTTGATTCCTATCTTTTGGAGTGTTTTTTCAGAAGAGGTTGCTGAATTTTGTTGAATGTTTTTCAGCATCAATTGAGATGATTGTGTGATTTTTTTCCCCTTCGATTTTTTAATGTGCCGCATTACATTAATTGATTTTCTTTTGTTGAACCATCCTTGCATTCCTGGTATAAACCCACTTGGTTATGGTGTATAATTCTTTGAATGTTTTGTTGGATTCGAGTTGCTAATATTTTACTGAGAATTTTTGCATCTATGTTCATGAGGGAAATTGGCCTGTAGTTTTCCTTTCTTATAGTACCTTTACCCGGTTTAGGTATTAAAATGATATTAATTCATATAATGTGTTAGGTAAAGTTCCTTTTTTCCTCAATTTTGTGGAAAAGTTTGAACAGAATTAGTGTTAGTTTTTTCTGGAATGTTTGATAAAATATCCCTGTGAAGCCCTCTGGCCCTGGGCTTTTTTTGTAGGAAGGTTTTTGATGACTGATTGAATCTATTTACTTATGATTGGTTTATTGAGATCTTCTGCTTCTTCCTGAGTCAGTATAGCTTGTTTATTTGTCTCCATGAATTTGTGCATTTCTTCTAAGTGGTCTAGTTTGTTGGTATATAGTTGTTCATAGTATCCTCTTATGATTTCTTTTATTTCTTCAGGGTCTGTGGTAGCACACCCCTTCTCATTTCTGACTTTGTTTATTTGCACCCCTTCTCTTATTTTCTCTGTCAGTCTTCCTAGTGGTCCATCAGTTTTAACAATTTTCCCCAAAAAATGAATTTTTGCTTTTGTTGATTCTGTCTATTGTTCTTTTGCTCTCCCATTCATGTATCTCTACTTTAATCTTTGTTATTTCTCTTCCTCTATTTGCTTTGTGGTTTGTTTGCTGTTCTTTCTCAAATTCCTGCAGGTGAGCTGTTAAATCCTTGATTTTTGCTCTTTCTTGTTTTTGTTTTTAATATAGGCATTTAGTAAAATAAATTGAGCTCTTAGCACAGCCTTTGCCACATCTCATAGTTCAGATAAGTTGTATTCTCATTTTCATTCATCTCCAGATAGCTACGGATTTCTCTAACAATTTCTTCTTTGACCCCCTGGTTGTTTAAAAGTGTGTTATTTAATCTTCATATATTTGTGAATGTTTTCGTTTTTTGGTAGATATTGAGATCCAGCTTCATACCGCTGTGATCAGAGAAAGTGTTTTGAATAATTTCAATGTTTTCAAATTTATTAAAGACCAGCTTTATGCCCCAGCATATGATCTATCCTGGAGAATGTTCCATGAGCACTTGAGAAAAATGTATATCCTTGTGTTTTGTGGTGCAATGACCTATATATGTCTGTAAGGTGTAATTCATTTATCAAGTTATTTAACTTCTCTATTTCCTTGTTGATCTTCTGTCTGGTTGTACTATCTATAGAAGAGAGTAGTGTATTGAAGTCTCCTACTACCATTGTTGAAACATCTATCGCTTCCTTCAGTTTTGTCAATGTCTGTCTCATGTGCTTTGGACCTCCCTGATTGGAGTCATAAACATTTATGATTATTATATCTTCTTGGTAATTTGACCATTCAATAAATATATAATGTCATTCCTTGTCTCTTATAATATCTTTATATTTAAAGTCCATTTTGCCTGATATTAGTATACCCACTCTTGCTTTTTTTTGATGACATCTTGCATGGAAAATTTTTTTCATCCTTTCACTTTCAATCTATTTGTATCCTTGTGTCTAAGATGAGTCTTTTGTAAGCACCATATAGCTAGATTTTCTTTCTTAATCCATTCTGCCCATCTGTATCTTTAAGTTGGTAAATTTATTCCATTACCATTGGAAACTATTACTGAAAAGGTGTTTCTTGAATCCACCAGGTATCTTTTTTATTTTATTTGTCAGATCTACATATTCTTTCCTCTCTTTCTCTTTGTATTCTTTAAGTTACCCTTCATGGTACTCTTCAATTCTGTGCCTTCCTCCAGACCTGCCTCTTCTGTCTTTTTTTTTTCAGCAGCAGATCTTCTTTTAGTATTTCTTGTAGGGCCAGGCTTTTGTTGAGAAATTCTTTCAGGACTTCTTTGTCTGTGAAAACTTTAGTCTCTCCCTCAGTTTTGAAGGACAACTTGGCTGAGTACCAAGTTCTTGGTTGGAAGTCTTTCTCTTTCAGGATCTTGAGTATATCATACCTCAGGTTTCTCACCTCCAGAGTGCTAGTTCAGTAGTCTGAATGAGTCTTTTTGGTTTCCCTTGCATGTGGTAAAATGTTTTTCCTCTTTTGATACCACAGTGCCAGGGTCAGATTCATCACTGGGATTCCTTTCCCACATCACCAGGGAGATTTTCACCCTTGGATATCATGTCCCACATATGGGGAAGTGCAATGATTTCACTTGCATTGCTGGATTTTCTCCTTCTTGCATAATATATATTTATTAATTTTTAGTATGTGTATTCAAAGGTAAAATCCTGCAGTTCCAAGTATTCATAACACACTAAAAAGGAAATAGCAAACTAAACGTAAAAAATAGAAGATAGAAAATTATAAATAAAGAAGAAAACTTAACAAAAGCAAATAAGGAGAGGATAAAACAGTCAAAGCTAATTCTAGTAGAAGACAAAATGTTAAGTCCCCATAATGACGTGTTAAGAAAAAAGAAAAATTGCAAGATAACTAATAGCAGGAGTTAAAATCGGGTCATCTGTGTGCATATTTTAGAATTATAAAAAAGAGTATAAATAACTTGATACCAATACACTTGAAAATTTACAGGAAATTAACAAGTTCCCAAAAAAATAAGTTACAAAATGTTCCAAAGACAAATCTCTGAAAAGATTATTATTTACTAATGATATTGAATCCCTAATTTAAAATATCTCATGTATTTTTATTATGATATATAGCTTCACTGTGAAAACTTCCTAATGAATCTTATGAGAATAATTTAACATTGGTACCAAAATCTGGTAAGAAAGAAAGTTATCAAGCCACTTTTGTTGTTGAACAAAACTCACATATCCTAAAAAAAATCCACACTCTAAACCTCACTGTATTTTAGAAATGGTCTATATCACAGCAGTTTCCCTGATCCAGTCTTGTAGAGACAGCTATGTTTCTTTTAATCTGGATTCAATACAAAGTGTGGAAACCGTTATGTTGGATTATTTCCATGGAGATGTGACATCTGATTGTGGCTGTGATGTTTTGATTAGATGGGGATGTGATACCACCCATTCAAGGTGGGTCTTGGATTCATTTACTGGAGTCGTATAAAAGGGGGAACATTTGGAGAAATCTCAGATGCAGATGCAGGATTGGACATTTGGAAATGCACAAGGCCCAGGAGATGCCAGGAGCTGAGAGAACTAAGAAAAACTAGATAATTGCTTCAGAGCTGACAGAGACACAGACATTTGGAGATGGAGTGCTGACAGAGTATATGCCTAGTCATGTACTTTGGAGATGCAGACTGCCAGAAGATGTCACCATGTGCCTTTGAATGAGACACTAATAAGCCAGAATCCAAAGTTGCATCCTGAAGGAGCTAAGTGAAGGCCCACAGAGGCTTAGAGAGGAAACCACTGGCACAGAAGCTGGAAGCAGCAGAGCCAGGTACAAGGACACAGTAGAAGCCAGCCAGCTGCCTTCTCATGTGACAGATGTGGGACTTTCATAGTCAAGGTATATTTCTAAGATGGTCTTAGTTTGCATAGTTTCATGCCTTAGAACTGTAACTTGCAATTTAATAAATTCTCTTTTTAGAAGCTGTTCCTATGGTGTATAGGTGGATTAGTGGTACAGTGCTCACCTTCCAGATGGGAGACATGGATTCAATTTCTGGACCATGCACACCCCAATGAAAAAGAGGAAAGCTATTCCATTTCTGGTATATTGCATTCTGGCAGCATTCAGCTAAACAGAACATAGCCCTTATCAAATATGGAACAGAAGGGAAAATTTTATTCCTATAAAGGACATTTACTAAAAACTAGAGCAAATAGCAAAACTTATGGTGTAATATTGAAAGCATTTCAGGACAGTGAGTTTAAGAATTAGACAAAAGTAATCAATAGTTCCACATCTACTGGACGTTTGCTCAGAGGCACTCCTCAAGGGTACAATGGAAGGAAAAGAAATGAAAAGAATAATCCCTAGGGCAGACGAAATAAAACTGATTCTATTATTTGCAGGTGATATTATTGTGCAAGTATAGCAACCAGAAGATTTTATAAACTGAGTTTAGTGGTCTGCTTATGAGGTTAACACAAAATTTATAAATGTGTATAAGCAAGTGACAGGGCATTCCAAAACAACATTTTAAAAGATCACATTTACAATATCTTTAAAACATATGAAATGCCTATAAACAAAATTTTCAAAACGTGTGGAAGAATTCTTCTCATAAACATATAGAAGAGCAGTAAGAAAATTTTTAAGACTGAAATAGATGAAGGGATAATTCATGCCCTTGCATGGAAAGATACACTATGCAGAGACATCCATACTTTCCAGATTGATCCCAACTTTAGGACAATTATAACTTACTTGAAATTCTTATAAATATGGAAAATAGAATAGCTATGCTAAGGCAAACTTGAAGACAAAAAATGAAATGGGAGTATTTATTCTGCTTGTTTCAAGTTTTTTAACTCAGAGTAATGGGATTTTAGCATAAGCATAAAAATAAAATGAAATGCACCAAGTGGCAAATACAGAAACCCACTGGTCATAAATGGACTAATAAATATGAGACATGCAGTGGATCAAGACGTAAAAAGTAAAAAAATCTTTAATGAACTCAAAGAAGAAAAACATTACCACCTTGAGAAGGCAAAAGTATCTTAAACAAGACAGATATGACATCATCCTTAAAGACGAAGAATTTAAATAAATGCAAATATATTAAATTATAGTTTCCTGTTCATCAGTGAAAGGTCAAGCTGATGGTGGAACAAAATATTAAAAATACCCTACAACAAAGAATACAAAAAAAAGATAGATCAGGCCAATAAAAATCACAGCTAGAATATTGTCTAGATTGTAATCTACCATAATGTGATATACCAGAATTGGAATGGCCTTTGAAAAAGGAAATTAAGGGCGGTACAACCATTGCTCAGTGACAGATTTCTCACCTGCCACACCAGAGACATGATTGGATTCCCAGTGACTGTCTATTCAAAAACAAAAAGAAAAGGGGGAGTATTAATAAATCACAAGTTTACAGTTCTGAGCCTATAAAAATGTCCACATTAAGGCATCCAAAGAAAGATATCTTAATTCAAAGAAGTTGATGTGTCAAGAACAGCTCTGTCTACTGGGTAGTCACATGGTCGGCATCTGCTCATTCCTTTCTCCTGGGATTGCAGCTTCTGCCCCTGTGGGGGTTCCTCACTTTGCTTCTTCAAGGCTGGCTTTCATCTCTTCTCTTGACTCTCTCATGGTTTTGGCTTGCTTAACATCTCATGGGGACTTCTGATGGCTCCAAGCAGCTCTAGACATCCATGTCTCTGTTCTCCAAGGATCTGCATCTGTGTGAACCCTGCTCTGAAATTTCTGTCAGCTCTTTCAGTTCTATAAAATGTTCCTTCTTTTAAAGGATTGCAGTAAACTAATCAAGACACACTTGGAATGGGTGGGGTCCCATCCCCATTTAATCAAAAGTTACACCCACAATTTGAAGTGTTGCATCTCTGTGGATCTAATGAAGAGTTTCCAGTCTGCAGTATTACAAAAAGATTTAAAGAAATGGCTGTTCCCACAAGATTAAATCAGGATCAATACAATGCTTCTCTGGGGTACATAATAGCTTCGAACTGGCACAAATATATAGAGAGCTTGTACTGAACAACAAGAGACAAGGAACAGTCTTTAGAAAAAATAGCATGACTTTAAACAGGCTGTTCATACAAAAGCATCTCTTAATGTGCGAGCACATCATGTGGTAGTTCACATATTTATTATTCACAAGGAAATTACAAATCTTAGTGAAATAGTTCAAACTCTCCCTCATAATAGCTAAAGTTAAATGGACTCTGTGTTGTGTCAGAGAGAGTATGGAAGAATTGGAACCCTCATATCGTTTGTTGGAGTGTAAATTTTCATAACCGTTCAGAAAATTTTTTGGTATTACCTGTAAAGGTGAAGATTTGCATATTATACAACCGAGAAATATAGCATCTGTTCTAGTTTGCTAGCTGCCGGAATGCAACACACCAGAGACGGATTGGCTTTTAATAAAAGGGGATTTATTTTGTTGGTTCTTCAGAGGAAAGGCAGCTAACTTTCCACTGAGGCTCTTTCTTACGTGGAAGGCACAGGATGGTCTCTGCTGGTCTTCTCTCCAGGCCCCTGGGTTCCAACAACTTTCCCCGGGGTGATTTCTTTCTCCATCTCCAAGGACCTGGGCTGAGCTGCAAGTGCTGAGATGAGGAATGCCAAGCTGCTAGCAGTGCTACATTGCAATCTCCCATTTAAGCACCAGCCAATTAAGTCAGACATCACTCATTGCAGCAGACACGCCTCCTAGTTGACTGCAGGTGTAATTAGTAACAGATGAGGTTCATGTACCCTTGGCTTATGTCCAGAGCAACAAGACTAGGTATGCTCACCTGGCCAAGTTGACAACTGAATCTAATTAACACAGCATCATATTGGTACCAGACATGCAAAATGTTCATAGCAAATTTATAAGTAATAACCAAAACCCATGAACAATCCAAACACTATCACTAGTAAAATGGGTAAATAAAAGATGATGTGCTAATATAACTGAATTCTATCCAACAATACAAGTAAATGAATTACACCACTTCACACCCACAATGTCACTACATTTTAAAAATGTAAAATGACAAGTGTTTGAAATGATGTCATGAACTTGAAACCCTAGTGCATTGTTGGTGGGAATGTAAAATTGTGCATTACTGTGGAAAGCAGTATGACAGTTTCTCAAATTAAATATGGAACTATCATATGACCCGGCAGTTCCATTTCGAGGCATATCACCAAACAAGTTGAAAACAGGTTCTCAAATAGATAATTGTGCACAATGTTTATAACACTATCAGACCCAATAGCCAGCAGGTGGAAATAACCCAAGTGTCAATCAACAAAAAAATGTATAAGCAAAAATGGTAATTACCCATAGTGAAATATTATTTTGCCAGAGGTAAAAATGAATTTCTGCATCTTGCTATTATGTGGAAGAACCTTATAAACCTTATGCCCATTGAAATAAGCAAGATGCAAAATGAGAAATATTTTGTGTACTCATATAAAACAGTCTAAAAATAGCAGATTCAAAGAGAAAAAAGTAGAGTTTGCTAGAGCAGGGGGTAGAGGAAAGAGGAAATGTCTATTTTCTGGACACGGTATGTTGGTAAAAGAAAATTAAAAAAAACAAATATTTAAAAATCAGTGAATTGGACAGGCAATGGTGGCACAATGGCAGAGTTCTTTCCTGCCATGCCAGAAATCCAGGTTCGATTCCTGGTACCTGCCTATGCAAAAATAGAATAGATCTATATGTATAATAATTGACACTGATGAAACTCAAACACATCATATTGGGTAAAAGTTTCCAAACTGAATTTATTTATAGGGTTAGAAATCAGGAACGTAATTTCTTTGGAGATATGCCAGGGATAATGATTTGAAAAGGTATTTCTCAGAGATTGAATATGTTCTAGCCCCTCACTTCTGCAATGTTACACGTGTTCACTTCCTGATCAAGCATTAATCAGTACACTTATGATTTATGCTCTGAGTATATATTATATGCCAATACATATTTACGAAGAAAAGAAATAAAGCTCAACAATGAATGAAAAATGGAAGTGTTATCCAATTGATGATCTAAAGGAAGACCAGAGGTCTAAGAGAATATTTAGAGATGAAAACCAAGCATGGTGAAACAGAGTTAATGCAAGTTGGACAGAATTTGGCTAAAATTGGCCAAGCAATTCATTGGAGGTCCTGTGAATAAGAGGAAACTGTTAGTCTGATGACACTTTGCATTTCTCACTAGATATGGACCAGTGTGTGAAGTGTCCAGATAATCAGCATGCAAACAACGAGAGAACTTGCTGCCTCCAAAAAGCTGTGACATTCCTGACTTATGAAGACCCTCTGGGGATAACTCTTGTCTGCACAGAGCTTTGCTTCTCTTTGCTCATGGCTGTTGTTCTTGGGGTCTTTGTGAAGCATCAAGACACTCCCATAGTCAAGGCCAACAACAGGGCTCTCAGCTATGTCCTGCTCATCTCCCTCCTCTTGTGCTTCCTCTGCTCCATCTTCTCCATAGGTTGTCCTAACACAGCCACCTGAATCCTCCAACAAATCTCATTTGGAATGGCATTAACCGTGGCCATGTCCACTGCTTTGGCCAAAACCATCACCATCGTTCTGGCATTCAAGGCCACTGTAGCAAGGAAAAGGATGAGGCAGTGGTTGGGGCCAGAGATACTTAACTCGGTTTTGCCCATCTGCTCCCTGATCCAGATGATTCTCTGTGGAATCTGGCTGGGAACTTCTCCCCCTTTCATTGACAAAAATGCACACTTTCAGCCTGGCTATATCATCATCGAGTGCAACAAGGTCTCAGTCATCGCCTTCTACTGTGTTCTGGGGTACCTGAGAAGCTTGGCCCTGGGGAGCTTCACCATAGCTTTCATGGCCAGGAACCTGCCCAACACCTTCAATGAAGCCAAGTTCTTGACCTTAAGCATGCTGGTGTTCTGCAGTGTTTGGGTGAATTTCCTCCCGGTCTACCACAGCACCAAGGGGATGGTCATGGTGGCCGTGGAGATCTCCATCTTGGCCTCCAGTGCTGGATTGCTGGGCTGCATCTTTGTTCCAAAATGCTATATTATTTTGTTAAGGCCAGAGAGAAACACTCAGCATTGACTACAGTATAAAGCCACTTCTGGGGGTAATAAACCTTCTTAAATTTAAACTCATATGTTTCCTAAAATAAAAAGAGCCTGAAGAATATCTATACCTTACTCGCAGTCATATAATAGATAACAGTATCATGCAATTTACCTTCTTCAATAAACATAAAACCCTCATTTTTCCCTAATAATGTCAACAGTGTTACAATCCTCAGACACCTTTTCAACTTTAAATGTCATTTGTGAGTTCCTTACATTAAATTGAGTATCAAATACCGATATTTTAGCTAACTTGGGTATAATAATCACCTTTATTTCATCTTCCACTTTCCTTTTTCACTTTTTTATTTCTAATTTTCCTGGTAAGCACAATAAAATATCCTCTCTTCTTAACACATCTTGGTTATCTTAATGGCTCTGGATCATTTATGGAATATTCTTTTAGTTTCTCACAGATTTCAATGTCTTATTGTAATAATTTTATATGTGTATATATATATATACACACACATATATTTTTTCAACATGGACAGCCAGTGGGAATGGAACCCAGAACCTGGGTCCCTGGCATGGCATGTGAGAACTCTGCCTGCTGAGCCACCATGGTGCTCTCTCCATGTTTCATTTTAAGTATAGTAAATTACTACCTATAACTCTCTCCCTTTCTAGACCCTTTAATGTATATCATTAATTTTTTTCTCTCTTGAACAAATAGAAGATTGTTTTAATATGCTGAAATCAATGGTGTGTTTTGTTTGAGAGTTGACAGCACATTTTGCTCCTCATTATTGCAAGATTCAGAACTTGAGGGAGAAAAACTCCGAGACGTCTGTGCCAGCGAAATGTGTGCCTGATGGAAATGCTATTAGGGGAGACCAACTAAGAGATTAAAACATTGTCTTATTCCTCTCTAGGTTCTCTAGAGTCCATCTCTAACCATATTAGAACACAGGAAAGTTTTACATATGGATCATTAGCTTAGGTTCTTGCAGAGAACCTCTGAAATGTATATGTGTTAATCCCTGGTTTCAAGAAATAGTCATGGATAACTATTCCCTTTTATCAGTTATAGAACAGTTATGAAGAGCACTGTTGATTTTGCCACTCTGAGTCTTACATGAATGGAAGGTTCCACCATAGGAAATTTGTTTTAGAGTTGACTTCAAAGAATTCTTGACATTTTTTCCTAAGAAAATAATATGTTCCTCTGTCCTGATAATGACAATTGTGTAATTTGATGATGCCAAAAAACTCAGACTCAAAGTTGATGCTCAGTTACATCAACTAGAGTAACCTGTATAATGAATATATTTGAATTATGAGCCACTCCTTGGTTCTGATTTTCTCTTTCTCTCTTATTAGCCATGGACAGTTATTCTTGCCATGCCACTTCCTTCCTCATTGTCAATTCTATATATTGTGGGTCAGCATAAGAAATTAAATGGGAATTATTGGGGAGTTTTTCAGAAGCTGCAAAACAACTGCTGCAGTTGGTGCCATTATCAAGCCAGTGAGACAAGCTTAGGGCATAATAAGAAAATAGAAAAGGAAATTTTTGAAGGCATTGCTTACTACAAGACATTTCTAGAAGCCATTTCTGCATATCTCTTGCACAGAACTTGCAAGAATTTGGGGTACATGATTGTTATTAAAAATATTCTGGAGGAGTTTGGCATCATGCAAGAAAAGGCTAAGACCTTATTGATTTCTTAAAGGGAAATGAAGGTGAAGGATTTACCTCTATGAATTTCCAGGCAAGGACAGGCTAGTTTGAAATTTTTTCAGTAACAGTAACAATAGAATCTGCTGCTCAAGGGCCAGGTAGGGAGAATTGTGAAACACTGTAGGAGCTGATGGAAGACGCATTCTGGTCTGAAGGGAGGGCCAAAATTTTATGTAGAATTTCCAGATCATGAGGGTAATGCACCTCTAATCCTATGATGTGCAGGGGATAACTATACACAGGGTTTGTTGTAAATAAATATATACTCTATTGTAAAAAGAGTCAAATCCTTTTTTTTGTTGCAGCTTTCTGCCCAACAGAAATACCTGGATGCTGATGATGTTTACAATCCACTAGTCTAATCTAAGTGTTCATCTTCAAATAACCATTTTCAACATCTGTATTTCTGGAATTTCTCATAAATCTCCTAGATCTTAGACATAGCTCAGGACACTTGATTCTAGTTTACTAACTGCCAGAATGCAATATACCAGAAATGAAATGGCTTTTAAAAAGGGGAATTTAAGAAATTGCTAGTTTACAGTTCTAAGGCTGAGAAAATGGCCCAATTAAAACAAGTCTATAGAGATGTCCAATCAAAGTCATCTAGGGAGAGACCTTGGTTCAAGAAGGCTGATTAAATTCAGGGTTTCTCTCTCAAGTGGAAGGGCACATGGTGAACACTGTCAGAGTTTCTCTCTAATCTGGAAGGGCACATGGTGAACATGGCATCATATGCTAGCTTCTTCTCCTGGCTTCCTGTTTCATGAGGGTCCCCAGGAGGCATTTTTGTTCTTCATCTCCAAAGGTCACTGTCTGGTGAACTCTGCTTCTTGCGACTATGTCGTTCTTCTCTGCTCTCTCTGAATCACTCATTCTCCAAAAGGTTTCCTCTTTTATAGGATTCAAGTAAACAGAATCAAAGCTCATCCAATGGGTGAAGACATGCCTCCCCCTAATCCAGTTTAACAACCACTCTTGATTAAATCACATCTCCAAGGAGATGGTCTGATTACAGTTTTAAACATACAATACTGATCAGGTATTAGAAGAAATGGCTGCCTTTACAAAATGGGATTAGAATTAAAACATGGCTTTTCTGGGGTACATACATCATTTCAAACCAGCACACCTTCTACAGTCTTTGAAAAGTCATTTAATGTCTTACACCTCAATATAATACTACCTGTCCTGTTTACCTAATAAGTTGGTATGTAAAATGATGACTTCCCTTTGAAATTAGGCTCTTTGAAATAGTGTAAGAGTGGCTAATATTTTTCCAATTTATGTGTCAACACACATCATGAAAAAATTCAATGAAGAGGAATGAGGAAGAGAATCGAAATGCATTAAGATCCATGCTGGATTGTTTTTTCTGGCTGCCTCTCTGTATTCATTTTCTCCCTTCCCCATGCAGCAATATGCAGGGGAAAAAAGGCTTAAAAGGAGGCCTGGCATTATGGCTTTAGACTGTTTTGGCTGATTCTCTGACATTTGACATTTGAAATTGTCTTGGCAAATGCTATAACAAATACTCTTGAATTTGGCAAGAAAAATATTGAATTTTTAGGTTAATATGAGAAACAACTAGTATGTTTGCAATAGTGAATTGATATCTTAGCTATATTCAATCTTCTGATCCATGAATATGGTATGTCCTCCTATTTTTTAAGTTTTTCCTTGATTTCCTTTAGCAACATTTTGTAGTTTTCTGTGTATAGGTCTTTTATGTCCTTGGTTAAATTTTATTCCCAAATATTTGATTCTTTGGGTTGCTAATGTAAATTGATTTTTTCTTGATTTCCTCCTCAGAGTGCTCATTGCTGGTGTATAGAAACACTAGAGATCTGGGATGATGTTCTTGAATCCTGCCACTTTGCTGTACTTATTTATTAGCTGTAGTAGCTTTATTATAGAGCTTTTGGGATTTTTTACATAGAGGATCATGTCCCCTGCAAACAGTGAAGATTTTACTTCTTCCTTTCCAATTTGAATGACCTTTTTTCCCTTTATCTTCCCTAACTGCTCTGGCTAGAAGTTCCAGCACAGTGTCAAAACATAATGGTTTCAGGGGCAATACTGTCATATTCTTTAACTTAGATAGAAAGTGCTCAGTCCTTTCCCATTGAGTCTGATGTTAGCTGAGGGTTTTTCATTGCTTAACTTTATCACGTTGAGGAAGTTTCCTTCTATTCCTACAACTGGAAGTATTTTCATCAATCGATGGGTTTTTCAAATTCCTTTTCTGCATCAAAAGAGATAATAATGTGGTGTTTCCTCTCCAGTTTGTTGATGTGGTGTACTGCATAACTTAATTTTCTAGTACTGAGCCACTCCTGCATACCTGAAATAAAACCCTCCTGGTGTATAATTCTCTAAATGTGATGTTGGATTCGACCTGTAACTGTTTTTTGAGAATTTTTGCATCTATATTCATTAAAGAGATTAATATGTTTCTTTTTTTTAATAGGTTTTTCTGGCTTTAGTATGAGGGTGATGATGGCTTCATAGAATAAGTTAGAAAGCTTTCCCTCCTCTTCAAATTTGTGCAGAGTTTGTACAGGATTGGTACTAATTCTTTTTTGAATGCTTGGTAGCATTCACATGTGAAGACATCTGGTCCTTTACATTTCTTTTGGGGGAGCTTTTTGATGACTGATTGATTCTATCTCTTTACTTGTAATTAGCATGCTGAGGTCTTCCCCTTCTTTGCTTTTCCAGTCAATGTTGGCTATTTAAGCTTTTCTATGAAGTTGTCCATTTCATCCTAGTTGTCTAGATTTTTTAGCATATATTTGCTCATAGTATCTTTTCATTATCTCCTTCAGTTCTGTGGGGTCAGAAGTTATGCCCCACTCCTATTTCTACTTTTATTTATTTACATCCACTCTTTGTTTTTCTTTGTCAGCCTAGGTAATGGTTCATGAATTTTACTGATTTTTCTCAAAGAATCAACTTCTGGTTTTACTTATTCTCTCTCTTGTTTTCATGTTGTCAATTTCATTTATTTTTTCCTAATTGTTACTTCTTTTGTTCTGTTTGTTTAGGCACGGGTTTGCTCTTCTTTCTCTGGTTCTTCCAGGTGTGCAGTTTATTCACCAATTTTGGCCCTTTCTTTTTTTTAAATCTAGATAATTAGGGTAATAAATTTCCCTCTCAGCATCATCTTTTCTGCATCCCATAAGATTTAACATTTTGTGTTCTCATTTTTATTTGGCTCAGGATATTTAGATTTCTCTTGTAATTTATTCCTTGACCCCCTTGTTGTTTAAGAGAGTGTTGATTATCTTCCAAATTTTTGTGAAATTTCCCACCTTCCACTTGTTATTGATTTTCAACGACATTCCACTATGGCCCACCAAAGTGCTTTGTATAATTTTGACCTAGAATCTTTCCTGTAACAACTTATTGAAGAGTGCTTTGAAACTCTTGCTTATTTATTTATTTCCTTTGTATATATGTTATATTATACAGTAAAATTTAAAAATATATTGAAACGTGCTTTGTGACCCAACATATGATCTATCCTGGAAAATGATCCATGTGCAGTTAGGAAAAAGTATATCATGCTGTTGTTGTGTGTGATGCTCTATAAATATCTGTTAAATCTGGATCATTTATTATAGTATTTCAAAATCTGTTTTCTTATTGATTCCTATCTAGCTGTTCTAATCATTGATGAGAGTTGTGTACTGAAGTTGCCAACTCTTATTTTAGAAGAATCTACTTATTCCTTCAGTGTTGTCAGTGTTTGCTACAACACTTTGAGGAACTTGGGCTTGGTGAATAGATATTTATCAGTATTATGGCTTTGATGATTTGTCCCTTTTATAAATACATAGTGCCCTTCTTTGTCTCTTTTAATTGTTTTACACATGAAGTCTCATTTTTTTGATGTTAGTATAGATACCCCACTAGTTTCTAGTTGTTGTTAGCATGAAGCATATTTGTCCAATCTTTCACTTTCAGGTTGTTTTTGTCCTTAGATCTTAATTGATTCTCTTGCAGACAGCATATAGATGGATCCATTTTTTTAATCCATTCTGCCAATCTATGCCTTCTGATTTGAGAGTTAACTTAATTCACATTTAATGTTATTTCTGTAAAGGCAGTAATTTTTTCAATTATTTTTTCTTTTGAATTTTACCTGTCATATCTTAGTTTTTCTCTCTTTTTACACTATTAGTTACACTTTCTTCTACTCTTCATTTTTACACTCTTCCTCAAGACTTTCTTTCCTGGTTTATTCTATCTGTCTGTAATGCTCTGTCTTGTATTTCTTGTAGAGCAGGTCTCTTCTTCACTAATTCTCTCAGTGTCTAATTTTATGTAAATATTTAAACTCTCAATCGTTTTTGAAGTATAGTTTTTCTGGATATAGACTTCTTAGTTGCCTCTCTTTTCTTTCAGTATCTAAAATATATCATACCACTACCTCCTTGTGTCTATGGTTTCTGCTGACAGTTCTACATTTGGTCTTATTGAGTTTCACTTGTATTTGATGGATTGCATTACTCTTGCTTCATTAAAAAAATGATTCCTTCTCTTTGGCATGTGCCAATCTGATTGGGAAATATCTTGGAGTAGGTCTGCTTGGATCTTTTCTGTTTGGATCAATTGTATTTGGGTATGTTGTACTTCCTGGACCAGTAAGTTTATGTCTTCCATAAGAGTTGGGAAATTTTAAAGTGAATATTTCCTCCATTATTCTTCATGTTCCTTCTTCTTTCTATTCTCCTTCTGGAATACCCATAACACATATATTCATGCACTCTTTGTTTTCATTCAGTACTCTGAGACCCTGGTCAAATGTGTTCATTATTTTCCCTATCTGTTGTTTTATGTATAGGATTTCAGGTAGCCTGCTTTGTTCATTATTCCTTTCCTCCACTCTTCAAATCTGCTGTGTATGACTGCATTGTGTTTTTCATCTCTTCTATTGTGCCTTACATTCCCATAGTATCTGCCATTTGTTTTATCAAGTTTGTGAGTTATTCTGTAGGGACCCCTTGTGTCTTCTTTATATCCTTCAACACTTTTTCCACATTTTCCTTCAGCTTATTGATTTTATTTAGAAGATTGTTTGAACATCTTTATTTTGTAATTTTGCTCCTGCATCTTAGTTGAGGTATTAATTTGTTCCTGTGGCTGAACCATATCTCCATGCTTCCTGGAATGAGTTGTGATGTTTTTTCTGGTGCCTAGGCATCTAATTTTCTTCCTTAATTTATTATGGAGGTTATTTTCTCTCTTTTTCCTAGGGTTTTCTGGTTGTTTGGCTCTGTTCTTTAAGTCATCCTTGGCATTCATTTCAACTTATTTCACCTCTCTAGCATAGTTTCTATTTAAGTTATCAGAATTTTTCACCCTTAGTTTTTCTGTTTCTTCCTCTGCCAGATAGGTTCACCCCAATCCAAGTACTCAAGAAAAGGGTGTAATAAGTATCAAGTTTCCATGAGGGTGAGACTCAGCAAGGTACCAGTTGTTCCTATGAAGCCCCTTGATTCTGTGCTTTTTCTACACTGTTCAGCATGGGGTGCTTATCAGCCCATAGCTCCCCCTCTGGCATGAAGTGGTGTAGTGCCTTTAATTTTCAGCAGACCTTGTCCCTGCCATTCTCATGGCTGAGATATGGGCTGATGCAGAGTGTGGAATTAAATTATTTCTGTTTTCCAGCACAACTGGTTTGAATTGAATTGAATCCTGCCACATTTTTCTGGTGGAAGACATGCCCTTTAGGGATTTATGACCTTAACCTGACTAAGTACTTTATTTTTCAGACAAATTTATGTTATGCTATGTTATGTTGTGTTATGCTATGCTATGAAATGTTATGTTATTTTATGCTATCTCATGCCATGCTATGCTGTGCTATGTTTTGTTATGTTATGTTATGTTATGCTATGCTATGCTATGCTTTGCTACGCTATGCTACATTATGTTATGTTACGTTACATTATGTTATGTTACATTGCGTTATGTTATGTTACATCATGGTATGCTGTGTTATGGAGGAATAGCTAAGAGACACAGCGGTGAGCATTAACAAATATGAAGGATTTGAGATTCTTCAATTATGATTGATTCCTGCTATTTGTATTCCTTCAGACATTTGAAGAAATAATTGAAGAACAGCACTTGTTAAAATTTACTACAGATAACTATACTTCAAGGTACCAGAAACAAGCTTCCATTCCAGAGAATTAGGAGATTTTGGAAGGACATGCATGTTTGTAGATGCATAACTGGTGACCCTGAATAAAAACTTTCCCTTGCTAGAAAGATATTCTGGGCTGAAATCCAAACTCTTGAATTAGCCTTCCTTGGATGGTGAGAATTGAAAATTTTGACAATAAGTGAGGAAAAAGGGATGATAGAATAAATCAAAACTTGTTCATTCAACTATGCTTCCATGTTTTTATGATATTTAGAAAAATGACAGACAGTGTGCTTAGAGGAATGGATGCAATCACATTTGCAGGCAGGCATCACTGGAAGTTGCCAAGCAGAAGTAGACATTAGGTTCCAATAAAATCACATGGAATGTGCAGCACAGTCTTGCACACATGTGAACATAACCTTTTATTTGGGTGCACAAAAATTCCATGCTTCAATAAAGGCACCTTACCCTGAAAAAGAAATCGTTCATTATCAGTGGCTCAAAGTTCTAATAGGGTCAAAGGGCTAGTCTGAAGAATACTTTTATGAAAGCTCCAGCTAGATATTGCTAATTGCCAGGGTTTCCTAACCCCCAACCAACAACTTTCCTGTTATCCCTAAAGAACACCTAAGGCTCTATTTGAAATGTAGCAGAAGTTTAATGCATTAAGTTTTCTTTCCAGAAACCTATATCCTCAGATGGTTCTTAGAGCAGATAAGTTCTGAAACCCAGACAGGCCAGCCTTTCCAAGAACATCAAGTAGTCCCAACCCCTATCCCATATTGTCAACACCTCTTTCCAACAAGAAAAACTTAAAATTAGCATAACCCAAGTATCTCTAAAAATTGGGAGATCGATCAGAGGAGGAAAAGGAGTTATAAAAGAGAAGATAGGATATAACAAATGAGTATGATTGCTGAATCCTGATACTGGCATTTATTATAGTCTTCAATATCTTAAAGTAGTTAGAAGGTAAAACCTGAAATTGTGGAACTGTAATGCATACCAAATTTTGAAGTATATTCTATAACTACTTCTCAAAATCTTCTTGGAAATTTGCTGCTTTTTGTATATATGTTATATTTTGCAATAAAAAATAATAAATCCTTCTTTAGTAAAGCAGTGAATAATTGAAAATTATCCTTCAGCGTTTTAAGAGTTGTCTGTGATGTATGATGATATCATATCAATTAATTTGTAAAATTCATCTTCTAGAGTCCTCTTGACATACATGTATTGGAGAAACAGTTTCTCCTGAGGTAAACTAAACCAGAGACCACCAATGATCTATGGAAATGAGCACTGAAGAAAATGAGCTGAAGAAGAGAACAGGATCTTAACAAGGAGGATAAAATCAGATGAACAGCTATAAGAAGCACCAATATGCAAAAGTTCACATAAGAAGAAAGAACTTTTAGGTTAATGATATACAATGGGATGACAGACACAAGTGTGCAGATCTGAACTGTTCTTTACAGTAAGATGGTATAATTAGAATTGATGACATGAGAACATTTTCCTTAGAGCAGGACAACTCACCACAGCTCTTTCAGTGAAAAATAAAACTGGCTTGTGATCTTAAATGTCATTGAGAAAATAATATTCTCCTGTAAATCCTTTTTTCTTCTGATATGCTATCATTTCCAAGTTGTATGTTATCCAAGATGATCAAACATAGGAAAGGTAGGAAAGTGACAGCATTGTTAACTTAGCTATAATTACATTTTTCAGACAAGTTATGTTGTTATAATGTAAATATGTGTATTGATTCAAATATGCTGATTAACAATTTAAAGGCTCTCTTTATTTGAAAGAAAAATATTATCTTCAAAATGGTGACATAAATGATACTTAAAAAATTAATCTGACCGCAAAAGTCAAATGATCAATAGGAAATCAAGATGCATATAATACAAGATTATATAAAAGAATGCAGAAAAACATTCTATCTTTAAAAATAACTGGGAATTACAATATGTAACACTGACACATCTCCCATAGACTAATCTATACATACAGGAGGTAATTAAAAGGCAAAGAGACAAGTTGCTGGGAAAAGCTGCAATTTTTGTTTCAACAAATGCAAGCACAAACAAGAATAAAAACTCTCAGATTTCAGTAAACAAAGGCAAATAACTGGAACAGACAGAGAAATAGAGCAAGCAAATGGCTAACAAAGTGACAGATACATTCAGCCTCATCTGTGATTAAATTATTGCAATATACTGTGGTTTATTATTTCCCTACTTGCTATTTAATTAAACATGTTCGGGTAAATAGTCAACATGAGAGAGCATGTCAACCTGTCCCAAAGTATGAACTGCATCAAGAGGTGATATTAACACCTTTCATTGGTGTGGTACATTTGTTACAATTGCTGAAATCATGTTTTTATTATTGTTCTATTAACTAGGATCCATAATTTCACTTAAGGTTCATTACTTGTGGTGCACACTTCCACGGATTATTTTTACATTTTTATTTTACTACCATATATACCATCTACTATCTCCCCTTTTAACCTCATTCAAATATATAATTCATTGTTGTTATGTTTACAATGTTCTTGTGCCCATAAAGGCTAGAGCTGGGATGTATCTCCTCCAGGTTACTATAGGTGTAAGGTTCCTCAGAGTGTACTGCAATCATGTTGTTTAAGGATAAGTCTTAACTAAAGGCATTTACACACTGATTTCATTGACATACATTGTAAGAGTTATTTCAGTTGTTTAAAGATTAGAGATTTGACTGAAATCACTTTCATAATCATAACATTTTTTTTTGGCCCTCCAGGGACTCCGATGGAATTTGAATCATAACATTTTAATGTTGGTTGTCTCATATCATCTATAGTCAAAATAGTGACAGAACACATTCCCACACCATAACATACATATGGGTTCTCTCTAGTGTCATATGATATTAGAACAATTAGTGAAGGGATTCCCAAATACCTAGCATTCATGTTGTTTCTTTCCAATGTCGGTTCACTCATGCCATCCAAGGGAAGAATATTAACTCATGGGATTCCCATATAGAAGACACCCATATGCTTTCCTTCATTGCAAGTTTTCTTGTATTGTCCAAGTAATAGAAGAATGAGTCATCTATCCTCACACAGATGGCATTCACATGATTTCTCTCCAGGGATTTCTCTCATGTATCTTTTGAAGATTGGCCAAAGGCTTTTATACTGACAAGGAAGCCATATGATTTCTCTCGTGTGAATTCTCTCATTTTGTCTGAGAACACAAGTTCTGAAGGCTTTCCCTCTGTAAGGGAAAAAATAAATTTCTAGAGTCTCTTCTGCTCAACTGATGTTGCCATTGCATGATATTTGTAAGAAAGAGTTAAAATGTGTGCTCTAGCTGGGAGGACTGGCTATCCTCCTGGAAGGAAGTGTATCTTTGATGGCGATATCTAGCTTCCCAGGAAGCCAGTTCTCACAGGAACTTGACCCAGTCACATAAGCTTATTGGAATTTGGCCACTATTGTGTGAAGATATCATAAAAACTCCATGCAGGCAATTAGAGAGAGTGAGATAGGAGAAACTTGTGAAGAAGGACAGAGAAAGAAGAATCTTATGAGAGAGGGAGAACATCTCATCAGAATTTTAGGCTCTGCTATGGATTTTAACTAAGGAGATTCTGAATGCTGTCTCTAAGGTTGCTGTGGATTTTTACTAATGAGACTTTGAGTGCTGCTTCTGAAACTCTCCAGCACTTCTCTTCAGGTGTTAGTGTCATCTTATCATCTATGGTGATGTAACTATGCCTTATTTTAGAAAACTCTTTTAATTACTCTCTTTAAATCATTTTCTTTAATTACTTTCCTAATAAAATCTGTTTTTGTATCACTGAAGTCTGTGTTGTCTATGAATCCAAACCTATAAATTAAGTGGTCACAAACATCACGTTGACTTTCGTGTGAAACCTATGTAGATGATAGTCATGTGATGTACTTCTCCTGTGACTGTGCTTATGCTGATTGCAGGATGACTGGTCACTGAGTACTTTATTATACTTCTTGCTAACATAGGGCTTGCGAGTTGGCACATATTGAGTCAATTTGGAGCTTTGATGCTGCATTGATATTATTTTTCCTTCTATATTTTAGAGAATATCACTCAACTAAGGAAACCTGCCATTGATATTTCCAGGGATGTGCCGCGGTGATGTCGCAGGGGCTAAAGAGGGCGCTACGGCTCTTGGGCCTCCTGCCTCGCGGCGTCAGGGTGTTTGGACATTTCACCGGGTGGGGGTGAGGGGGTTCCGGGCCCGGATAAGTGGACTAAGGTGAGCCGATGCTCGGCAGGGTTCCCCGCCGAGGGTCCTAAAAAGACTTGAGCCAGAGGCCAATTGTTGCACACTGCTACTTTATTGTTACATAGCAAAGACTCGTGTGCTCAGGGGCTCAAGGGCTAAAAAGGACCCGGACGCTTGGTGAGCTCGGGTTATATACAGTTTGGAGGAGGGATGGAGTCGGGGCATGTACGTCAGGGGAGGGTAGCCAATCACACAAGCTAAAAAGCAGTTGCTAGGCTTAGGGTAGAAGTTAGGAATAGGGAAGTGTAGAACATAACAGGAAGGGTGTGGTTTTGTGGTGGGCTACGGAAATGGGCGGTCCACGACAGGAGA
Organism: Tamandua tetradactyla; assembly: GCF_023851605.1. Classification (NCBI taxonomy): domain Eukaryota; kingdom Metazoa; phylum Chordata; class Mammalia; order Pilosa; family Myrmecophagidae; genus Tamandua; species Tamandua tetradactyla. The sequence goes on along the minus strand of NC_135337.1, from coordinate 92,765,483 downwards.
GGGGGAGGACAGTAAGTTAGATTGCAGGTATGGAGAGAATGTTAAGAAAAGTACTGTTTAAATTTTTAAAGACGGCTAGGCTCCAATTCCCATAAATATGCCACAGGGATGTATTCATTCCTTGAACATCCTCTTTTAGTATTGCAGCACAGATTCCTGGAGATTGCCTGGTCTCTGGCTTGGAGAAGTTCTAAGCATATCTAATCTTTCTCCAAATGGGAAATCACATCTGGTTTACAGAACTGATATTAGCTGTCAACTATCTTATTCTGTTTTTCAACTGACACATAGTCCAAGCACTAAGCAGACCATGCAGATCCCAAATAGATTGGAAAAAAAAACAATGAATCCGTGTTTATTGAGGGTGCTTTCACTATACTTTGGAGCTGAGAGCTTCTTTTTTGCTTTGGACCTATCTTTTAACTGGATTGTTTCTATTTTTAATGTTAAGTTGGATTTCCTTATGTATCCTATATTTCCTTATGTATTCATACTTAATATGTGATTTCCAAATATTTTTTTCATTGGGTCGATTATCATTTTAAACTGCTTCAAATTGCAAAAGTTTTTAATTTTGATGAGATTCATTTGTCCATTGATAAATAGAGCTCTAGGACATCATTAAACATCCTAGAATAATCTCAACAATATTGTTTTTAAGAAAAGCTTTCTGAGATAGTTATTAGATTTGTTTTGCTTTTGCATTATTAATCAAATTTTAAATTAGTTATTTTAATGTAGTAAAACATATATATTCAACATGAAGCTTTAAATTTCAACCATGTTTAATTGCAAGATTCACCAATATCAATTATTTTTACAATGTTTTGCTATCATCACGACCTTCTATTATTCATTCGTTTTCATTACTCAAAACAGAAACTCTTACCTATTAAGAAATAACACCCAATTATCCTTATCTGCAGACCCTGTAACTTAATTTAATTTCTGTTTCTATGACTATGTCTAATATAGAGAGATGTAAAGAACTAAGAGTCCAACCACAGATAATGGATTAACACAATATGGAGTATCCACACGTTGGAATACTGAATCGACATGAAAAGGAATAAAGTTCTGATGCATGCTACAACATGGAACACTCTTGGATATGGGTGCTTAATTTAGTGTTGCTTTTACAACACTGTTGGGAGACACTTTCTTTACAGGAATTCAGGAATCCAACAAGGCTTCTACTATTTATCCTCCCAGCACTTTCTGAAATCGCAGAGAGGATGTCCATTGTCTCACAAACATGTGTCTGTCCAGGCACATGTTTACTCTCATAGGGAACCTAGTCATCATTCTGAGCATCATCTCAGCCTCCCCTCCAGATGCCTCTGTACCCATCTTCCTCTCCAGCCATCCGTTTGTTATCTTTGTTTCACCTCTACCACCAGCCTTAATATGCTGTGTTATAGCCAGCATTCCCTATTTTATCTGTGTAAGCAAATGTATTTTGTTACTATTTTCACACTTTTGGGAAATTTCCCAGTAACTCTGATGGCTATGTGTCATCTCTGTCCCAATCTCCACTACATGGTCACCTTGCACCTCTGCTCTTTTCCCAGTTATTTGTTGTGACTTCCTTGTCAAAATTTCTGGAAACTTATAAGTTGTTTCTTTCTGGGAAGTCATTGAAGTTCCTCAGTTTTCTGAACTCCCTGAAGTAATAAGACACATCTGCTCTATGGAACCCAATTTTGGCCAAAGTGTTGTAAAATGAATTCTTAGATGGAGCTTCCTGGAACACAGGTATTGTTTAAATATAAATAATCAGTCTCACAACATAATATGCATTGTATGGTTCCATGTATTCAAAGCCAAATTGTGAATATAATTGACATCACTGAAGTTTATGTATTAAATGATGAAGATAGGACATTTTAGTCTGGATAGAAAAGAATCACCATAAATAGAAGAGAAAGTTCATCCATATTGTTTGAATTGTGGGTACTGAATTGTGGGGAAGGTACTGGTGATTAGATCTGGATGCACAAGGAAATTTAGTGGCTGGTCATGTTCTCTTTTTAAGACTGGGTTCTGGTTACATGGAATTTATTCATGTTGTCACAGTTCATTAAAACTGTGGTATTCATTTTTCCAGGTATATGTTATACTTCAATAAAATAACCTTTGAAAACAATTCCTCTGGCATTCCATTTGTTCTATACCCTTGATTCTTTCCCCGCCTTCCTCAGTGGGGTATGGATTCAGTGCCTGACGATGCAGCACCTATTTGGTGATGATGAGAATGAAAATCACACAGTGATAAAAGGTAATGAATACTGAGCCCATGGGAGTTGCACTGAGCTGTGTGTAAGTCTGGGCACCTTAACATAGAGCAGTTGATAGGTGGGTGAATAGAGCCTTCAATTCTGAAAGTCAGTCTTTGGTTTGGGCTTTTTTTTCCAGCTTAGTGTGACCATCAACTAGTTCACTGCTCATGATGCCTTTTTAAAGATTTGAACTGCTGCCAGCTATAAAGGAATGCATGGAATAAAAAATGCACACAATTATAGAGACCAATATACTGTATTTCACATTTTAATGACAGCTATGCATTGAGAACTTCTTGATAAATTATAAAACCTCCCTAGAAGACCTACTAAAATAGGAAAAAATCTAAGAAAGTTTCACAGGGGAACTTGATGAAGACAAGAAAGGTGTTTTCCCATAAATGAGGAACTACTGGCCATGAAATCTCTGTCCAACTGAAAGGAATGCTGGCAGAAGTATGGCAAAAGTAATTCATACCATCTCCACTGGTAATTTTATAGTGTGCAGAGACCTCAGTCTCTTCACAATCACCATCTCAGCTCAACCGTCACATTTAGGAGAAGCCAAATCCTTCCAAAAGAATGGACCTAATACCTCAAAACAGTATTCATTTTCCAATTCCTGATAACTTTCCTTCAATAAAAGAATTTGTCTATTTTGAAATGTCATATCCAGTTCAATCAAAGGAAGGGCACTATGGACATAAGTATATCCAGATGGCAGGAGTGGAACAAGAAATCTCTAGCTTTGTACTCGATGAATCAAATATGAGATTCCTGGACACAGTGAAATTTCTAGAAAGAAAAAATATTTCTTCTTAATCTAGGAGTGGTGAGCTAGAGAGGAGGAGGCAGGAAGAGATATTTACATCTGGGAGAGCCTTGACATTCTGGGTAGAACTTCTGTAGCTTTGCATTAAACATAAATCTGTCTCTCACATTCTTATCCACGTATTTCATTCAAATGCTGATGGAAGGATTGCAAAAAGTCATGCTTTAAGGCTTCATTCTTGAAATATCCATTACATGGTTCTGTTGGAATTTACAGCTGTGGTAGACTGACTGCAGACAGGACAGTGGTCTCAGCCTTTCTCTGTACCTACCTCTTGTGCAGCACCTATGTTGCTCCACCAATCAAGAGGTGAGTATCTTCTCCATCTTTGATCCAGAGGAAGTCATGTTTTATTTGATTTGCCCAGTAGACAATGGCAGGGCTGACAGAGAGCTTTGAGAAGGCTTAGTGTGTTTCTGATGCTGTGTCTTGGAATCCTTACTCAGCCATTTGCACAAGCCCATGCTTCCCTTTGGAGGATGAGACAATGTGTGGAGGAGAGGCCAGCTGTCACAGTGAAAGTCACTGTAGCTCAGCCTACAGCCTACAGGCCACCATAGTGAGAGGATTAGCCAAGATCAAAACAGCCCCAGGCAACTCAAAACTGACCACATCTGGGAGGAGGCAGAAGAGATCAAAAGAAGTCCATATTTCAGCATCCCATAAAGTAATAAAATCACATCTTAAGATATTTATTTTTTGGATGTCTTGTTTGGGATCAATAGTTAACTGAAGCAACAGTCAACTTTAAGAGATTTGATGGTACTGAGATAAGTCTGCTTCTTCCTAAGTTTGCATTTTTCAGGCATTTGAAGACAGCATTGATGATCACCAGTTATGAAAGCTTAAGTCAGTAAATCGTACTTAAAAGTGACCGCAGATGAGGCTTCTATAGGAAGCTGGAAGAGTATGGAAGGACATACATGCTTGGGCAAGTACAACTGGTGACCCTGAATCAAAACTCACCATTGACAGGTATTTTGTGGGCAGGAACCCAAACTCTTCTATCAATCAACCTTTGATCATGATGGATGAAAAACATGTTGACAATAGATAAGAACGAATGATGAAAAATTAAATATAAAATTTATTCATTCACAAGTTATTTTGTGTTTTTAATGATATTTAGAAAATGGGCAATTTACTTAAAGTAATAGAAGCAATCAAATTTTTGGCTATACTGAAATCTGTAGAGCAGAAGTGGGAATATGACTAAATAAAATAGAATTTAGACATTCAACACAGTCCTGCACGCCAATTAACATCACCCTTAATATGTGCACCAAGATTTCATAACTCATTGAAGAGCCCACATCATCAATAAGAAATCCCTCTTTAGTAATGCAAAGTATAATTGAAAATTTTCCTTCACTATGTTTTAAAACATGTATGATGATGTACAAATATATATATATACAAATTTGTCTACTTCTAGACTGCCCTTGAAAGATGCACATATATATATATATATATATATATATATATATATATATATAGAATGAAAATTTTTCCTACAGTACCCTATGACAGAGACCATCCATAGTAAGAAATGGGGACATTGACCTGAATATGAGAACAGGAGCTTAATAAAGAGGGTAAAACCAGAGGACCAGATAGAAGAAGCACCAGTATGTGAGGCAATATTCATAGAAAGATCTTGTAAGGTAAAGATATACATGAGATGACAGACAGAAAGGGGAAAAGCTGAAGTATCTCTACATTAAAATGTTATATACAGATGTTGTTGACATGGGTAAAGGTGCTTTAACTGTATGAAAACTCACCACCACTTTTTCAGTAAAAAAAAACCTTGTGATTTTAACTGTGAAAATTGAGAAAAAATATTCTTCAAGAAATCCACTCTTATTTTGATCTGTTGGAATTTGCAAGTTGCTTCTTATCCACATAGAAAAAGTAGGAAAAAATACAAAAAGGAAAATGTTCACTATGTAATTGATAGAGAAATCTTAATAAAGGAAGAGGTCTAAAATCCAACAAATTGAAATGATGAATAAATAGAAAGAGACAGTTCATACTCCCAGCTTCTTGATCAAAAAAATCATAATTTCTGGATCTCTCTTTGAGCACTGATTATAAAATCACCCTCTCAAACCCATAATTAATGATGCTTTAATACATCCTTCCAAAGAGGTTGCCCAGAGCCCTTTTGATATCTTTGTTCCTGAGACTGTAGATAAAGGGATTCAGCATGGGTGTAACCACAGCGTACATCACGGAGGCTGCTGCATTAGAATCTGTGCTCTGTGCAGCCGCAGAACTAAAGTAAACCCCAAGGCTTGTACAATAAAATAAGGAGACCACTGAGAGATGAGATGCACAGGTGGAAAATGCTCTGAACTTCCCCTGAGCAGTTGAGATTGAACCTATGGAGGAAACAATCTTGGAATAAGACAATAAGATCCCAGTGAGGGAGCTGACACCCACCAGCACAGTTGTCATGTAAATCACTATGTAACTGACGAAAGTGTCAGAACAGGCAAGTAGGACCATCTGATTAAGTTCACAGAAAAAGTGGGGGATTTCCAAGTGTGAACAAAAGGAGAGCTGCAACACCACTGAGATTTGTAAGAAAGAATTCAGGGCACTCAAGGTCCAGGACCCCAGAACCAGTAGGACACAGAGCTGGGGGTTCATGATGACCATGTAGTGCAAGGGGTGACAGATGGCCACGAAGCGATCATAGGCCATCACAACCAGGAGGAAGTCATCCAACACTGCATAAAATATGAAAAAGGACATCTGTGTGAGGCATCCTGCATAGGTTATGACTTTACTGTGTGTCTGGATGTTCACCAGCATCTTTGGGATGGTGGTGGAGGACACACAGATGTCGATAAAGGACAGGTTGGAGAGGAAGAAGTACATGGGCGTGTGGAGGTGGGAGTCAGTGATGGTGGCCAGGAAGATGAGCAGGTTTCCAAAGATGGTGACCAGGTACATGGAGAGGAAGATCCCAAAGAGCAAAGTCTGCAGTTCTTGTTCCTCAGAAAAGCCCAGAAGACAAAATTCTGAAATTGGAGTTTTATTTCCAGATTCCATGTGACTGCTTACCCAGGAAGAAAGAGAAAAGGAACAAAGCTCATTTTCTCCCAAATCAGCATCACAAGTCTAGTGGACATGCTATAATTTCAATAGTCATTCCTGAAATATATTTCCATATTTTGTTCTTGCATCAAGTTGCTTAGGTTAGGGGACATCTGAAGGCAGCTTTGAATGGGATTTCATCTCCCACTCTTGGCGTTTTCTTGATTTCAGGAAAAAATAAAGAGAAGAAAAAGATATGCCAGGCACTTTCTAGGCAATAGGAACCCAGGGCTGACACACAACAGACCCCACAATCTGATGAAGGAGAAGAATGCAGATAAATACATAATAGCTTTATAACATATCAACAAATATCTTTTTATAGAAAAGAATACAGGAGCTGAAAAAAAGGAGAAGTGAAGTGGGCATGTCATTTTGTATTAATGTCCAAACAAGATCAGGAGACAAGGTGACATTTCAGCAGAGGCCTCTCTGATGAGATGTTGGGAGACAATGAGAAACCTGGAGAAATGTGTGACCAGATGAGAGAATGTCCAGAGTAAATGACCTGGGGGGAGCCTATTTCTGATGCTCAAGGTCAACAAGGAGCCAACATGGTCAAGAGAGGGAGCAAGGGGGAGAGAGATAAAAGAAGATAAGATGTCAGAGAAGGTTTACAATGAGGTGGCCACACTGCTGCTGAAACTGCAGGACAGAGTCACTAAGCCAAATGTTGTACCTCTTCTCCTTTATTAAATTGGTTTATAAGGATTCCACACCAATAGAATGGACTATGCTCTTTATTTCCAAATATGCATTTGCATTGTGCAGTTTGGATTATAAAGAACATATTTTGGAATATAAGTCAGGCTGTCCTGCTCTGAGCACAACAAACACATGCAAGTGCACACAAGGACACAAACACATGCCCACTTACTACACTCTGACACACACACACAGAGAAGCACACAACCCACTGTGGCCTCTACGACCTTGATTACCGCCTCTATGACCTTGACCTTGACTGGCACCTTTATCAGCATGGGTAGACTCAAAGCTCAGCACTTTTACATGTCTGCTTCCCTCTATGGTGATTTCTCCCACTCAGGCAATTGGGAATTTTCTCTCCCTCCTTATGGGGAAACTCCAAATCCTCATTCAGGTATGCTTGGAATCATTGTTTGGTGAGCCTTTTCTTTTAACATCATGACTGGAAGACCACACGTTCTTTCTTGCAATTAATTTGGATGGAAGCTTCTATGAGAGTATTCTGCCTTTATTGAATTTCATATCTTTTTGCCCAGCTATGTTGTGAACAACTTGGGGATATAGCAATGTTCTACATATTTAATCCAGTTGGTGCCTGAGTTAAAATGGTAGAAGATTAAATATATGCATATATAGTGAACCAATAGAAGATTGTGTCTTCACTGCAAATTTCAACAGTGAGTGAAAGAGAAGAAGGAAGAAGGTGTTTAAAATGCTGTGGAGAAAATGCTGGAAGTATAAATTCTATATTCTGAGATCCTTTCCCATTTGAGTCAAAAGACACATTTTCTTAATTAGCATGGAATGATAGACATCCATACATATATTACAATGGAACACACATACCATGGGTATACAATGATTTATTTCTGAAGGTTCTTTTATTACCTCTCTATGTGTTTTCAGTTCATGCTGTGCATGATTTTTGTGTGTGTGTGTTTTATATATGTATGCTCTGTGTTGTATCATATATGCAAAAGTGCATTGTGGATCACAACGTAAAAAAAGTTTTCCCTGCTCTGGGAAATTAGCAACAATTTTTGGAAACCATGTCACTAAAGGGAAAATAAATTTAAAAGGATGGCCAGTCCCTACTCATGGGTGAAATGGGCTTATAAATGGTAGGCCAAATGAAAAAAGCAATGTTGGAGAGAGAACAGGGAGTCAGCCTGGGAGGTGAAGCTCCTCCAGAATATACAACCACAGGCAGAGCAGATGGTCTTGGGGGCACCTGCCTTTTCATGGTCTCCACATCTTGCCTTGATCTACCTTTAATTGAAGTTCTTGTCCCATATTTATTAGATCACACTGATTTTTAACATGATCTGAAAGTGGATGAAGCAGGTCCCGTTTTCAGTTTGCTTTCATGGCACTTTCTCTTTATTATTCTTGGGCTTTGGGGTTTGATCTCTTTTTTGACAGTCTAATGGATACAATCCAGTTAGTAAAGTACCTTACACAATATGCAAAGGGCTTCTCTGAACATTCTATATAAAGACCTGCAAAACCACAACTATTACCAGGATTTATCTTTCTTCCAATGATGTATCCCTGAGAACATTTTATCACATGAACTTACTTCACTGAACTCTGACTTCTCTAGTATAATATAACATCCAAATGAACAGAAACTACACAAGCATTGTTTACCTCTGCATTTCCATTGAGATGTATGCATACTTGTGCATTCACACAGAAATGAATTTAAAGAACATTTTAAATAAATACAATACTTTGTTTCTCAAACAAGCACACAAGCCAGGAGACTTCACAGATCTGGATGTGCTGCACTGACTCTTAGATGACTTCAGATAAAAAGTCTTGGCATCCATTCTCCCTGACACTTTTCCTCATCCTCTACTGGGCTCACCAACTCACCTGGATGAGAGCTCTGAAAGGAAGGTCTCCCTGTGAAAGTTCAAATTTCTTTGTGGGAGGTTGACATTGCACATTGAATCTCTGTCATTAGACAAGACACATAAAAAGAGTCAAGTTGTCAGCCCCCCAGCCAGACTTGAGGCTACAAAGAGACAACCATGTCCTATCCAGCCAAGACTGCCCAGGGTGAGAGACAGCAGAAGGAAAAATATTTACAGCATTTCTTTAGGTGCTTCCCAGCATTTTCCCCTCTGATCCCCATTAGTACATTTCTCTCTGTGTCTCTAATTAGCACATTTCCTTGCTGCCTCACAATTGAGCCACCAGTTCCCTTTGAAACACTGGTCATGAGAGAATAAAAACGTTCTTGCTGACTTTCTGTTCCCTAGAGATCAGGTTGCATCAGGTGATTCCACCTTTTTTCACTCCCCAGCATCATGGACTCAACTGACTTGTAATGATCTCACATTTATAGCATCTTTCTCATCTTTTTAATTAAGGTTTTAATCATGTATATGACTGACAAATCCATCCTCACTAGTCCCTTCAATCTCCAAAGCATTAACATGAGGAGAACATTCTGGCCATGATTTTCTCCCAAGAACATTATATTTCCCTCTTCAACAAAGGACAAAACTGTGCTTGTTGAAGTTAAAACATAAGCAGTGCATCCTTTGTCTTATCAGTGCTTTTCCCCAGTTTATTAGGAATGTCCTGGCTCTAATGCAAGTAAATAAGTGGCATTTATTCCTTCATTATAAAGTGTTTGTTTATGAAGGGATAATATTGGCATTATCATTACCCACACTCAGTAACTTGATAGGGATTGTCTCATATGATTCTCAGAAAAATCCATTCTAAAAACGGATATTTGGACACCGACATTCATAACAGCATTATTCACAGTTGCAAAAGATGGAAACAATCCAAGTGCACATACACAGATGAGCAAGTAAATGAAATATGGTACATATGTACGATGGAATAATATGCAACAGTAAGATTAAATGAGGTCCTGAAATATTTGACAGCACAGATGAGCCTTGAGGTCAAAATGTTGACTGAAATAAGCCAGACACAAAAGGATAGATAATGTATGATTTTGCTTTTATAACCATGGTATATATTAACTCAGAGGCTTGCAATACAGAAAAAAAGGGACCTAGAAATATGTGGAAGCCAGAAATGGGTGAAAGATTATCTAATGAGGTTGAACTTCATTGTAAGTGAATAGACAGAAGTGAAGGCAGTTCAACAGTGGGTCTATAAGTAACATTGCTATATTGAAGGTGAACATGAATGAAAGGTGTTGTATAGAGGCATATATTCAACAAATTAACACTACAAATATAAACAAGTTCTTGCATGAATTATTTCAAAGGTAGGGCTCTTGTACAAAGATTTTATAATATCAGGGTATAGGGGAAACTGCTATTGCATGCTCTGAGCTATGTTTAACTCAAAAACAGCAACAGTACCATAGCAACACCCGGGGTACACAATGGGGGGGGTAAGAGTTATGGGGAGGTTTGAATTTCCTATTGGGTGAAGGTTTGTTTTTTGTTTATCTTTCTCTTTGGAACACTAAAAATTATCTGAAATTGAGAGTACTGATTGACTATTGACTTCGGTCATTATACATTATGCCCAATGGATGGACGTGGCTGAAGGGTAGATACACTGACTGAGAGGTAGAATGGCAAGCTCTGGGATATAATTACAATTGAACATTGTGCTGTTATAGAAAGGAAAGAAGTTGAGAGGCATGCAATGTTGTGAGTGAACCTGTGGGATATTATGTGATGCAAAATTCCCAGAGACAGGAGAGCCAATGTTGTATGGTCTCGTGTAGAAAATACTTATAAGAAAATTGGAGTCTAGATTGTACCTCTAATGGCAGTCACATTTAGTCTGGAGTAGCAATTGTTATTTCTAGATTTTGAGGGGCTGTACTATGTATGTATCGTCTGGTATTTCCCTGGAAATTGGTGTACCTGTGTGACACCTCAGATCCAGAGTAGGAATTCTCCAATGTTGAAGGTCAGCATTGCCACATACAACAGCTGTAAAATAAACTGAAGCAGATATCAGGCTGCAGTCAGATAAAAATGAAGTTGATCAGGTCAGGAATGAGGTAAATCAGAGTACAGGGATTGAGAAGACATTGCCAGTATTGTAGAACTTCACCTACTCTACAAAACCAAAGGAAGAGAGCTTTATTTTGTCCAGAACCTAAAATTTCTGTAGCACATAATCTAACTCAACTTGTCTGGATACAGTATTTAAACAATCCAAACACAAGAAGCTCAGAATGAGAATGAGGACTAGTAAAAGCTTAATATAATGCCTGGATACATCTTAGAGTATGTTGAGCAGATAATTAAAAAGTATTGGCAATCTCCTGAGAGTAAGAAGAAAAAATATGGAGCTATTAAACTTTTCCACTAGGGAAACTCCTGACACTGTCTCAAACATTAGGGTCTACCAAGTCAATAGGCCAAGCCCATGATCTTGAGACTTGCTCCTTTGAAGCTTATTTATATAGAAGAGAAGTTTTCCTATAGCCTACCTATAGTGATATCCTAGAAGTTACTTCCAGAGGACCTCTTCATTGCTCGCATGTGGCCTCTTTTTCTCTTAGTCCTATTTTCCAAGTTAAATTATTAGCATCTCCCATACTTGGGACATGACATTCAAAGGTGAAAATCTCCCTGACAACGTGGGAAGTGACATCCAGTGATGAGCCTGGCCTGGCATCATGGGATTGACAATAATGCCTTTCTTACCAAAGGCATAGAAGTGTAACAAATAAAGTATAAGTGACTGAGATTATTCAAATAAAGTCAAGAGGCTACTCTTATGCAAGTTTCAACTAGACACTTCTATTTATCACGGTTTGCCAAACCTGAACCAACACCATTCCTGCCAACCCTAAATGTCACCTAGGGCTTTATCTGAGATTCTACAAAGGTTCCATCACTATGATTGCTTTCCAGAAACCTACAACCTCTAGATGTGTTCCTAGGCCACACAAGTCTTGAAACCCAGAGAGGGACAAGACTCTCCAGAACATCAACCATTTCCATCTCCCTATCTCCTATTATTAACAGCCTTTTCCAACCTAAAAAAAAATTAGAATGGGTACAGCCCAAATATCCCTTAAGAGTAGGAGAAAGATCCAAGGAGAATGTGGAATTATGATAGAGTAGATAGGATTTGACAAAGTGATTGCTGAATCATTATATTGGTCTTTCTTTAAGTCTCCAGTGTCTTGGAGCAGCTAGAATTAAAGCCTAAAACTGTGGACTTGTTACCCATATCAAACTCTGAAATGTTATTTTTTACAGTGAAAAAGGATGAAAAAAGTGTATATGAAATAGCGTCTGAGAAGTGTTGCCTACAGGCAGCCATTGAGAATATGAGAATTAGATTGTAGCCTAAAAGGAGCATTAAATATGAAGGGAAGTACCTAATATTAATGAAGTTCTTTATATGTTCTCACACTACTTTGTACGGTGTTAATTTCAAAGCTGATAACATGTTTTGTGAATGAACAAAATAAACAAAACTTAGTAAGAAGGTGAAAGATTTACTTTTTATGAATATAAACATACTTTAAGAAAACCTCTGAGTTTACATGTTTTAGTTCATGTTAGTGCAATACAATAGCTGTCTCTTTGTTTCTGGCTTATTTCACTCAAGCTTAAGTTCTCAAGATAGATCCATATTGTCATATGCTTCAGCACCTCATTCCTTCTTACTGCTATATAGCATTCCATCCTATATTATATATATATACTACATTTTGTGTGTGTATATATATATATATATATATACTACACTTTGTTTATCCACTCATTTTTTGATGGACTCTTCAGTTGTTTCCATCTTTTTCCAATTCTGAATAATGCCACTGTGTGCATCAGTGTGAGAATGTCTGTCACGTCCCTGCTTTCACATCTTCTGGGTATATACTGAGTAGTGGAATTGGTGTGTTGTAAGGCAACTTAATGTTTAATGTCCTGAGGAAGTGCCAACCTGCCTTCCTCAGTGGCAGTACCATTAAATTCCCCCTAGCAGTAAGTGTTCCTATTTCCAGACATCCTCTCCAACATTTGTAGTTTCCTGTTTGTTTAATAGTAGCCAGTCTTAGAAGTCTGGGATGACATCTCATTGTGGTTTTGATTTGCATTTCCCTAATAGCAAATGAAGATTAACATCCATTCATGGGCTTTTTAGCCATTTGCATTACCTCTGGAAAAATGTCTATTCATATCCATTTTCATTTGATAATTAGGTTGTTTGTCCTTTTGTTGTTGAGTTGTAGGATTTCTTTCCATGTACTGGATGTCAAACCTTTATCAGATATATGGTTAACAAATATTCTTTTCCACTGTGTGGGCTGCTCTTCACCTATTTGACAATGTCTTTTGAGGGGAAGAAGTGTTAAATCTTGAGGAGTTTCCATTTATCTGTTTTATCTTTAGTTGCTGGTGGTTTTAGTGTAAGGTTCAATAAGATATCTCCTATCACCAGGTCTTAAAGATGTTTCCATATATTTTCTTAGGAATTGTATGATATTGGTTCTTACATTTAGGTCCTTGATCCACGTTGAGTTAATTTTTGTATAGGGAATGAGGTAGGGTTCTCTTTTATTTCTTTGGATATGGATATCCAGTTATGCCAGCCACATTTATTGAAGATACTACTCTGTTCCAGTGCAATAGCTCTGGAGACCTTATCAAAAAATAAAATAAAATGACCATAGACCTAATGGCTTATTCCAGACCTCTCAATTTGATTCCATTGATCAATATTGTATCTTTATGCCAATATCATGCTGTTCGACCACTGTGGCATTATAATAAGTTTTAAAGTCATGAAATGTAAGTCTTCCCACTTTGCACTTCTTTTTTTAAATTTTTTATTAATTAAAAAATTAACAAACAAAACATTTAGATATAATTCCATTCTACATATAAAATCAGTAATTCTTAATATCATCACATAGTTGCATATTCATTATTTCTTAGTACATTTGCATCGATTTAGAAAAAGAAATAAAAAGACAACAGAAAAAGAAATAAAATGGTAATAGTGAAAAAAACTATATGTACTATACCCCTTATCCCTCACTTTCATTTACCACTATTTCAAACTGAATTTATTTTAACATTTGTTCCCCCTATTATTTATTTTTATTCCATATGTTCTACTCTTCTGTTTATATAGTAGCTAAAAGGAGCATCAGATATAAGATTTTCACATTCCCAGAGTCTCATTGTGAAAGCTATATCGTTGTTCAATCATCATCAAGAAACATGTCTACTGGAACACAGCACTGCATTTTCAGGCAATTCCCTCCAGCCTCTCCACTACATCTTGAACAACAAGGTGATATCTACTTACTGCATAAGAATAACCTCCAAGATAACATCTCGACTCTGTTTGGAATCTCTCAGCCATTGACACTTTGTCTCATATTACTCTTCCCCCTTTTGGTCAAGAAGGTTCTCTCAATCCTTTGATGTTAATTTTTAGCTCATTCTAGGGTTTTTCTCAGTCCTTTGATGCTGGGTCTCAGTTCATTCCAGTATCTTTGTCCCACGTTGCCAGGATGGTCCACACCCCTGGGAGTCATGTCTCATTCAGAGAGGGGGAGGGTGTTGAGACTGCTCATCATATTGGCTGGAGAGAGAGGCCACATCTGAGCAACAAAGGAGGTTCAACTTGGGGTGACGCTTAGGCCTAAATTTTAAGTAGACTTAACCTATCCTTTGTGGGGTTAAGATTCATGTGAACAAACCCCAAGAGTGGGGGCTCAGCCTATAGCTTTGGTTGTCCACACTGCTTGTGAGAAAATCAAGAATTCAACTTGGGGAAATTGAATTTCTCCCCACTCTCACCATTGCCCGAAGGGGGCTTGCAAATACTTTTCCAGTCACTGATCAAATCATTCTGGGATTCATCAGGGGATCACTCTGGACAAACCAACAATATCTCATGTGCTACCTGAGATTCCAAGTACTTATGACACTCAATCAAACTATCTACATGAGGTATATTAGGAAATGCTCTAGTCAAAATCTAAATTTTGTAACAAAAAAACATTTTTGGCTTTAGACTCACACATGAGGTGACATTTTAAAGTATAAATTATCATTTATTTTCAGCACCCTGCAATAATGATATTCCTTTGTTCTTCCTAATGCCAAAACATTTTTAAAATTTGTACATTGTACATTTCACTATTATTATACACTCTAGATATTCCTAGAAAATACCATCTCGATCTTTAACATCTATCTTTCTTTCTGATTTCATTTATGTCCCCAGCCCTCCTCCCTCTATCATTCTCACATGCAGTTTCCTTCAGTGTTTTAACATAATTACATTACAGTTAGGTACTATTGTGCTGTCCATTTCTGAGTTTTTCTATCCAGTCCTGTTGCACAGTCTGTATCCCTTCAGCTCCAATTACCCACTATATTACCGTATTTCTATCTCCTGATGGTCTCTGTTACCAGTGATATATTCCAAGTTTATTCACTAATGTCGGTTCATATCAGTGAGACCATACAGTATTTGTCCTTTAGTTTTTGGCTAGACTCACTCAGCATAATGTTCTCCAGGTCCATCCATGTTGTTATATATGTCATAGGTTTATTTGGTCTTAGAGCTGCATAATATTCCATCGTATGTATATACCACAATTTATTTAGTCACTCTTCTGTTGATGGACATTGTTTCCACCTCCTTGCAGTGGTAAATAATGCTGCTATAAACATTGGTGTTCAAATGTCCGTTTGTGTCTTTGCCCTTAAGTCCTCTGAGTAGATACCTAGCAATGCTATTGTTGGGTCATATGGCAATTCTATATTCAGCTTTTTGAGGAACCACCAAACTGCCTTCCACAGTGGTTGCACCATTTGACATTCCCACCAACAGTGGATAAGTGTGCCTCTTTCTCCACATCCTCTCCAGCACTTGTCATTTTCTGTTTTGTTGATAATGCCTATTCTGGTGGGTGTGAGATGATATCTCATTGTGGTTTTGATTTGCATTTCTCTAATGGCCAGGGACATTGAGCATCTCTTCATGTGTCTTTTGGCCATTTGTATTTCCTCTTCTGATAGGTGTCTGTTCAAGTCTTTTTCCCATGTGTAATTGGATTGGCTGTCTTTTTGATGTTGAGTTGAACAATCTCTTTATAAATTCTGGATACTAGACCTTTATCTGATATGTCATTTCCAAATACTGTCTCCCACTGTGTAGGCTGTCTTTTTACTTTCTTGATGAAGTTCTTTGATGCACAAAAGTGTTTCATTTTGAGGAGCTCCCATCTATTTGTTTCTTTCTTCTGTGTTCTTGCTTTAGTTGTAAGGTCCATAAAACCGCCTCCAATTGTAAGATTCATAAGACATCTCCCTACATTTTCCTCTAACTGTTTTATGGTCTTAGACCTAATGTTTAGATCTTTGATCCATTTTGAGTTAACTTTTGTATAGGGTGTGAGATACAGGTCCTCTTTCATTATTCTGCATATGGATATCCAGTTCTCTAGGCACCATTTATTGAAGAGACTGTTCTGTCCCAGGTGAGTTGACTTGACTGCCTTATCAAAGGTCAAATGTCCATAGATGAGAGGGTCTATATCTGAGCACTTTATTCAATTTCATTGGTCAATATATCTATCTTTATGCCAGTACCATGCTGTTTTGACCACTGTGTCTTCATAATATGCCTTACAGTCAGGCAGCATGAGACCTCCAGCTTCGTTTTTTTCCCTCAAGATACTTTTAGCAATTCGGGGCACCCTGCCCATCCAGATAAATTTGCTTATTGGTTTTTCTATTTCTGAAAAGTAAGTTGTTGGGATTTTGATTGGTATTGCATTGAATCTGTAAATCAATTTAGGTAGAATTGACATCTTAACTATATTTAGTCTTCCAATCCATGAATATGGTATGCCCTTCCATCTATTTAGGTCTTCTGTGATTTCTTTTAACAGTTTCTTGTAGTTTTCTTTGTATAGTTCTTTTGTCTCTTTAGTTAAATTTATTCCTAAGAATTTTATTCTTTTAGTTGCAATTGTAAATGGAATTCGTTTCTTAATTTCCCCCTCAGATTGTTATTACTAGTGTATAGAAACACTACAGATTTTTGAATGTTCATCTTGTAACCTGCCACTTTGCTGTACTCGTTTATTAGCTGTAGTAGTTTGCTGTGGATTTTTCAGGGTTTTTGATGTATAGTATCATATCATTTGCAAACAGTGATAGTTTTACTTCTTCCTTTCCAATTTTGATTCCTTGTATTTCTTTTTCTTGCCTATTGCTCTGGGTAGAACTTCCAACACGATGTTGAATAACAGTGGTGATAGTGAACATCCTTGTCTTGTTCCTGATTTTAGGGGTAAAGTTTTCATTTTTCCCCATTGAGGATGATATTAGCTGTGGATTTTTTATATATTGCCTTTATCATTTTAAGGAAGTTCCCTTGTATTGCTATCCTTTGAAGTGTTTTCAACAGGAAAGGATGTTGAATCTTGTCAAATGTCTTCTCTACATCAATTGAGATGATCATGTGATTTTTCTGCTTTGATTTGTTGATATGGTGTATTACATTAATTGATTTTCTTATGTTGAACCATCCTTGCATACCTGGGATGAAACCTACTTGGTCATGACGTATAATTCTTTTAATGTGTTCCTGAATTCGATATGCTAGAATTTTGTTGAGGATTTTTGCATCTATACTCATTAGAGAGATTGGTCTGTAGTTTTCTTTTTTTTGTAATATCTTTGCCTGGTTTAGGGATTAGGGTGATGTTGGCTTCACACAATGAATTAGGTAGCTTTCCCTCCACTTCAATTTTTTTGAAGAGTTTGAGGAGAGTTGGTACTAATTCTTTCTGGAATGTTTGGTAGAATTCACATGTGAAGCCATCTGGTCCTGGGCTTTTCTTTTTGGGAAGCTTTTGAATGACTGATTCAATTTCTTTACTTGTGATTGGTTTGTTGAGGTCATCTATTCCTTCTTCAGTCAAAGTTGGTTGCTCATGTCTTTCTAGGAACTTGTCCATTTCATCTACATTGTTGTATTTATTAGCATAAAGTTGTTCGCAGTATTCTGTTATTACCTCCTTTATTTCCATGAGGTCAGTGATTATGTCTTCTCTTCCATTTCTGATCTTTTTTATTTGCATCCTCTCTCTTCTTCTTTTTGTCAATCTTGCTAAGGGCCCGTCAATCTTGTTGATTTTCTCATAGAACCAACTTCTGGTCTTATTGATTTTCTCTATTGTTTTCATGTTCTCAATTTCATTTATTTCTGTTCTAATCTTTGTTATTTCTTTCCTTTTGCTTGCTTTGGGGTTAGTTTGCTGTTCTTTCTACAGTTCTTCCAAGTGGACAGTTAATTCCTGAATTTTTGCCCTTTCATCTTTTTTGATATAGGCATTTAGGGCAATAAATTTCCTTCTTAGCACTGCCTTTGCTGCATCCCATAAGTTTTGATATGCTGTGTTTTCATTTTCATTCACCTCGAGATATTTACTAATTTCTCTTGTAATTTCTTCCTTGACCCACTGGTTGTTTAAGAATGTGTTGTTGAACCTCCACGTATTTGTGAATTTTCTGACACTCTGCCTATTATTGATTTCCAACTTCATTCCTTTATGATCTGAGAAAGTGTTGTGTATGATTTCAATCGTTTTAAATTTGTTGAGACTTGCTTTGTGACACAGCATATGATCTATTTTGAGAATGACCCATGAATACTTGATAAAAAGGTGTATCCTACTGTTGTGGTGTGTAATGTCCTATAAATGTCTGTTAAGTCTCGCTCATTTATTGTAATATTCAAATTATCTGTTTCTTTGTTGATCCTCTGTCTAGATGTTCTGTCCATTGATGAGAGTGGGGAATTGAAGTCTCCAACTATTATGGTAGATGTGTCTATTTCCGTTTTCAGTATTTTCCGTGTATGCCTCATGTATTTGGGGCATTCTGGTTTGGGGCATAAGTATTTATGATTGTTATGTCTTCTTGTTTAATTGTTCCTTTTATTAATAGATAGTATCCTTCTTTGTCTCTTTTAACTGTTTTACATTTGAAGTCTAATTTGTTGGATATTAGTATAGCTACTCCTGCTCTTTTCTGACTGTTATTTGCATGAAATATCTTTTCCCAACCTTTCACTTTCAACCTGTGTTTATCTATGGGTCTAAAAAGATGTGTTTTCTGTAGACAGCATATAGAAGAATCCTGTTTTTTAATCCATTCTGCCAGTCTATGTCTTTTGATTGGGGAGTTCAGTCTATTAACATTTAGTATTATTACTGTTTGGGTAGTACTTTCCTCTACCATTTTGCCTTTTGTATTTTATATGTCATATCTAATTTTCCTTCCTTCTACACTCTTTCCCACACCTCTCTCTTCTGTCTTTTTGCATCTGTCTCTAGTGCTCCCTTTAGTATTTCTTCCAGAGCTGGTCTCTTGGTCACAAATTCTCTAGTGACTTTTTGTCTGAAAATGTTTTAATCTCTCCCTCATTTTTGAAGGACAATATTACTGGATATAGAATTCTTGGTTGGCAGTTTTTCTCTTTTAGTGATTTAAATATATCATCCCACAGTCTTCTCGCCTCCATGGTTTCTGCTGAGAAATCTACACATAGTCTTATTGGGTTTCCCTTATATGTGATGGATTGCTATTCTCTTGCTGCTTTCAAGATCCTCTCTTTCTCTTTGACCTCTGACATTCTGACCAGCAAGTGTCTTGGAGAATGTCTATTTGGATCTATTCTCTTTGGGGTATGCTGCACTTCTTGGATCTGTAATTTTAGGTCTTTCATAAGAGTTGGGAAATTTTCAGTGATAATTTCTTCCATTAGTTTTTCTCCTCCTTTCCCCTTCTCTTCTCCTTCTGGGACACCCACAACACGTATATTTGTGTATTTCATATTATCATTCAATTCCCTGAGTCCCTGCTCATATTTTTCCATTCTTTTCCTTATAGTTTCTGTTTCTTTTTGGAGTTCAGATGTTCCATCCTCCAGTTCACTGATTCTATCTTCTGTCGCTTGAAATCTACCATTGTAGGTTTCCATTGTATTTTTCATCTCTTCTACTGTATCTTTCATTCCCATAAGTTCTGTGATTTGTTTTTTCAGACTTTCCCTTTCTACTTTTTGTTCATTCCTTGCCTTCTTCATGTCCTCCCTCAATTCATTGATTTGGTTTTTGATGAGGTTTTCCATTTCTGTTCATATATTCAGAATTACTTGCTTCAGCTCCTGTATCTCATTTAAGCTATTGGTTTGTTCCTTTGACTGGGCCATATCTTCAATTTTCCTGGTGTGATTTGTTGTTTTTTGCTGGCTTCTCAACATTTAATTACCTTAATTAGTTTATTCTGGAGATTGCTTTCACTTATCTTACCTAGGATTTTCTTGCTAGATGAGTTTGTTGCCTATCTGTTCTTTGACCTTCAGTTCAGCTTTTTCTTGGCCTCTAGCTTAAGTTTTGTTTGACAGAGGGTAATTTTTCAGTACTTGTTTTCTTGTTTATTGTCCTGCTTGTAAGTTGCCTTTTCCCTCCCCACTCTTAGGAGGGTCTACATACGTATTACAGACTCCAGCTGAGTTTTCCCGGACTAAACTGGCCTCCTTTTGGGGTAAGAGTCACCTGCATCAGTTTTCCCTGAGTGTGAGACCCAGCAGGTTGAAAGACTTTCCTTTGTAGTCTCTGGGCTCTGTTTTTCTTATCCTGCCCAGTATGTGGTGCTTGTCTGTCTGTCGGTCCCACCAGCAAAAGTGTTGTGGCTCCTTTAACTTTGGAAAGCTCTCCCTGCAGTGGGCGTGGTAGAGTCAGAAGAAAGGCTGTAGGCTGGTTTTAATGGCTTCAAATTGCCTAGCCCTGGGGTCTGAATTCCTTGAGAGAGGGATTCCACCTGAGTTGTGTTTCATCCCTCCCCTGGGGAAGGCTCTGGTGGGAGACAGCTCTGAAAGCAACCTGTTTCTGCATATGCCTGGGGCAGTTGCAGCCTGTGTAATCCCACTGCTGAATCCAGAGGCAGCCAAGCTTCTGTAGAAACAGCCACAAAAGCTTATGTTTTGTCCCCTTTTCTCTTTTTTTGGTTAGCCCAATAGACGACCTCCACCTTGACCAGTTTTGCCTGAGCTGGGGGCATATTTTTAGTATTCAGAATTTATTTATTAATGCCACAATTGGTGTTTGGTTGGACTCATTCCCTGCTACTGTTAGAGTCTCTTTCCTTCCCCTCCAGAAAGCCGTCTGTGGGGGAGGGGCGCTGGGCACTGGCCTCCGTGGCTTGGGGAACTGCCACAGCTTGGGGAACTCACTGTTCTGGAGACTCACAGTTGGTCCAGCTGGTCCAGACTGGGGTACGCTGTGTGTCTGGTCACTATTGTGGCTCTGGGAGCTGTTCTGTACTGTTTCTGGTTATTTAGTAGTTGTTCTGGAGGACGAACTAAAACGCACACATTACTAAGATGCCATCTTGTGTACTTTTTTTTAATGATGCTTTTGGATATTCAAAGCCCCTTTCCCTTCCAAACAAATTAATATCTATCTTTTCAAAGTCTATAAGTAGATTGTTGGAATTTTGTTTGGCATTGTATTGAATCTGTATATTAATCTGGGTAGAACTGACACGTTAATGAAAGTTAGCCTTCCTATGCATGAACATAGACTCTCCTTCCACCTAGTTAGGTCCCCTTTTTTTAATAGGAAAGGAAATTAAGTTATTATTAGCACATAGAAACACTACTGATCTTTGCTCATTAATCTTGTATCCCACTAAATTGCTAAATTTATTAGCTCCAGTAGTTTTGTCATACATTTCTTGGGATTTTTCAAATATAGGATCATGCCATATGCAAATAATGAAAGTTTTACTTCTTCCTTTCCTATTTGGATGCTTTTCATTTATCTTACTTGTCTAGTTTCTCTAGATAGAACTTCTAGTACAATGTTGAAGTAACAGTGATGACAGGGGACATCCAAATGTCATTTCTGATCTTAGGGGGAGAGCATTCAGTCTCTCACCATTAATTATGATGCTAGATATGGTTATGTGATTTTCCCTTTCAGTTTGTTAATGTGTTGCATTACATTGATTGATTTTCTTTTCTTGAACCACCCTTTCATGCCTGCAGTGTGTAATTCTTGGCTGTGTTATATATTTCATTTAATGTGCTGTTAGATTCGATTTGCAAGTATTTTGTGAAAAATTTTACTCCGATATTCATTAGGAAGATTGATATTTAGTTTTCCTTGCTTGTGGTAGTTTTAGCAGGGTTTGGTGTAAGAGCGATATTTGCTTCCAGAATAAGTTAGGTAGTGTTACCTTTTCTTCAATTTCTTGGAAAAGCTTGAGCAAGAATGGTGTTAATTTTCCTTGTAATGTTTGGTAAAATTTCCCTGTGTGACCATCTCTGTCTGGGCTTTTCTTTGTAGTGAGGTGTTTGATGACTCAATCTCTTTACTTGTAATTGGTTTGTTGAGGTCTTTTATTTCTTCTCAGATAAGTATACATTGTTCATGTGTTTCTAGGAAATTGTCCATTTCATCTAAGTTGATTAGTTTGTTGACATGCAGTTGTTTAAAGTATCATCTTATGTTTTTTTTAATTCCTCTCCATTCCATATTAATGACCCCCTTCTCCTTTCTGATTTCATTTATTTGCATCTTCCCTTTGACTTTATCATTCTAAGGGTTTGTCAATCTTGTTGATATTCTCAAAGATCCAAATTTTAGTTTTATTTAGTATTGTCTTTTGCTCCCCAATATATATATTTCCATCTTAATCTTTATTTCTTTTCTTGTGCTTGCTTTAGGGTTAGTTTGCTGCTGTTTCTCTAGTTTCATCAGAGAGTGGTGTCATCAGTATGATAATATAAACAGTTATAGACCCTTTTACACTGCCCAAAATTTACACTGTTAACATTCCTTTCAACCTGCCACAAGGAGTCTTAAGGCCTTTTACCAGGGTGACTGTGTACTGGGGAAAAGAAAATGATCAGATATTTCATGGATTATTGGACACTGGCTGAGAAGTAACACAAATTTGAGAAGATACAAAATGTCACTCTGGTCCACCTGTCAGGATAGGGACTTGTGCAGGTCAGGTGTTCATTGGAATTTTAGCTCAGGTCCTACTCACAGCTGATGCAGTGGGCCCCCAGACCCATTCTGTGATCATTTCTCTTGTTGCAGAATGCATAATTGGAATTGACATACTGTGAAACAGACGGAATCCCCACACTGGCTCTCTGACTCATGTAGTGAGGGATAATATGGTAGGAAAGCCCAAGTGGAAGCCACCAGAATTGTCTCTACCTAGAAAAATAGCGAATCAGAAGCAATACCATATTCCAGAGAATTGCAGAGTTTAGTGCCAATCTCAATAACTTGAAAGATGCAGGGGTGATGATTCCCACTGCAACTTTCTGTTCAACTCCTCTATTTGGACTGTGCAGAAAAAAGAAGGGATTTGGAGAATGAAGGTGGATTATTGTAATTGTTAGCAGGTTGTGATTACAAATCCATTTGCCATTCCAGTTTTGGTATAATGGCTTGAGTAAATCAACACATTGCCTGGAACCTGGTATGGAGTTATTGATCTAGCAAATGCTCTTTTTAAATAGCTGTCAGTTGGGATCACCAAAAACAGCTTCAATTCAGGCCATCAGTATGCCTTCACAGTCCTACTTCAGGGGTATTTCAACTTTCCTAGCTCTATGTCATAATCTTGACCCCAGGGACCTTGATCATTTCTCTCTCCCAAAATGCATCACACTGGTCCGTTACTTTGATGGTATCCTGGTGATTAGACATAGTGAGCAAGACTGCTCTAGACTTATTGGCAGGGCATTGTGCATCAGGTGATGAGAGATAAATCCAAAAAAATGCAGGGACCTTCCACCTCTCTGAAACTTCTAGGTGCCCAGTGGTGGGGGTTTATCAAGATATACTTTATTAGGTGAAAAATAATCTGTTGAATTGGGCTCCTCCTATAAACAAGAAATAGGTACAATGCCTAGTTGGGCTCCTTGGATTTGGGGGAGAACATATTCTTCACTTGGTGTGATACTCCAGCCCATTTACAAAGTGAGCAGAAAAGTTTTGAGTTGGAACCAGAACAAGAGAAGGCACTGCAACATGTCCAGGCTTCTTTGCAACCTGTTCTGACACTTGGGTCATATGATCCAGCAGATCCAATGGTGCTGGAAGTGCCAGTGACAAATAGGGATGCTGTCTGGAGCCTTTGGCAACCCATTTAGGAGAATGCAGACCCTTAGGATTTTGGAACAAAACCTTTAAATCTACAGGAGACAACTACTCTCCTTTTAAGAAACAACTTGTAGCCTGCTACTGGGCCTTAGTAGAGACTGAATACTTAACCATAGGCCACCAAGTTCTCATGAGTCCTGAGATGCTTATCATGAGCTGGGTGTTGTCTGACTCACCAAGCCATAAGGTTGGATGTGCACATTGTCACTCCATTATTAAGCCATAAGATATGAAGCTTAAGAGTGAATGTTACCTAAGGACTTGCACCCTGCTCTTGAGAGATGTAGTGTATTTCTGCTTGTATGCAGGACAGTTGAGTATTGTTAGGTGAAGCATCTGTCTGTGATTGTGTTCTATTTGGAAATTAAGCATGTTTTAAGGTGTTGTGTATAGCTGCCAAGTTGACAAGGGGCAGACTGAGATTGTTAGTTTCTGCTGTCAACTTGGCCAGGTTACGTGCCCAGGTGTTTGGGCAGGCAAGCACTGGCCTGATCATTGCTGCCAGGATGTTTCATAGCTGATTGATAAATAGGAAGGTTGGTTTATAAAACCACCTGTCAGTTGACTGCAACAGTGGCTGGCTTGGTCTGTGATCAGGCAAGGGCGTGTCTCCCACAAATGAGTCAATCCAATCAGCTTGGGATTATTACAGAAGAAAGGAGACTTTTTCACTGCTTCTTCAGTGAACAAGCCTCTCCTATGGAGTTCATCAAGACCCTTCATCAGAGCTGTCAGTTTCATAGTGTGCCATATAGATTTTGAACTCTTCCATTCCCAAGGTTGTATGAAGCAGCTTTATAAATCTCATATTTACAGCTATCTCCTGTTAGATCTATTTCTCTTAGAAACCTGAGTGATACACTCCAGTATCTCCAAAGATGCTGTGATTCACCCAGACATTATCAGGGAAGAGTCCAAGTTCACTGATTGATGAAGTTGAAACTCTGACCCCAGGAATGAAAGTTAGATGAATCTTCTTGAAGATAAATGTTAATTTTATCAATACTTGAGAGTTAATATAAACTTGAGTAGATTGAATGGAAGTAATAACATAATTTATTGTCATACAAAGCATTGTTAAGTAAAAGAAAATCTGTCAGTGAGGGAACTAAGTTGGAATTGTCTTACAGAATAAAAAAGTATTTGCAGTCTAAATTATTATCAAAATGAGGTGAAATTACTGATATAGAAAAGAGAGGTTGACTCAAAGATAATAAAGAAGAAGAGAGCATGATAACAAAAAATGTAACCAGTAGAAAAAACTTATGTTCCAAATCTTTATTATCTCTTAGAATTTGAATCCTACCTCACAGTTATCCCCCACACACACAAATTAATTGTTGTCAAGATGGTTTACTTTAAAAAATGATCATTACCCCTTGAAATAAATGGGTACATTCATGTTAATGCTGTTTCAAAGTTGGAAATTACTTTTTAAAAAGGAAAAGAACAGCAAGTCAGAAGGGATTGGAGACATGAGAGCTAGAGTTTTTTTGTTTGTTTGTTTGCTTTTGTTTTTTTTTTTAGCATGGGTAGGCACCAGGAACTGAACCTGGGTCTCTGGCATGCCAGGCGAGAACTCTGCCTGCTGAGCACTGTGGCCCACCCAAGAATATCATTTTAGATATATTTAAAATAAAGTACTAGAAAATATAGAGTGCATGTGAAGGTAATTTATTTCATGTCTACAAATTAAGGAACAAATATTTAGAGACATTACAAATCAGGATTTCTGGATGCAATCCTGCTCTAATTACTCACAGACCCCTGCCCTGCCACAAGACAGGTTTCCCTGTCATACATTAAAATTGACAAAACCAAAAAGATTTTTCATGGCTCCCTTTATGTCCTTGTTCCTCAGACTGTAGATAAAAGGGTTCAGCATGGGTGTGACAGCAGTGTATATCACTGAAGCTATTGCATTAGCCCTGGGTGTTTGGGTAGCAGCAGAACTGAAGTAGACCCCAGGACATGTACCATAGAACAAAGAAACAACTGACAGGTGAGACCCACATGTGGAAAATACCTTATACTTCCCACTTGCTGAAGAAATTCTCAGTATGGAGGATACAATCTGGGAATAAGAAAAAAGGATGCCAATGAGAGGAATAATGCCCATCAGCCCGGTGGCAATATACATCTCTATGGTGTTAAGGAGTGTGCCAGAACAGGCAAGTTGAATAACCTGGTTGACTTCACAGAAGAAGTGGGGAATCTTCAATTCAGTACAGAAAGACAATCACAATGCCAGTAAACCACGAAGCAGAGAGTCCAGTACACCCATGATCCAGGATGCCAGTACCAGCAAACTGCACAGCCATGGATTCATGATTATCATTTAGTGTAGGGGGTAGCAGGTGGCCACTAAACAGTCTTACACCATTATAGAGAGGAAGAACATGTCCAACTCTGCAAAAAGTATGAAGAAATACATTTGCATGAGGCATCCTTCATAGGTGATTGTCTTGTCCTGGGTATAGAGGTTCACCAGCATCTTCGGGATGGTGGTAGAAGTGAAACAGATGTCATAAAAGGACAAGTTAGCAAGAAAGAAGTACATGGAAGTGTGAAGGTGAGGGGCAGAGATTGTGACCAAGATGATGACAGATTACCAGTGAAGGTGACCAGGTACATTGACAGAAACAGTCCAAAGAGGAAGGGCTGCAGCTCTGTCTTGTCTGAGAGACCAAGGAGAAAAAATTCTGAAACCTGTGTTTGGTTTTCGGGTTCCGTGTAGCTTGTGTGGCTGTCAGGGAATACACAAGAATTATATTTTAAAATCAGCATCATAATCCAATGGTACTATTATTTATTATATTTTTCACATAACATAAACACATATATATATTATATGTTACAAATAAAAATAATAAAGTTTTGTATTTTGTTAGTGGATAATATTCAATATAACTGAACAAATTCAGATGATTTAAAAAGCTGCCATTCTCTTTCTGCCCCACCACAGTTAGCAAACTAGTTCCTAACCATAACCTACTCCTAAAAGTCAACATTCCTTGCCCAATCTCTCTGAGATACAATCACCTATAGTACAGTAATTTAAAGTATGGTCTATGAACCACCACCATCAGCATCATCTTGGAGATTGTTAGAAATACAGAATTCCAGGCCATACTGAATCAGTATCTCTGTTTCCCGAGTGACCAAGTGGTTAATACACAGATTATGGTTTAAGAGGCAAACATCAGTGGATGCCTTCATTTATAGGAAGCCCCCTTATTTCCCTTTTACATTCTATTTAATTACAATTAAGGATGATGCCACTATGACCTTCAATTTGCCTCCTTGTGATTTTCATCAGCTGCACTTAATTATGATCTCTGGACTTGAATAGGTAGCTTTGGGATAATTTACCAGAGTATGCCTTCCTGCACTATTAACTGGTCTCCACTGCATCAGTACTATGATGAGCTTTTGCAGCCACATATATTCTATTGCAGTAAATACGAACAGGAGAGGACATGAGAAAATGTAGTCCAGTGAACATCTTTCTCCATCCTTGTGCCTGGTTTTTGTGATTCTGAGAATTTGGTTTTGTGATTCTGAGATTTCAATTAGTTGAGGGACTTTAGGACTAACATAGGAGTGTTCATCTTCTGCAGATGGCATGGAGAGGCATAAAAAAAACCACTTTATAGAATCAAAGAGTGATTTGAGGAAATTCCAGGGAAAAGGGCAGAGTAGGGAGCTCCAGGACTCAATTTTCCCACCAAAACAACTATTAAACAGGCAAGAACTGTCTCAAGCAACTATTTTTAAACTCCTGAGACTGAAAGTACACTGCACAGCATCCACCCCTGTTTGGTTTCTACTTACATGGTGTATTATTTTCTATCCTTTTAACCTCAATCTACTTGTAGCTTTGACTGTAAGGTGAGCCTCTTTCAGACAGTATGTTTTGGGCCATGCTACTTTACCCTTTCTTACAATCTCTGTCCTTTGACTATGGAATTAGTCCATTACATTTAAAGTTACTAATAATGCAGACATTCCTTCCACCATTTTGCTATTTAGCCTTTGTAAGCTTTTCACTCATTGTCATTCACTTATATTAATGCACACTTTTATATTATTTGCTGGTTTATGTT
The DNA here is from genome assembly GCF_023851605.1 of Tamandua tetradactyla. NCBI lineage: Eukaryota > Metazoa > Chordata > Mammalia > Pilosa > Myrmecophagidae > Tamandua > Tamandua tetradactyla. The sequence goes on along the minus strand of NC_135337.1, from coordinate 92,737,256 downwards.
GTACCATATTGATGATTTTTCATTTCCATCTGGGTGTATATTTTTTAACATTTTTTATTGTGGAATATAACATATATGCAAAATGCAATATATTTCAAAGTATATTGCAGCTATATTGATTCAGGTACAGTTACACAATTTTTGGGTTTTCCTTCTAGCTCTTCCAAGGCACTGGAAACTGACAGAAATATAAATAAATATAAGCAATCATGTTTGATCTGGTAACAACATAATTTTAATAACATGCATATGTACTTTGCCTATATCCCTCTTTATCACATCATTTTTGTACTTGTTACCATATATATATTTGTATATTATATGTCTAAAAACGTAGATTTATAACTACTCTTTATATTTATACACTTGCATTTTGGCACCTATAGGAAGTAAAAAGTCAAGTTACATAACAACAGGACACTAAAATATTACTGGCATTTATAGTTAACCAAATGGTTACTTTTACTGCCGGCCTTTATTTCCTTATTTCTGAACTTGCTTTGAACCATTGCACTTTCATTTAAGTCCGAAAAATCCCTTTTAGCATTTATAGTTGTTCTAGTTTGGTATATAGAATTTTGTATTATACACATGATTGTTCTATAAAACCAGAGATTTCTGATTCAAAAAATTGAAAAAATTACCAAAATTTTTATTTGGAATGTAAATGTTTTGATAATCAATGCTGCTGATGTTAGCACAACATACTGAATGAAACCAATAGCACTGAAATACATATCTGAATCATTAAAGGAAATGTTGGAGTGTACCTATGGAAACACAAGAAAAATTAGATAAAACCAATCTATGGAACCTCAGTCTGCAAACCATGAATGCTAAATTAAACCATGACATTTAGGTACTAATATCATTATAAAATTGTGCTATCATCATTTGGAAGAAAACGTCCACACTCATGCAGGATAGTGGAAAACACAAGAAGACTGTATCTTATGCATTTTTGTTCTCTATATCCACAATGTTCTCATAAAGAATAAAATAGTGTGGCAATGCAGAAAAGAGTATAGAAAAGAGAAGTATGTTGCCATGGAGATAATAGAAATAAAGTCTGCAATAAACATTGGGAGATTTCCAATTCTTAATTAGTGTTTCAATGAATCACCCTCTGTTGCTGAATCACTCTTATATGTATGATGCTGAGTGATTGCTCGCAACTTTTATTTTCTGTGTTCCTGGCCTTTAGAGATGATGGAGCAGATTGTTCACAACATAAACCCAACCTATTGTCCTATATCACTTGTCTGAAAGCCTTACAAACAAACCCAGTTATAATAGAAAAGCACAATGCCAATGTTGATGACAGCACAAAGAACGAATTCCTAGTGACAAAATGTCACAAGACAAATTTATTGAAAAGAAACCATGAGAAAATGGAAAATAAGCTAAACTAGGAAAATACTTTATGACTCAGAGTCTTAAAATTCTCTGGACTTTGGGAAGCCAGGACAAATGATCCTAAGAAATAATCTTAAACTCTAGATATGAAGTTACTTTTTGAGAGCAAAGGAGTATTTCATTAAGAAATACTTCTAGACTTCCGGAGAAGATGGCGGCTTAGTAAGACGCGTGGATCTTAGTTTCTCCTTCAGGACAGCTACTAGGGGAGTAGAAATGATACAGAACAGCTCCCAAAGCCAATACAGAGATAAAAAAGACAGCGTACCCCATCCTGGAATGGCTGGCTGGCTGAGAGAACCCGCTCTGGTGAGATCGCTGAGGGGCGCGGGCTTCACCGGGCAGGGCGGAAAGCGGCTGGAGTCACTCCCTCCCCCCTTCCCGGGATGGCTGGGAGAATTGGACAGGCGGTCCCCTCAAACTGCGGCAGCTGGCACCCACACCACGTGTGGCCCCCCGGACCAATTGAGATAATTGGATCGGAAATCCCCAGGCCACGGAGAACGGTGACGGTGGGGGGAAGCCCCTTCCAAACACGTGACTCCCCGGAACGTGCACTCTCCCGGGTGGGCCGCTGCAGCTGACGCCCTCCCGCCAGGCTTGGAGCTCCAGGCCAACTAGGAAATTCGGACGGGTGCTTTCCCGGGCTGCGGCGGCTAGCGACCCTCCCCGCGTTCGGACCCCGGGCCGGATGGCACTCTTCCAAGCTGCTTCGGCTAGTGAACCTCCCGGACGGTGAGAGTTTTCCAAAGTTAAAGGACCCAGAGCACCTTTTACTGGTGGGACCCGCAGACAAACGTGTGCCACGAGCGCCACCTACTGGGCAGGATAAGAAAAACAGAACCCAGAGATTTCACAGAAAAATTTTCCAAACTTTTGGATCCAACACCCAGGGAAATCTGTCTAAATGCACAGACGCCAGCAGAAGATAATGGATCATGATCAAAAAATTGAAAATATGGCCCAATCAAAGGAACAAACCAATAGTTCAAATGAGATACAGGAGCTGAGACAACTAATGCTGAATATACGAACAGAAATGGAAAACCTCTTCAAAAATGAAATCAATAAATTGAGGGAGGATATGAAGAAGACATGGGCTGAACATAAAGAAGGATTGAAAAACTGAAAAAACAAATCACAGAACTTATGGAAGTGAAGGACAAAGTAGAAAAGATGGAAAAAACAATGGATACCTACAATGATAGATTCAAAGAGACAGAAGATAGAATTAGTGATTTGGAGGATGGAACATCTGAATTCCAAAAACAAACAGAAACTATCGGGAAAAGAACGGAAAAATTTGAACAGGGTATCAGGGAACTCAAGGACAATATGAAGCGCATAAATATACGTGCTGTGGATGACCCAGAAGGAGAAGAGAAGGGAAAAGGAGGAGAAAAACTAATGGAAAAAATTATCACTGAAAATTTCCCAACTCTTATGAAAGACCTAAAATTACAGATCCAAGAAGTGCAGCATACCCCAAAGAGATTAGACCCAAATAGGCATTCTCCAAGACACTTACTAGTTAGAATGTCAGAGGTCAAAGAGAAAGAGAGGACTTGAAAGCAGCAAGAGAAAAACAATTCATCACATACAAGGAAAACCCAATAAGACTTTGTGTAGATTTCTCAGCAGAAACCATGGAAGCTAGAAGACTGTGGGATGATATATTTAAATTACTAAAAGAGAAAAACTGCCAACCAAGACTCCTATATCCAGCAAAATTGTCCTTCAAAAATGAGGGAGAAATTGAAACATTCTCAGACAAAAAGCCACTGAGAGAATTTGTGACCAAGAGACCAGCTCTGCAAGAAAAACTAAAGGGAGCACTAGAGTCAGATATGAAAAGACAGAAGAGAGAGGTATGGAGAAGAGTGTAGAAAGAAGGAAAGTCAGATATGATATATATAATACAAAAGGCAAAATGTTAGAGGAAAATATTATCCAAACAGTAATAACACTAAATGTTAATGGACTGAATTTCCCAATCAAAAGACACAGGCTGGCAGAATGGATTAAAATACAGGATCCTTCTATATGCTGTCTACAGGAAACACATCTTAGACCCAAAGATAAACATAGGTTGAAAGTGAAAGGTTGGGAAAAGATATTTCATGCAAATAACAACCAGAAAAGAGCAGGAGTGGCTATACTAATATCCAACAAGTTAGACTTCAAATGTAAAACAGTTAAAAGAGACAAAGAAAGACACTATATACTAATAAAAGGAGCAATTAAACAAGAAGACATAACAATCATAAATATTTACGCACCGAACCAGAATGCCCCAAAATACGTGAGGAATACACTGCAAACACTGAAAAGGGAAATAGACACAAATACCATAATAGTTGGAGACTTCAATTCCCAACTCTCATCAATGGACAGAACATCTAGACAGATGATCAATAAAGAAATAGAGAATCTGAATATTACTATAAATGAGCTAGACTTAACAGACATTTATAGGATATTACATCCCACAACAGCAGGATACACCTTTTTCTCAAGTGCTCATGGATCATTCTCAAAGATAGACCATATGCTGGGTCACAAAGCAAGTCTTAACAAATTTAAAAAGATTGAAATCATGCACAACACTTTCTCGGATCATAAAGGAATGAAGTTGGAAATCAACAATAGGCAGAGTGCCAGAAAATTCACAAATATGTGGAGGCTCAACAACACACTCTTAAACAACGAGTGGGTCAAAGAAGAAATTGCAAGAGAAATTAGTAAATACCTCGAGGCGAATGAAAATGAAAGCACAACATATCAAAACTTATGGGATGCAGCAAAGGCAGTGCTAAGAGGGAAATTTATTGCCCTAAATGCCTATATCAGAAAAGAAGAAAAGGCAAAAATGCAGGAATTAACTGTTCACTTGGAAGAACTGGAGAAAGAACAGCAAACTAATCCCAAAGCAAGCAAAAGGAAAGAAATAACAAAGATCAGAGCAGAAATAAATGAAATTGAAAACATGAAAACAATAGAGAAAATAAATAAGACCAGAAGTTGGTTCTATGAGAAAATCAATAAGACTGATGGGCCCTTATCAAGTTTGACAAAAAGAAGAAGAGAGAGGATGCAAATAAATATGATCAGAAATGGAAGAGGAGACATAACTACTGACCTCACAGAAATAAAGGCGGTAATAACAGGATACTATGAACAACTTTACACTAATAAATACAACAATTTAGATGAAATGGATGGGTTTCTGGAAAGACATGAACAACCAACTTTGACTCAAGAAGAAATAGATGACCTCAACAAACCAATCACAAGTAAAGAAATTGAATTAGTCATTCAAAAGCTTCCTAAAAAGAAAAGTCCAGGACCAGATGGCTTCACATGTGAATTCTACCAAACATTCCAGAAAGAATTAGTACCAACTCTCCTCAAACTCTTCAGGAAAATCGAAGTGGAGGGAAAACTACCTAATTCATTCTATGAAGCCAACATCACCCTCATACCAAAACCAGGCAAAGATATTACAAAAAAAAGAAAACTACAGACCAATCTCTCTAATGAATATAGATGCAAAAATCCTCAATAAAATTCTAGCAAATCATATCCAACAACACATTAAAAGAATTGTACATCATGACCAAGTAGGAGTCATCCAAGATATGCAAGGATGGTTCAACATAAGAAAATCAATTAATGTAATACACCATATCAACAAATCAAACCAGAAAAACCACATGATCATCTCAATTGATGCAGAGAAGGCATTTGACAAGATTCGACATGCTTTCCTGTTGAAAACACTTCAAAAGATAGGAATACAAGGGAACTTCCTTAAAATGATAGAGGGAATATATGAAAAACCCACAGCTAATATTATCCTCAATGGGGAAAAATTGAAAACGTTCCCCCTAAGATCAGGAGCAAGATAAGGATGTCCACTATCACCACTATTATTCAACATTGTGTTGGAGGTTCTAGCCAGAGCAATTAGACAAGAAAAAGAAATAGAAGGCATCAAAATTGGAAAGGAAGAAGTAAAACTATCACTGTTTGCAGACGATATGATACTATACGTCGAAAACCCGGAAAAATCCACAACAAAACTACTAGAGCTAATAAATGAGTACAGGAAAGTAGCAGGTTACAAGATCAACATTCAAAAATCTGTAGCATTTCTATACACTAGTAATGAACAAGCTGAGGGGGAAATCAAGAAATCAATCCCATTTACAATTGCAACTAAAAGAATAAAATACCTAGGAATAAATTTAACTAAAGAGACAGAAAACCTATATAAAGAAAACTACAAAAAACTGTTAAAAGAAATCACAGAAGACCTAAATAGATGGAAGGGCATACCGTGTTCATGGATTGGAAGACTAAATATAGTTAAGATGTCAATCGTACCTAAATTGATTTACAGATTCAATGCAATACCAATCAAAATCCCAACAACTTATTTTTCAGAAATAGAAAAACCAATAAGCAAATTTATCTGGAAGGGCAGGGTGCCCCGAATTGCTAAAAACTTCTTGAGGAAAAAAAACGAAGCTGGAGGTCTCATGCTGCCTGACTTTAAGGCATATTATGAAGCCACAGTGGTCAAAACAACATGGAATTGGCATAAAGATAGATATAGCGACCAATGGAATTGAATAGAGTGCTCAGATATAGACCCTCTCATCTATGGACATTTGATCTTTGATAAGGCAGTCAAGCCAACTCACCTGGGACAGAACAGTCTCTTCAATAAATGGTGCCTAGAGAACTGGATATCCATATGCAAAAGAATGAAAGAAGACCCATATCTCACACCCTATACAAAAGTTAACTCAAAATGGATCAAAGATCTAAACATTAGGTCTAAGACCATAAAACAGTTAGAGGAAAATGTGGGGAGATATCTTATGAATCTTACAATTGGAGGTGGTTTTATGGACCTTAATCCTAAAGCAAGAGCACTGAAGAAGGAAATAAATAAATGGGAACCTCTCAAAATTAAACACTTTTGTGCATCAAAGAACTTCATCAAGAAAGTAGAAAGAGAGCCTACACAATGGGAGACAATATTTGGAAATGACATATCAGATGAAGGTCTAGTATCCAGAATTTATAAAGAGATTGTTCAACTCAACAACAAAAAGAGAGCCAACCCAATTACAAAATGAGATAAAGACTTGAACAGACACCTCTCAGAAGAGGAAATACAAATGGCCAAAAGGCACATGAAGAGATGCTCAATGTCCCTGGCCGTTAGAGAAATGCAAATCAAAACCACAATGAGATATCATCTCACACCTACCAGAATGACCATTATCAACAAAACAGAAAATGACAAGTGCTGGAAAGGATGCGGAGAAAGAGGCACACTTATCCACTGTTGGTGGGAATGTCAAATGGTGCAACCACTGTGGAAGGCAGTTTGGCGGTTCCTCAAACAGCTGAATATAGAATTGCCATACGACCCAGCAATACCATTGCTGGGAATATACTCAAAGGGCTTAAGGGCAAAGACACAAACGGACATTTGCACACCAATGTTTATAGCAGCGTTATTTACAATTGCAAGAAGATGGAAACAGCCAAAATCTCCATCAACAGATGAGTGGCTAAACAAACTGTGGTATATACATATGATGGAATATTATGCAGCTTTAAGACAGGATAAACTTATGAAGCATGTAATAACATGGATGGACCTAGAGAACATTATGCTGAGTGAGTCTAGCCAAAAACTAAAGGACAAATACTGTATGGTCCCACTGATGTGAACGGACATTCGAGAATAAATTTGCAATATGTCACTGTTAACAGAGTCCAGCCGGAGGTAGAAACAGGGTAAGATATTGGGTAATTGGAGCTGAAGAGATACAGACTGTGCAACAGGACTGGATACAAAAACTCAGAAATGGACAGCACAATACTACCTGACTGTAATATAATTATGTTAAAACACTGAATGAAGCTGCATGTGAGAAAGATGGAGGAGGGCCGAGGACATAAATGAAATCAGAAAGAAAGATAGATGTTAAAGATTGAGATGGTATAATCTAGGAATGCCTAGAGTGTATAATAATAGTGAAATGTACAAGGTACAATTTTAAAAATGTTTTTGCATGAGAAAGAACAAAGGAATGTCATTATTGCAGGGTACTGAAAATAGATGGTAATTAATATTTTAAAATGTTACCTTCTGTGTGAGACTAAACCAAAAAATGTTTCTTTGTTACAAAATTTATATTTTGACTAGTGCATTTCCTAATATAACTTATGTAGATAGTTTGACTGAACGCCATAAGTACTTGGAATCTCAGGTAGGACATGAGATTTTGCTGGTTTGTCCAGAGTGATGCCCTGATAAATCCCAGAGTGATTTGATCAGTGAGTGAAAAATATCTGCAAAGCCCCTTTCAGGGAGTGGTGAGAACAGGGAGAAATTGAACTTCCCCAAGTTGAATTCTTGATATTCTCACAAGCAGTGTGGACAACCAAAGCTATAGGCAGAGCCCCCAGTCTTGGGGTTTGTTCATATGAAACATAACCCCGCAAAGGATAGGTCAAGCCTACTTAAAATTTAGGCCTAAGAGTCACCCCCAAGAGAGCCTCTTTTGTTACTCAGATGTGGCCCCTCTCTCCAGCCAACACAACGAGCAGTCTCACCACTCTACCCCTCTCTATGTGGGACATGATTCCCAAGGGTGTGGACCTTCCTGGCAACGTGGGACAGAGATCTTGGAATGAATGGAGACTCAGCATCAAGGGATTGAGAAAACCTTCTCGACCAAAAGGGGGAAGAGGGAAATGAGACAAAGTGTCAATGGCTGAGAGATTCCAAACAGAGTTGAGAGGTTATCCTGGAGGTTACTCTTATGCATCAAGTAGATATAATCTTGTTATTCAAGATGTTATGGAGAGCCTGGAGGGAACTGCCTAAAAATGTAGAGCTGTGTTCCAGTAGCCATGTTTCTTGAGGATGATTGAATAATGATACAGCTGTCAAAATGTGACTGTGTGATTGTGAAAACCTTGTGTCTGATGCTCCTTTTATCTACCTTGTCAACAAAGAAGTAGAACATATGGAATAAAAATAAATAATAGGGGGAACAAATGCTAAAATAAATTTAGTTTAAATGCTAGTGATCAATGACAGCGAGGGGTAAGGGGTATGGTATGTATAACTTCTTTTTCTCTGTTATTGTTTTCTTTTTCTGTTATCTTTTTATTTCTTTTTCTAAATCGATGCAAATGTTCTGTGAAATGATGAATATGCAACTAAGTGATGATATTGTGAATTACTGATTATGTATGTTGTTTTATTTTGTTTCTTTATTTTTTTAATTAATAAATAATTTTAAAAAAAAAGAAATACTTCTAAGGTAGGACTCAAGATGAGGGAACTTTTGTCAACTTTGTAAATAAACATAAATTATAAGGTGAGGTTTGATAGTTTATGAGGCAAATGGTGGTAGAACAAAGGTGATGGTGCTTCTTGACAGACAATTTGTTAGCACTGGAGAAGACCAAGTTTGCTTTGGGAAACTAATGACAGAGTGAACTGAAGAGGTTGGAAGTCTCCCTTTCCACATTAAAGCAACCCAGCAATGATACATATCCCCCAAATTAGGAAACATAGCAGGCCAAACAAGTGTTGAGGACAATTATTTTTCCCTAATAACTCTATGTAAAATAGCTCCTGATGATTGGAGTATCTTAAAACCAAAAATTCACAATTTTATTTTCTTAACAATTCTGGAGACTAGAAGTCAGAAATTAATTTCACAGGCTAAAGTCAAAATATTTGCAGACCTGGTCCTTCTGGATGTTCAAGCAAAAACCACTTACTTGCCACCTCTAAATTCTGGAGACTGCCTGAATTCTTTTACTTATCATAACTTTACTGCAAAAGAATATTTCTGTCTTGTGGATGGAAGAAACTGAATGGTGAGGAATATTGCCATCCTGTAGAAGCTGATATCTGTCCCTACTGGCAGCCAGAAAGGAAACACATGCCTCAATCCTAAAGTTGCAACAAGAAAATGAATTCTACCACAATCCTGAATGAGCTTGGAAGCCTCCAAGTGATAGCACACCCTGGTCAAAACATTGATTTCTTCTTTGTAAGCCCTTCAGCAGAGAACCCGGTCAATTCTGTCAGTCTTCTGATTTGCAGAACTGTGAGATAAATGGCTATTGTTTTATGCTGTAAAATTTGTAGTATTTTGTCATTCAGCAATACCAAATACATAAACTGTGACCCTGACTACTGAGGTCATGTCTTCAAGGCTGTAAAGCTCTTGACTGATACAGTCGTGATGATAACTCAGGGATCTGGGCTATTAATAACCTGTTTTCTACTTTTTCGTGCTAATAGGTGGAGTATAAAACCATCCCCAGAACACTAAGACAGTGGTGGTCCCTATGATTTCCATGATATCAGCTTAAATCCATAGAAAAGGATGTCCAGAGAGAAGGAAATGGTTCTCAAGGGATGAGAAGGTGATGGGTCAAACCCTCAGATTTCACATTGCTCCTTTAGGATTAAATCCTTGACAATTTTTAGGGAAAAAATCTAGTGCCATAGATTGGAAAGCAAAGGTAATTCATTGCTCAGGTGGATAGATGGCTAAGGAGAGACCTGTAGATGCTTCTCCCTGTTCTGACGACACCTGGAACTTCAGAATCATCAAAAGAGTCAGACCGAAATGGTGTGAAGCTCATTTATGGCACTGGTTTTCAGATGGGACCTAATCTGCCCCTTGGGAAAAACTTGGTAACGCTAAAAGTTATTTTTAGTTGTTAGGACTGGTGGCAATCCACTGGGGGAATATGCAGGTCGACACCATACAAGGAACATTATAGTTTCCACAACAAAAATTATCCTCTCCCAAGTTTTGGTAGTTTTTATTGTTGAGAAACTGATTTAGATCAAATTCTTGGCTTTGCTTAGTAAATGCTGAGACTCAGAGAGGTTAAATGACCTGTTACTGACACACACATAAAAACTGGATTACCACTTTCACCTAAAGTAAGACTCTTGGAGAAGGAGAACCAGATCCAGGCAGGAGGAAGAAAAGTCCTGTAACTTCAAACCTATGCGTTTGAGGAAAACAGACTGTGTCCAAACATCCTCTGGCCTGTTGCCTTTGTAAAGAAAAAGTGTGATTTAAGGAATGAGGGTTGAAAATTTGCAAAAGGCATCCAGACTCAGAAACCTGCAGTTACATAACCAGTGTGCAGTGTCATCCTACACTGGCCCCAGAGGGTTGAGTTTCATGCCATACCCAAATCCCTGGTTTTGAATTCTGGTTTCCTCACTTCAATATGGTATTCAATAAATGGTGCCTTCCCCTTCATGCATTCTATTTGTCAGATATTTTCATTGTTTCTTAATGTTCTGTTCCCGCCTCAATGGTTTCTCATCATCTCTCTGTATTATAAGAGATTAGCTTGCCTCCAGTGAATACATACCTTTGGACTAGGAAAGAGCTTTCTACAAGGCAGATATGCTCATATAATTCCCACCGCTGGGACTGGTTATTCCATGCAGAAATAAACCCAAATTTTGTAGCCTCAAATATGGGCAAAAAATGATTTGACCCCCCACTACCAAGCCAAATTAATGTTTCACTATTTTCTTCTCTCATTGTCCAGCCTTTCAGGACTACTGTTGGTGGTCTTATTGTACCCAGCACTTTTATTACTGCACCCCATTTTCAGCCCCATTTTCTCTTCCTGGGAGGCTCTTACCTGGGACACTCCAACTCTTCCTTCAATGTGCACTCCAGTTATTCTCCTTTCTGATAAACTTTTGCTTTTTCCCTCTGACGTCCGCTTTATCCTTCTATGACAAAGTGGAAACTGTTTCTGCTTGGGGTGATCATTGCATTGCTTATCACGGAATATTACATTCATTCAATTTCATGCCTTTTCACCTCTCCTTAATGAAAGTGGAAATATCTTTTCCTTTCCTTTTTCCCAGAGCATAGCTTAATGCTCAACCTGTTGTGATTTCTGATTATTATTACAAGAATGAATAAATCAATGAATGAGTTTGAACAGAAATGTCCAAAAATGGAAGATGGGCAAAGTTGGGAAACAAAAGGAAAAGCTAAACTGAGTGCAGAAGGTACACAGAAAGTAACTAAAGAATCAAAAGGGCAGCTGCTGCTGCTGAATTGAAAGAACCCATCAGGTGAACCTCATTGACAAACAATAGAATGCAGTAGATGCTACATGTATTTTAAAGGCCAGGGACTTAATATTGCAATGACTCGGTATTAAGCCTTTCCTTCTTTTTTATCCATATCTGAAGACCCAGGAGATTATCCAGTTAAAAGGTCACCCTCCCTCCGTGTCTCATTCTCTCTGTACTTACAGGCATGTTCTGGCTACCTCAATTTGAATCACCAGAGAATCAACTGTTGCTCATTCTGTTCCTCTCCTGAACAATTGGTAAAGATGGAAAATCTTTCCCTAGGAAAAAACATGGAAAGGGAATTATTTCTGAGGTCTCTGGGAGATACAGTTGTGCTTTCTCCTCAATTGTTGTTGGTTAAGCCACATTACAGCAGGGGTACATGAAGCCCTGATAATATCTGAAGCTTCTGGGACTGAATTCTCATTGCATCTCATTTAGTAAAGTGCCCTATTGTTTTGTTAGTCTCTGGAGACTATGATCCTCTAGAAGACAAAGGGATAGAATAGATTTCTTTTCCATTTGTGACCTTGGATGTATATTTGGTGCTCTGTGTGTGTCTGCTAATTAACATCAGGTTTCATTTCTTAGATGTAATCTCTGTAGAGCTGTGAGGAAGAAAAGTTACTTCTATGTTTTTGTGTGGTTAACTTGATGAGCCCTGAAGTAAAAGAATTGGGCAATAGCTGTTGAGTTCTCAGGAATATGAGTATGGTCTTTCCTGACCCAGACTATAGAGAACAAACCAAGTGCTTAACAAGATTTTCATTTGTGTCTTTTTCTGGTGTATTGCTCTTGGCTGAATTACATACATTCTCTGGAGATGTACTTACATTGACAGAGTAACCAAAAATTCAGACTCAGATCATTACCTATTTGGTTTTCAGTGCAAAAGGAAATGCTTAATTATTTTAAACCCATCAGGAGACTGGTGGTTCGTAAGAACTGAAAATTAAATCACATGTTCTTTGTGTGTCTGTGAATGTTTAACTAATTTTCATGAACTTGTATGATTGCCAATGAAATCAGTTTTAATCTCCAAATAATATCAGAAGATGACTTGGTTAATATGTAAAAAGAGAGAAAATATATCTTCCTAAACAAACAAAAATGCTCTCGAAATTGAATGAGAGTGGACTCAGTGTGAAAGAACACAGGCAGTGCATATAAACTAATATTGGTGGAAGGAGAGATAAAGAAAAAATATCTGAAAGAGTCATTTGAGCTGAGACATAAAGAACTAGTAGATGGCCAATGAGCTAAAAGAAAGGACAGAATATATTCATTTGGTATACAAACCAAATGAATCAAATTCTTTTATTTTGATTCATTTTAGATCAAAATTTCATCCCCTCTCCTGTCTCTCTTAATTTCATCGATGCAGAAAACATAAGAACTTGCAGACATTGAAAATCAAATGTCAGTTTTTTAGTGTTCCAACTCTGTTATCATACATATTTTTTCACCAATGTCTAAAACAAGTTTCAATATAGACCACTCTATCTCTAATGCTTTCATTACATGAAAATATACTAGATTGATTTTAAATAAGAGGTTTATTATAATAGGATAAAACCATTGTGCAGAAAGTGAATTCAAGGGACAGATGTAAAATCTCCTACTGGGAAAGGAAATCTTTCTTATGTATTATTCAAAGTTGTATTTTATTGAAACTTTTTATTTTGAGATCATTGATTTGCATGCTGTTGTAAGAAATAATATAAAGACGTTCTATATACTTTTACTTAGTTTTCCCCAAAGGTAACATAATAAAAAAATATTGTATAGTATTACAATCTGCATATTGGCAGTGATACAACATCAAAAAGAACATTTCCATCACCACAAGAATCCCTGTTGCATTTATATAGCCACATCCTCCTGCCATCCTGCATGTTCTCAAACTCCATTTAATCATTAAATTACTCTCTAGTTCTATAATTTTGACATTTTGAAAATGTTAGTTTAATCTTACAATGCCCTTTTGGGAATAGTTTTGCTCTTAGCATAATAAGTTGTTGCATGTGATAATATTTCATCCATTTTCATTGCTCAGCATTATTTCTTCTTATTTCTTAGTAAGAATGCAATGCAATTGGTTTATTTTACCATCAAGCCCTGTTCAAGTACATTTGGGTTATTTAAAGATATTACAATGATATTAACGTGCTATAACAATGCTGCCCAGACTTTAGAGTAGGAATCTCCAAAATAACACCCCTACATAGAAACTTTGAAAAATAAGCAAAAAAATTGTCAGAACTCACTTTCCAGGAAATCTGGAACATAGGCAAAAACTTTACAGCAACCAATTAAAGGTTGACTCAAGGAAAAGTCAACTTAAAAATGCAGAAAATCATAGCATCACTTTTGCTAACTGCTCCTCAACTCCCTGCCAAACTCTGCTCAACAGCCTGGAAGATGGTGGATCACTCTACCAGCACAGATTCCTGTCCAGGTTTCAGAGAGAAGAAAGCACACCTGATTCTCAAATGAGGATTTGTGCATGTGTGTTTCAACCCACCTAATGATCCCATGAAAGACCAACCCAAAATATATTTCTCGGTCTTACCTTTCCCAGAATTTAGGATGGAGAACTAGCAAGTATGGCAAAGTAAACACCCTAAGGGAATAACCCAAAAACAGTAGCTTGAGGCCAAAGCCTGCAATCTAGTTGTTTAATACAAGACCTTGCACCCAAGAGGAAAGGCTGTGGAGAATGTTCTTTAGAAAATGATATCTTTTAGAAAAGCCACACAATGCTCAGGGTAAGGCACATTTTCATAAAAGACCTGAGGCACTGTAAGCTTTTGTCTAGTTTATCTTCTAGATTTGGTGCAAAGTTTGCTAAGCACTGAAGAATAGCCTCAGCATAAAACCACCCTGTAAAGACAGAGAGATGTTATTTTGTTATTTTGTTGCTTAGCTCATAGCAGTCGGAAAAATCTGTATCATAAAATGAGCTGAATGCAATCTAAGGGAATAGAAACTGCAGTTACTGCACATGCTGAGGGATACAGTGTTTGCAAAAATATTTTGGAAAATAATTTAAAAAATAGACTAAAAAAGCATCCAATAATACCATAAAAGATAAGTAACCCAGTGAACTGTGAGTGGAGGAGAAAATGTGATTTCAAGATTTAACACATCAAAGTATTCAAAACCCCATATTTTAACCAAAAATCAAAAGGGATAGAAAGAAATGTGAAAAAGTTGGCTTATTCTGAGTAACAAAATAAAATGGTGACTATCAACCCTGAGAAAGCCTAGGCATTGGAATTCCTGGCCAAAAAAATTGATATAATCAAAACATAAGTTATAATTATGTTCACTGAGCTAAAGGAAAATGTGGAAAAAGAACTAATGGATACCATGAAAAATATGAATAAAATGAGAATTTCAGAGCAGAGATAGAAATGATAAAAGCAATAAAATGGACATTCAGGAGCTGAAAATACAATAATAGTAATAAAACAGTAATAAAAATCATTGGTTTTGATTAGACAGAAGACGGAACTGGCAAGCTGAATGATAGGTTCATTGAGATTATCCAGTGTGAAAAGTAAATAAAAAATAATGGGAATAGTAAAAAGAACCTAAGGACCTGTGGAAGACCATAAAATATACCAAGATGTGTATTATGCAAGTTGCAGAATGAGAGGATAGAGAGAAAGTGGCTGAAACAATATTTGAAGAATCAAAGTTTGTCAGCCTTCCAAATATGAAAGATATGAAAATACCCATACATAAATCTCAATGAATTTCAACTAGAAAGACTAAAAAATAATCTGCCAAACACATTATAATCAAACTTTTGAATGCCAAAGACAAGGAAAGAATCCCAAAAGCAGCCAGAGAGAAGCAATTCATCATGGCTAAAAATCCTAAGAAGCAAAACAGGCAATATTTTCATCAGAAACCACACAGGCCAGTCTGCGTTAGATGACCCATAAAGTACTGAGGTAAAAATGTCTTCCATATTTGGCAAAACTATTCTTCAAAAAATGAGGGAGAAATTAAAGCATACTCTGATAAGCAAAAGGTGAAAATTTGAGGGAAAAAATCACCACTAGACCTGCTCTAATAGAAATGTTAAATAAAAGAGTAACTAAAATTAAGTGTGGCTAAACTAATATCAGACAAAAATAGACTTTAAGAAAAGAATTTAAAAGAGAAAAAGAAAGGTATTCTATATTGATAAAAGGATGAGATCCTGATGATGTCACAACAATTACAAATACATATGTACAAAAAAGAGAGTCCCATGATATATTAGGAAGTATTGACGGAACTGACAAAATAGATATATTTAGACAATCATCCTTAAGAATTAAAGCAACTAGCTTACAGTTCAATAGTTTCAGACATTTCCTTCAGGCTTTTCTGACACACTTTTTTGATACACTTTCTTTTGTTTTATTTTCTAATACACTTTATTTGTTTTATTTTATTTTATTTATTTTTTATTTCATTTCTTTTACCACTTTTGGTCATGAAGTCATTTTCAATTGCACAATGTCAGGACCAGGCTTATTCCTGGGAGTCATGTCCCATGTAGGGTAGTGATTTTATTTGCAGTGTTGGCGAGAGAGAGAGGCCACATTTGAGCAACAAAAAAAGTTCTCTGGGGGCATCTCTTAGGCATAATCCTAAGTGGGCTTAGTTTTTCTTTTACAGAAATAAGATTCATAAGGATAGACCCCAAGATCAAGAGCTCAAATTATTAAATGGGGAGACTTTGATATTTGTGAGACAACCAAGAATATTTGAGGTGTGGAAGTTAAATATTTCCTCATTTATTTTCAGTCACTCAAGGGGCCTTTGCAATTACTTTGCTAATTTTTCTGCCCAAAAATACTCTGGAATGTATTATAGTATTACATTAACCTGTACAGAATAACATTATGTCATTACCTGCGCTAGGTTCAGTGAAATTATGTTGTTTAAATAAACTGATCAGACAGGGTAAAATAGATATTGTGCTACAGAAGTCTAATTTTTCTGACATTAGTATTTCTATCCCTATTTTTTTCTGGTTGTTGTTTATGTGAAATATCTTTTTCCAACTTTTCATATTCAACTTATTTTTACCCCCTTGTTTAAAGTGAATCTCTTTTTGAGAGCAGATAGTTGGGTCTTATTTTTTAATCCTTTTTCCCTATCTATGTCTTTTGATTGGAGTATTTAACCTATTAACATACAGTAATGTTAATACTGTACAACAATTCCTTTCTCCAACATTTGCCTTCAGGATTTATGGGCAACAACTTATTTTTTTTCCTCTTTTAACCCTTTCAGATAATCATCATTTCTACACTATTTTTCAAAACTTCTTTTCTAAACCTCTCTAGCTCTCCTCCCTTTAATATTTCCTATAGAGCAAGTGTCTTGACCATAAATTCTGTAAGTTTCTGCTTGACAGAAAATCATTTGAACTCTGATTTAATCTGAAGGACAGTTTTGCTGGTTATAGAATTCTTGGTTGACAGGTTTTTTCCTTCTCTCTCCTAAACATATAATACCATTGCTTTCTCACCTCATGGTTCCTGCTGAGAAATATGCACACAGTCTCATTGAGCAATTTCATGTGATGGATTTTTTATGCTGCTTTCATAATTCATATGCAAATTCATATGCAGATATATTTTCATAAAAATCTATGAAGGAAACAGTGTCTGAACGTGGAGAGTCATTGCATAAGTAATATGTATTAAAATATGTTTCTGAATAGGATAACATTGCCTGGTAGTCAAATGGTAAAATTACTTTCCAGATTATGGTAGAAGGCAGAAACTGATGTAAATTTTATAAATATACCTATGCACAAGAGATATAAGGGCAAAATAAAGAAAATAGTTATGAAAGTAAGATCACAATTATTAGAAAGGATAATTTATTAATGCAGAAAAGCTTCATAGGTTTCAAAAGCAACTGGAAAAGCACAACTTATAAAACTAATACATCTAGCCATGCAAAGTATATGAACTTTCTATCATTCACCCATGATAAACATCTAAATGGACATAAAAGAACTAAATGGCAAACACCAAAGTTCATGAAAAACCTACAGTTCTTTGGTTGAAAGCAAAGAAGAAAAAAAAGAACAAAAAAAAAACCCCCATAAGTGTGGACTCCAAAAGAAACAGCATCACATCCAGGACAAGGTTGCACAAAGTGAGGGAAAGCATCAGTGGAGATGTTTGTAGCTTCCCCGTATATGCTCATTAAGACATTTCTCTCTTGTCACTTGAACTCATAGGCATCCTTTCTCTGTCGGAGTCTGGTCTGGTGAGATAGGAATTTATTCCACTTGATTCTCTTTTACTGAGGAGGTCAGAAAAGCTTCTCTTTTACTGAGGAGACCCAGTGAATCCAGATTGATTATTTGTCCTCCATTAATTCTGGGATATTTTTAAAGGGACTACATTCAGTTTTTGAAAATTCGTTGAGCTTATGATGTGGCAGTGTTTCATATATATTTTGTTCAATAAAATGAATTTTAAAAACATTCATCAAGTGCTGTCATTTTTCCAGGCTGCTATATGACAAATTCTACATGATAGTTTGGCTTAAAAAAAGAATTTATTTTCTCACTGTGTGCTGGTATGAAAGGATGTATGAACCCTAGAAAAGCCATGTTTTAATCAAAATTCCATTTCATAAGTAAATTTAGTTTGAAATGCCAGTGATCAATGAAAGGGAGGGGTAAGGGGTATGGTATGTAAATTTTTTTCTGTTTTCATTTTATTTTTCTGTTGTCTTTTTATTTCTTTTTCTGAATTGATGCAAATGTTCTAAGAAATGATCATGATGATGAATAAGCAACTATGTGATGATATTGTGAATTACTGATTATGTATGTAGAACCGAATGAGCATTAAAAAATCCCATTTCATAAAATGGCAGAATAATCCCTATTCAATACTGTATGTTTGAATCTGTAATTAGATCATCTCCCTGGACATGTGATTTAATCAAGGGTGGTAGTTAAGTGGATTAGGTAGAGGTGTGTCTCCAACCATTTGGGTGGACATTGATTGGCTTACTGGACTCCTATAAAAGAAGAAATATTTTGGAGAATGGGAGATTCAGAGAGAGCAGGGAATGCTGCAGGACCACAAAGCAAAAAGTCCATGAGCCAGCGACCTTTGGAGATGAAGAAAAAAAATGTCTCCCAGGTAGCTTCATGAAACCAGAAGTCAGGGGGGAAAGCTAGCAGATGAAATAATGTTTGCCATGTGCCTTTCCAGCTGAGAGAGAAACCATAACTGTGTTCACCATGTGCCTTCTCACTTGAGAGAAAAACCCTGAACTTTGTCAGCCTTCTTAAACCAAAGTATCTTTCACTGCATGCCTTAGATTGGACATTTCTATAGACTTGTTTTAATTTGGACATTTTCTTGGCCTTAGAACTGTAAACTAGCAACTTATTAAATTCCCCTTTTTAAAAGCCATTCTGTTTCTGGCATATTGCATTCTGGCAGGTAACAAACTAGAACCCACTGTTTTGAGAATAGAAGGAGTCCGAAATTCATGGTATCAGCAGGAGCATATTCCCTCCCAAATCTGTAACATTCTGGTATTGGTTAGCAACAGTCTTTGAGTTTTCTTGGTTTGGTTTGTTTCACTGCCTCATACTGCATGGTGTCCTGTATTTTCTCTTGGGGGGGGGGAGTCTACTGTTTTCTAGCTTCTGGGTCATCTCTATGTTTTTCTCTTATAGGATTTCAAGTATCTCATTCTTTATGTCTGCATTTCTCCTGCTTATATAGGACTCCAGTCATCTCGACTGAGCACACCCTGCTTCATTTGACCAAACATCAAGTATAAATAGCATATTTAGAGGGGGTTCATGTGCACAGGAATGTGGATTAAGAATAAGAACACATTTACATAGGGTACATAAGTCTGCAATAGTTAAACAATGCAGACTGATTCTATTTCTGGGCCTTGATATCACATGTCCATCTCTGGGTTCCTATAGTTGTTGCAAGTAAATCCATCTTTGCCGCCACACTCTTTTACAACAAAGCACCTGGGTTCCTCTGTTCCCAAGATTGCATATGTGAAGAAAGTGTTTTCTAGCCATGAGATCCATGGACTTGAGAAAGTGTTTAGGAGAAAAAAACGCTTATTTTTTTGCAGAACTACAGTGGTAGGTTGTGAGGGGCAGGGAAGACACAGTTATGTTTGGGGACCCAAGACATTCTGGAAGAGAATTTCCATGGTTCCTTATTAAATATATCTTTCATCTTTCATCTTCTGCACAAAGAAATTCATTCAACTGCTGAAGGTAGAGGTGGAAATGTTAGATCCTGAAGGGTCCCAGTAAAATTTTTTCATTGTGACATGCAGCTCCTCCTATCAAGACTCAAGATTCTCTTGTCTTTGATTCTAGGCATGATATAAATGATTATTTATTTTGGCCAAGGGAATTTGGTAAAAGTGATAGTGTACCTGAGGCACCTTGAAATGTTTCAGCTGCTCTTTCTTGGAGCCCTAATCCTGCCAGTGAACAACTCCAGAGTAACTGCTGTAAGATGGTGGACATGTGCAGCTGAAGCCAGTCATCCCAGAAAAGTCCACCCTAAACCAGCCTATATCCAGAAAAGCACAGGTATGCAAAAAAGAACATCTGGAATTGGCATGGCCTTAGCTACTGATGCACAGCTGAATACAGATCCATGAAGAGCTCTGCAGAGATCAACCCAAATACAAATCAGAGACATGGATGTGATAATGAAGGCATTTTTTCAATCATTTAATTTTTGGATGACCTTTTATGAAGCAATAGCTAAGACATGATAATCAATGTAAACAGAGTAGAGGACAGTCAGAATAATGAGATGCTATTTATTTTGAGATTTCAGACATATGATGAAATCATTCCTGATCACAAAGTTACTTAAGTTAAGTTATGATAAGTTTATTAAAAAGAGGCTACCACTGAGAGTCTCTTTAGAGTGAGCATGAGATGTTGCCTGGACATGAATGATTGTTCAGAAATAACTAACTCCCTGACTCAGAACACTCCATTCCCAGAGGCATTATAATGTAGAATTTTCAGCTATTGTGTAAGTCATCCCTTCATCATAAGCATCGAATTGAGTTTTGAGCAATAATGCTATAAAAATTGAATGACAGAGTCAATGCATAGAATGCTTAGTAACGAAAACATCAATGCTTATGACTAAATTTAGATAAAGGACAGATATTTTGTTTAGAGTACTAGACAATGCCTTATATATTTTCTATTAAAATAAGCCAAAACCCAAAACTCAGTCCTGCACCCCAATACATGAAACATATTGCACATGAAAACCAAGAATCTTTTCACTTTATTAATAGCATAAATTATAAAATCATATCTAAGAACATAACTGAATCTGATTCCATGAAAATTCAAAGAATCATAATTTATTACTTTCAGATTTTGAGCACTACAATCATGGTACATCGTCTGCTCCAGAACCAATGAACATTTTATGTCTTTCCCAAAAGGAATCTTCTCAGAGCCTTCTTTATGTCTTCATTCCTAAGACTGTACATGAAGGGGTTCAGCATGGGTGTGACAATGGTGTACATCACTGAGGCTGGTGCAGTCGCATGTGCATGATGAGTAGCAAAAGAACTAATGTACACACCTATGCTTGTACTGCAAAATAGGGAGACAACTGAGAGGTGAGACACACAGGTGGAAAATCTTTATATTTCCCCAGAGCTGATGAGATTAAACATATGGAGGAAACAATCTTATAATAGGAGAAAATGATTCCAATGAATAGCCCTCCACCCAGAAGTCCAGTTGCAAAATATATCTCTATGTCATTGACGAATGTGTCAGAACAGGAAAGTTGTACTATCTAGTTATATTCACAGAAAAAGTGGGGGATTTCCAAGTGTGCACAAAAGGACAGCCACAACACCAATAAGCTTTGTAACAAAGCATACAGGACAGTTGTGATCCAGGACCCCAGAACCAGCAGGACACAGAGCCAGAGGTTCATGATGACCGTGTAGAGCAGGGGGTGACAGATGGCCACTAAGCAGTCATAGGCCATCATGGCCAGGAGGAAGTCATCCCAAACTACAAAGAGTATGAAAAAGGACATCTGAGTGAGGCAGCATGCATAGGTTATGACTCTCCTCTGCATGTGGATGTTCACCAGCATCTTTGGGACAGTGGTGGAGGACAAACAGATGTCGATAAAGGACAGGTTGGAGAGGAAGAAGTACATGGGTGTGTGGAGGTGGGAGCTGGTGATGGTGGACAGGATGATGAGCAGGTTTCCAAAGATGGTGACCAAGTACATGGACAGGAAGAGCCCAAAGAAGAATATCTGCAGTTCTGGTTCCTCTGAAAATCCCAGAAGATGAAATTCTGAAATTTGTGTTTCATTTCCTTGTTCCATGTGGTTGGTGAGACCTCTCAGAAATAGAGAAAGAACATGTCTAACTTCTTTTTCTTTTTTAAATTTTAATTAATAAAACCAATCAACATACAGTCTGAAAATTCTTTTTTTCATCACATAATTGTATATTTATCATCTGATCATTTCTTAGAACATTTGCATCAATTCAGAGAAAGAAATAAAAAGAAAACAGAAAAAAACTCATCCATCTCTTACCCCTTACCCCTCCCTTTCATTGCTCACTAGCATTTCAATCTACTACATTTATTTTAACATTTGTTCCCCCTATTATTCATTTATTTTTAATCTATATGCTTTACTCATCTATCCATAAGGTAGATAAAGGGAGCATCAGACACAAGGTTTCCACAATCACACAGCCACATTGTGAAAGCCATATCATTATTCAATCATCTTCAAGAAACATGGCTACTGGAATACAGCTTTACATTTTCAGGCAGTTTCCTCCAGCCTCTCTTATGCTTTAACTAAAAAGGTAATATCTATGTGATGCATAAGAATAACCTCCAGGATAACCTCTCAACTCTGTTTGAAATCTCTCAGCCATTGATATTTTATTTTGTCTAATTTTTCTCTTCCTCCTTTTGGTCAAGAAGGTTTTTTTTTCAATCCCTTGGTGCTGAGTCCCAATTCTGACTATAAAGTGATATATTAACTTGAAGCAGAATCGTCTCATTTTGAAAAGGAAAAGGAGAACCACAACACACAACAACGATATATTGGACCACAAAAAGCATATGAACTTTCCCATAGTCCCTCCAAATACATCTTCACAAATATGAAATAACTAGTGGCAAAGAACACTTTTGGTGAAAAACTGCAGTCTTTGTTTGAAAGAATGCTGTCCGCGACTTCTCGCTCAGCTTCTGGTCCCCGGCCGGCGGAGGGAACAGGAGGGAGAGAGAGACAGACGCAGACAAATCCGCGCTGGTGAGAAACACAGATCCAAGACACGTAGCAGTTGTAAGCACAGACCTTTACTGGAGTTAAGCTTGCATTCTCTGTTACAGGTTCCGCGCGGGCTAAAATATCCCGCGGGGGGACAACCTCTATGCGGCCGTCAGGCACGGCTCCCTGTGGGTCGTCTCCGCCCACCCCGTCCGGGTAACCTCTTATATACTGTGCCCAAACCCAATAGGTTAGTGCCACGTATACAGAGGTGATTGGAAGATAGGGTTGGTGGGCGTGTGCGTCATTTGCAAAAGCAGGATGTGAGCGCCATCTTAGCTCACTCGATGGGCGGGGGGAACTCTAGAGCAGGCTGCAGCGTGTCCACTAGGCCAAACCCGGAAAGCGGCTCTCTACATCTCCCCCTTTTTGTTTTTATAAGAGGCATGGTCCGTAGACCGTATTCTTGTACCCAGTGTCTCTATTGATGATGGTGCTCCCGTGGGCCTGAGTGGCTCACAACATAGTTTGGTGCTTTGGGGAGTCTGGACTAGGCTCGCGTCATCACACGACGGAGCCTCTGGCACCGACCAGAATGCTCACCTCATATAGAGACCGGAGAGCCCGTGAGCTGGAAACCACGTGACTCTCCCTGCAGTGCTTCGCCTCGCAACTGGGTCAAGCGGGGATTATGAGAGCGACAGCCAGGGCATAGGAAACGCTGCAGAGGCCTCGGTGCAATGGCTAGAGCCAAGCCCAGTCTGGCCAGGACTGCGGCCGCAGCTCCACCGTCGAGGCGGCTAGGCGCGCAAAATTAACAGCCTCTGGTGCCTAGCTAAACACGGGTAGTGGCCAGGGAGCCTGCAACAAACCTTGCTGACAAGAGCTTTGCCCCAGGTGATTCAGACGGGCTATCTATCGAGGAGGGACGCACACCCACATTTGACTGGGAAGACATAGCTAACATGGTAGAAACACGTAGTTGCTGCTGTGTCTGGAACAAGCGTTCTAACAAACATTTAACAGTGACTAAGCCCACTAATAGTCCCACTGCCACGAGAATCCAAGTAGTCAAATTGGGCCAAGAGAACCATGAGGTGACTCGGTTCCACAGACTTTGTACAGTCTCGCCCAGTTTGGAAAGGTCGAAGGCAACGGGGGTTATTAAAACTGGTCCCCCTTCTAAACAATCGAAGGGTGACCGGCGTTTTCGTTGCCATCTCGTCAGTCGCCGCCATCATCAGCAGAGTTGGAGACCGGATCTGGTGGTTCAGGTTGAAGGCTTGTTGGTTTTTTGGGCAACAGCTCCGTGGCGTCCTCGGGCGATGTCACGGTTCTCACCAGTCTTTCCGGAACCCACACTGGTTGACGTCCTGGCTCCTGGGGAAAAACACAAACAGAGCCTCTGGCCCAGCTGAGCACTGGGTCAGGGCCTTGCCATTGTCCTGACAGGACATCCTTCCAACGGACTAGACCTCTATGTGGAGGACTCGGAGTAGTATGCTGAAGAGCAGGTGTCATTCCTAGTGAATTTTCATTTAAAAAATTGTACGTAAACAAGGCTATAGACAGTTGAGCCTTTGGGGACAGGCCGTGACCTATTCCCCCTTTCTGTTTCTTTAGTAAGTCTTTGATGTCTAAGATGAAAATAGACCAATGCTCTGGCAGAGCTGAGAGAAGGGGCAACCCCATCTGAACAGGTCCTAAGGACTCCATGCAATTATTAAAGGCTCTTAAATCATGTAACAATCTCCATCTGCCTGATTTTTTCTTTATGACAAATACGGGTGTGTTCCAAGGCGATGTGGAGGGAATGATATGGCTCTTTTTTAACTGATCTGACACTAGAGTGTGTAATGCTGAGAGTTTTTCCTGTGATAATGGCCACTGAGGCACCCACACCGGGGTACTGGTCTTCCACTTTAGTTTTATAGGTGTGGGTGGGAATCTCCCCTCAGTGGCCCCTAGGAAAAACCCAGGCCTCGTCTGTCAGAATTGGAGACAGCTTGTATAGGCCTTGCGCGCCCGTGCAATGAGGCTCCTAAGCCTTTGCCAGGGACATATCCCATTCCTTTTAACAAGCGCTTAGAAGTTGGAGAGCAGCCACTGTAATTACCTGATTCGGCCACCAGAGGGAGCCCGTGGTGAGGGTTTTTGGCGAGATCACCAAAACCATTCACCGGAAGCCGCCGCGCCCCTGCAGCAGGCGCTGGCGGAGCAGAAGGCTGCGTAGGTGAGACAGGGGGCCTCCCCCAATCGATCAGCGGAGGCGCGTCTGCACCCTCGGTCTCATTACTATCTGACTCCGAGTCAGAGTCGTCCGAACTATCGCTTGACTCTGGCGGCTTGCCTTTACGGGAGCCGTCTGCAGACGAAACTGACTGAGTTTCTTGGAGCGCGTGCCGTGCCTGCAGCAGGGCGGAAGACAGACTGAGGCCTGAAGTAGACTCTGCCTCAGGGCAAGCACGGACGGTTTCCCAGATAGGGACCAGGATCGGGTCCATACAAAGGCCCGTCCGGCGCGCCCGTTCTATGTCATTACCAAGTTTCAGCCAAGAAGGCAGGCTGAGGCTACCGGAATGGGCGAACCAAAGGGCAAAGGTAACAACATCGTCAAGGAACCGCAGGAGGGAACTCTTCTTAACTGAGATGCCCCGCTGCTTCAAAAGGGTTTTTAAAGGGGGTAATAAAGGTGAACTTCCTGACTGCCCCATGCTTGCAGTCGGCACTGTCTTTAATCAATCGGGGAGCTCTCCCGATTCACTGGGGCTACCTGAACGCCCACAGGCCTTAACTCTCACGTAATAGGAAGCACTTACCTTCCCACGGTGATCAGGCGTGGAAAGTCCGCTGCGAACTCAAGAAGCACGTCCTCACCAGCTCGGGGAAAGGCAGCAGAAGGGCTCCCCGTACGGGCCACCACTTGTCCGCGACTTCTCGCTCAGCTTCTGGTCCCCGGCTGGCGGAGGGAACAGGAGGGAGAGAGAGACAGACGCAGACAAATCCGCGCTGGTGAGAAACACAGATCCAAGACACGTAGCAGTTGTAAGCACAGACCTTTACTGGAGTTAAGCTTGCATTCTCTGTTACAGGTTCCGCGCGGGCTAAAATATCCCGCGGGGGGACAACCTCTATGCGGCCGTCAGGCACGGCTCCCTGTGGGTCGTCTCCGCCCACCCCATCCGGGTAACCTCTTATATACTGTGCCCAAACCCAATAGGTTAGTGCCACGTATACAGAGGTGATTGGAAGATAGGGTTGGTGGGCGTGTGCGTCATTTGCAAAAGCAGGATGTGAGCGCCATCTTAGCTCACTCGATGGGCGGGGGGAACTCTAGAGCAGGCTGCAGCGTGTCCACTAGGCCAAACCCGGAAAGCGGCTCTCTACAGAATGCAATGAAAAACAAGAGTAAAAACACTCAGATGACCTCAAGAAAAAGTTCACCATTTCCATCCTCCTGAACTCTATCCTACAACATTTCCTGGACTCTCTGACCCACCTGGAAGGAATCTCTAAAAGCAAGGTCCATACCTGGAAGCTCTCTGGCTGGAAGACTGATTATGAAAATTGAAGCTCTATCACCAAACAAGACAGCAGGAGTCAGTCATTAGTTCCCAACTGGATGCTGAAGAAAATATCATGTCTTGTCAGGGCCAATTCTGCACATTCTGAGAGACACCGGCAGAATTATATACAGCTTCCCTCCAGCTCCTCATTAGCACATTTCACTCATTTTCCTACAATCATTGAGCCATTGTTTTCCTGTGGAACACTGGTCTGGAGAGAGAGCAAATTTGTAATGAAGATTCTCTTTACCCCAAGAGATGAAGTTATAAGTTAGGGGAACTCAGTTTAATTATCCCTCAACCATGAACCCTCCTCCCTTCCATAGATCTAACCTCCTAGCATCTTACCCCACACATGCCTTAAATTATCCTACCAAGCTTAACAGAGACCCACACCTGATGGCGTTTCTTGGTTCTCCAAAGTGCTGACATGGTATGAGGATATAGACCCTGTTGTCCAGAGTACAGAGGAGAAATTCCTTTGACATAAAATGAAGGATACTACATTCCTTTGCTTGATGATGTTTTGCTAAATCATTACAAAGATATTATGGCAATTCTAAATAAGACCTGTTATTTACTCCCTCAGTTATAAAGTATTTCTTTTCTTTAAGAACTACATTTTGATGATTTTATGCATCAAAATCTAAGCCTCATTGCCTCATTTATTTTTACCCCATGTCCTTGAATGCTTCTTGACTTATTTAGTAAATACATCTAATAATGTGTTAATTCATTTAAAGACAAGAAAATAAATTTAAATTCTTGATACATTTAAAAAAATTATTTTGGTAGCATAAGCACAACTCAAAAATCCCCTTTTAACCACTGTTAAATGCACAAGCTGAAAAGCATAAGGAAAAACTAAGACAGCTTGAAGAAGAAAAAAGGAGACAGAAGATTGAAATGTGGGACAGCATGCAAGAAGGAAAAAGTTACAAAGGAAACGCAAAAAAGCCACAGGAGGAAAATAACCCTGGGCCTTCTGCTTCGTCGGTCATCCCAAAACGTAAAACTGACCGAAAGCCTTTGCGCGGAGGTTATAACCCCTTGTCCGGAGAAGGAGGTGGGACGTGTTCCTGGAGACCTGGACGCAGAGGCCCATCAGCCGGAGGATGAGGCTAAGAATCTTGTTAGTGTCGTTTCTGACATTAGCAATATGAGCTCTTGACCCTCAATTCAGTTGCCTTACGCATGCTTTTCACAGTGATAAGCCAGAATGAGGTGGGGGTTATTTCTGGCCATACTCCTGTTCAAGATCATGATCACACTCACTGATTTCATGCTTAATTTCTAGTGTGTAGAGGCCTCTGAATGATTTACAGTCTTGATCAGAAAGGCCAGGTAACTGTCTTGTAAATGAGAACTCTGCTGATAGAACAGTCTCTGTGATAGGTTGCGTTAAATGATGTCTTCCTTATAAAAGGTGAAGTCACCAGTAAGGATTACTGATAATAGACAATTGATGGGGGTTGTTTCTGTAAAATCTATTTTTATGTGCAGAACTTTGTAAAATGAAACTGTAAATATTAAAAATTGCAAATAACAAAAAAAAAAGTGTTCAACTCACTGGGAATAAGTACATTCATAATATTTAGCTACCATCACCAAGATCCTTTATTAAAAATTTCCATCTTCTCAAACAGAAACTCTGCAATTATTCAACAAATAGCTACCCCACCCAGTTCTGGTTACCTATGTTATATTTATCTATGAATTTTCTTATTCCAGATATTTCAAATCTGCTATTTTGTTAAAATATTTGCCATTTTATGTCTGGTTTCTTTTACAGAACAAGAAGCTCTTCAAGGTATATTCATGTATTACCATGTTTCAGAATTTCATTCCTTTTTGGAAGGAAGCATTTGGGCTCTTCCTGTCCATGTACCTGGTCACCGTCTTTGGGAACCTGCTCATCGTCCTGGCCACCATCACCAACTCCCACCTCCACACACCCATGTACTTCTTCCTCTCCAACCTGTCCTTTGTAGACATCTGTTTGTCCTCCACCACCATCCCAAAGATGCTGGTGAACATTCAGACACAGAGAAGAGGCATAACCTATGCAGGCTGCCTCACCCAGATGTTCTTTTTCATATTATTTGTAGTTCTGGATGACTTCCTCTTGACCGTGATGGCCTATGACCGCTTCATGGCCATCTGTCACCCCCTGCACTACACAGTCACCATGAACCCCCGGCTCTGTGGCCTGCTTGTTCTGGGATCCTGGATTATAAGTTTCCTGTATACTTTACTACAAATATTAATGGTGTTGCAGCTGTCCTTTTGTGCCAACTTGGAAATCCCCCAGTTTTTCTGTGAACTTAATCAGATGATTCAACTTGCTTGTTCTGACACATTTCTCAATGACATAGTGATGTACTTTGCAGCTGGGCTACTAGCTGGAGGGCCATTCATTGGCATTATTTTTTCATACTTAAAGATTGTTTCCTCCATACGTGGAATCTCATCAGTTTCTGGGAAATATAAAGCATTTTCTACCTGTGTATCTCACAAAAAGCATTGCATTTTGCTTAAATATATATATATATTTGTTTATGCATTCATTTGTCGATAAACTCTCAGTATCCTTCCACCTTTTGGCTATTGTGAATACTGCTGCTATGTATGTTGGTGTACACAGGGCAGTCCACATCACCACATTTAATTCTTTTGGGTTTATGCAGAAGTGTGATTGATGGGTCATATGGTGATTCTGTGTTTAAAGGACTGGAATTTTCCAGATTATATGGTAATGTTATGTTCATGTTTGGCATGAAATTTCTTTACAAGGCTATTTCCATAAAGAATGTATCATTTAAAACTCAACAAATAATATGTAACAAATATAATACATAATGCTTACTCACCAATGTATGTTATTCACTGGTTTTTGTTTTGCTTTGTTTCTTCATAAGAGCCAAACTCATAAGTTTGGTAAGATATGGAATAATGTTATTGTGTTGATTTGCATTGCACTGCTGATCCATGGTGTCAATCATATCTCCATGTGGTTATTGGTCATTTCTGTGTTTTCTTTGATGAAATGACTGTTCATAAATTTTGATCATTTCTAATTGATTTTCTTTTTTTCATCTTTTTGTTTCTGAGTTGTAGCAATTGTTTAGCTATTCTGGATATTAAATGCTTATTAAGTAAATGATTTCCAATCATTTTCTCCATCTGAGTTGGAAACCTCATTGGACCTAGAGTATTTGCAATTTCTAACTAAAAATTTGAATCAACAATATAGACATGAGTTACCTGAACTTGGTAAGGCATAAGGAAGGAAAAAATTATTTCTTCTTTGCTTAAGAATGGGGAGGTGGAGGTGAACAGCAAGGAGATAATATTTGTATTGTGGCAGTCATGACCCTATGCAGTAGAATTAACATGGCTTCACAGCAAATATATAATTTGGTTCCCAACTTATTCACCAAGGAATTCTTTCAGCAACTAGGAGTATCAACAATCTTGGGTCTCAAAGGCTGCAAATAAAATTTACTGTAACTTATTATAATTTATTCTTGTAATAGAGAGTTTCCAGAGTTAGGATCAATTTTCAACATTTCTCCAAATCTTGTTTCTTCAGTGTGATTGCACAGGTCTTCCTATGAAGAGGTGGGGATATTTCTCCATGTCTTATTGTAGACTGGACTTCCAGTGTTTTTTTTTTGTAATTCATCAAAGGGAATATGACAGAAGTGATATTATGCATCAAGAAGACTTAGCTTTTTTACTCCGCTCCTATATGGAAGCATGAATCTTCTATCTGAATGACTCCAGGCTATCTGATGAAAGATGAAGGGACTTGTGCACCAGAAGCCAGAGTAAAGCCACCTAATCCAGCCCATAACCTGAAAATCCACAGTAATGCAAGAGGGTTCAACCAGAATCAGTTGAGTCTTACCTGATGACACCCAGCTCAATACAGCCCCATGAGAGGATCTTCAGAGTCCAACCCACTCCAAACCATAGACCATGCTACAATAATAAAATAATTCTCTCCATCCATTTAGTTTTGGAATGGATCTTTATGCAGCAGTAGCTAAGTGATACAGTGATGAATGTGAACAAAATTGAGGACAGTCAGAATAATCAGCTTCTACTTATTTTGGGCATCCCTTCAGATATCGAACACAGCTTTTATGATCATATTTTATTCAAGTTTATTTAAGTTCATTCTATTAAAATAAATTAACATTACACTTCCATTCAGGGTAAGTAGGAAATATTGGAGGACATACATGCTGGGTAGGAATAACTTGTTCCATGACTGCCATTCCCAGATGAATTATTTGGCATAAATTCAAGCACTTGTGTAAGTTATCCCTTCTCCATGAGGATTTCATGGAGTTTTGAACAATGAGGCAGTTAAAAATTGGATGATCGAGTCAGTCAATAGATTGTTCACTAAGGGAAATTCAATGTTTATGACAGAATTTAGAGAACAGAAAGTATTTTTATTTATAGGAATAGAAAGAGTCTTACTTCTTTTCCATTAAATAATACAAAACGTACAACCCAGTCCTGTACCATAAAGCATAAAACATCTCACATGGAAATAAAAATGTCTTACTTCATTAATAGATGTAGATCATCAAAAACAACTCTTTTATTTAGCAGCAGTGTGCATTATTTAAAGTTTCACCTCACACATTTAAGACATATCTGACTCTAAGCTACATTTGGTTCTTTGAAATTTGAAAGGATCACAATTTCATGTTCTGAGGATTTCAGCCCTCCAATGACAATACATCTTCAGTCCCAGGCCCCATAAAAACTTATGAGTTCCCACCAAGGAATCGTCTCAGAGCCCCTTTTATGTCCTTATTTCTCAAACTGTAGATGAAGGGGTTCAGCATGGGTGTGACAAGAGTGTACATCACTGAGGCTGGAGCACTTGAGTGTGCATTATGTGTAGCAAAAGTACTCACGTACACACCCAGACTCGAACAATAAAATAAACAGACAACTAAGAGGTGAGATACACAGGTAGAAAATGCTTTATATTTCCCAGAAACTGATGAGATTCCACGTATGGAGGAAACAATCTTTAAGTATGAAAAAATAATGCCAATGAATGGCCCTCCAGCTAGTAGCCCAGCTGCAAAGTACATCACTATGTCATTGAGAAATGTGTCAGAACAAGCAAGTTGAATCATCTGATTAAGTTCACAGAAAAACTGGGGGATTTCCAAGTTGGCACAAAAGGACAGCTGCAACACCATTAATATTTGTAGTAAAGTATACAGGAAACTTATAATCCAGGATCCCAGAACAAGCAGGCCACAGAGCCGGGGGTTCATGGTGACTGTGTAGTGCAGGGGGTGACAGATGGCCATGAAGCGGTCATAGGCCATCACGGTCAAGAGGAAGTCATCCAGAACTACAAATAATATGAAAAAGAACATCTGGGTGAGGCAGCCTGCATAGGTTATGCCTCTTCTCTGTGTCTGAATGTTCACCAGCATCTTTGGGATGGTGGTGGAGGACAAACAGATGTCTACAAAGGACAGGTTGGAGAGGAAGAAGTACATGGGTGTGTGGAGGTGGGAGTTGGTGATGGTGGCCAGGACGATGAGCAGGTTCCCAAAGACGGTGACCAGGTACATGGACAGGAAGAGCCCAAAGACGAAGACTTGCAGTTCTGGTTCCTCTGAAAATCCCAAGAGAAAAAATTCTGAAATTCGTGTTTCATTTCCTGGTTCCATATGGTTGTTGTGACTACCTGGAAATAGAGAAAGATTGACTAATTTTATAATAAACAGGCATTAATAACCTAGTGTAAATTTCATTTATAGACAAAAATTAGTCCTACATTTTGTTTCTCATTCTGATTTGGGATCCCTTACCCAACTTTTGGAAAATACCATCCACAGTAACACTCTAAATACTTTTAAGAGAAATTCATTCATTCATTTGAGGAATTCTTATTGTGTTCTGATGTTGTGCCATGCTCTAGGCAGTGGGCATGCAATGTGAAACAAGTGTCCATAATCTGTTGATAAAGAAATAATATAAGCATATAAAACATGATTACAGCATGTCAGATTATTATAAATGCAGTAAAGAAAGAAGGTAAAGTCTCCCCCAGAACCAGTGGCTTCCAACGCACAGGGGGGGCCTGTAGTCTTGACTGGATTAGTACCTGGTTGGTTCCCTGTCCAGTGGGCCACTGCTGTGGGAAAGAGGTAAACCTGTGCCACCAACTGCTGGGAATCCCAGGAAAATGCTGTCTGGCAAGCTGCTTTCCTGCCCAGTCTCTAAGCACCTTCTGAAAAGACCACCTACATAAGGTCACAGCAATGATTTGTCTGAGAATTACTGAACTACCACACACAAGCAACAACAAAGTCTTACAATAGTGAGGGAAACTTACTATCAAAATAACATTATCAGGCAGGCAATGGTGGTGCAGTGGCAGAGTTCTCACCGCCATGCGGGAGACCTGGGTTCAATTCCCAGTGCTTGCCCATGTAAATAATAATAATAATAATAACATCAAGATAATAAAGTGCTAAGAAACTAGCAAAAAAAAAAAATGCACAGCATATGACAAAACAGGAAGATATGATCAAGCCAAAGGAACAAATTAAAAATCCATAAGAGATAAAAAACATTTGGAAGAACGAATCGATCATGTTCAAACAAATCTCCTAAATAACTTCAATGAGATGGCTAAAGAAATAAAAAAAATTCAAAAAGCCACTAGAAAAGCTAAAAAATTTGAAAGAATGAATAGAAAAAGCAAAGATCTTCTGATATAAATGATGCTGTAGATTAAGTTAAAATATACTAGAGACACACAACAAAAGCTGCAAGAGAAAAGTGGTGCATGATAAAAGGGATGCCAATGAGAATAAGTACTGACCCTTCACTGTGCACAGGGGAAGCAAGAAGGTAGTAGAATGATATACTCAAGATTCTGAAAGAGAAAAGATTGCCAGTCACAAATTATTTATCCAGCAAAGTTGTCCTTCAAAACTGAGGAAGAGATTAAAACCTTCACAGATACACAAATGCTTAGCAAATTTGTTAACAAGACATTGGTCTTGGAAGAGATAATAAAGGTAGTTCAACCAGCTAAAAAAAGACAAGGAAAGAGACTTGGAGAAGAGGATAGAAATGATGACTAAAAAGATAAAAAGAGAGATAAATACTAGATTTGACAAATCAAAGCTAAGGATAAAGTGTTTGAAGCAAGGGCAGCTTTAACAGTAATAACAGAGAATGTTAATAGATTAGATCCCCAATAAAAATATGCAGATTGGAAGAATGGCTACAAAAATATGATTCACCTATATGCTGTTTATAAGAAATTCATTTTAGACCCAAAGATACAAATAGGATGAAAGTGAAAGAATGGAAAAAGACATCCCATGCAAGCAATAACTAAAAAGAAGTTGGTGTGGATATAGTAATATCAGATAAAACAGGCTTTAAATGCAAAGCTGTTATGAGAGGCAAGGATGTTACACTGTATTAATAATGAGTAATTCATCAAGAAGAAATAGCAATCATAAATTCTTTTTATTCAATCAAGTTATTCTGAATGACATGAGATATACACCAGCAAAACAGAAGGGAGCAATAGACAGTTCTCCAATAACCGTGGGAGATTTCAATACCTCACTCACTTCAATACATAGAGCAACAAGTACTTTGACAAGAAAATAGAGAACCTAAATTGTATGATAAATAAATTAGACCTAACACATATAAATATAGACTATTGCACCCTAAAACAGCAGGTTAGATATTCTTCTCAAGTGCTTGTGGGACATTCTCCATGATAGATCATATGCTGGAGCACAAAACAGGTATTAATAATTTTAGAAAGATCAAAATTATGCAAAGCACTTCCTCTGATAATAATGGAATGAATCTGGAAATCAATAATCACTGATAAATTAGAAAATTCACAAATACATGTTGGCTAACAACATTCTTAAATAATCAGTGAACCAAATGATTGCAAGACAAATCAGTAAGTATCTGGTGATCAATGAAAAGGAGAATACAATATATCAATACCCATGGGAGACAGTGAAGCTGGTACTGAGAGGGAAATTTATAGCTCTAAATGACTACATTAATAAAGGAAGAAAGAGCTAAAACAAAAGGCCTAACTGAACAACTGAAGAAACTAGAGAAAGAGCAGCAAACTAAAGCAGAAGGAAAGAAATAACAAAGATTAAAGTGGAAATAAGTGAATTACAGAACAAAATAACCCTAGAGAGAATCAACAACACCAAAAAATTTGTTCTTTGTGAAGAACAAGAATCAACAAGCCCTTTGCTAGCCTGACAAAATCAAAACAAGAGAAGATCCAAATAAATAACATCAAAAATGAGAGGCTGCTCATTACCAATGATGCCCTAAAAATGAAAAAATATATATCATAAGAGAAAATTTTGAACAACTGTATGCTAACAAGCTAGAAAACTTAGATGAGATGGACAGTTTCTTAGAAACACATGAACAACCTATATTGACTAGAGAAGAAATAGGAGACCTCAAAAAACCAATCAAAGTAGAGAGTCAATCAGTCATCAAAATCTCCCTACAAAGAAAAGCCCAAGACCAGATGGCTTCACTAGGGAAATTTAGCAAACATTCCAAGAAGAATTAACCCCATTCCTACTCAAAAACTTCCCGCTAACTGAAATGAGAAAACCACCTTAATCATTCTATGAAACTGACATCACTCTAATACTATGATTGATAAATATACTACCAAAAGATAAACTACAGATCAATCTCCGTAATGAATATAGGATGAAAAATTCTCAACAAAATACCTGTAACATTGAATCCAATGACATATTAAAAGAATAATATACCATGGTCAAGTAGGGTTTATTCCAAGGATGCAAGAGTGGTTCAACAGAAGAGAATTAATTAATGTAAAATAGCACATTAACAATTCAAAAGAAAAAATCACATGATCATCTTGATTGATGCTGAAAAGGCAATCGCCCAAATTCAGCATCCTTTCCTGGTAAAAATAGATTAAAAGGTAGGAATTGATGGAAATTTCCTCATTATGAAAAATGACACATATGAAAAACCCACAATCAACATTGTAGCCAGTGGTAAGAGACTGACATTCTTTCCTCTAAATTGGGAACACAAGGATGCCCACTGTCACCATTGTTATTCATAACTGTGCTAAGAGTTCTACCTGGAGAAATTAGAAAATAAATAGAAATAGAAGACATAAATAAGAAAGAAAGAAATAAAAGTCTCATTATTTACGGACATGTTCTTATATTTCAAAAATCTTAAAATATCTATGACCAGCCTATCAGAGCTAATAAACAAATTCAGCAAAATGGCAGTATACAAAATCAACAAATGAAATTCAGTAGTGTTTCTATACAATAATAATGAGCTAACTGATGAGGCAATTAAGAAAAAATGCCCTCTCCAGCTGACACAACAAGCAAACTCACCAAAAAAAAAAAAAAGAAAAAAAATGCCATCCAAAGCAGCAATAAAAAGGAAAAAAATCTAAGAATAAACTCAATCAAGAATGTAAAAGACCTGCACACAGAAAACTACAAAGCATTGTTAAAGGAAATCAAAGAAAACCCAAGTAGCTGCAAAGACATTTCATGTTCATGGATAGGAAGGCTAAATATCATCAATATATCTAATCTACCCAAATTAATCTACAGATTTAATGCAATGCTAGTCAAAATTCAAGCAATCTACTTTGTAGTACTGGAAAACTTAGCCATCAAATATATTTGGAAGTGAAAGGGCCTCAAATAACCTAAATTATCCGAAAAAGGAAGTGTGAATTTGGAGGCTTATACTTCCTGACTTTAAATCTTTTCATAAAGCCAAAGTGGTCAAAAGAGCATGGTACTGGCACAATGATAGGCATATTCATCAATGAACTCAAATGAGAGTTCAGAAATATACCCTCAGGTCTGCATTCAAATTGATTTTTGCCAAGGCACCCTAATCCACTGAACTGAGATGAAATAATCTTTTCAGTAAAC
The DNA here is from genome assembly GCF_023851605.1 of Tamandua tetradactyla. Classification (NCBI taxonomy): domain Eukaryota; kingdom Metazoa; phylum Chordata; class Mammalia; order Pilosa; family Myrmecophagidae; genus Tamandua; species Tamandua tetradactyla. Next base: position 92,700,766 of record NC_135337.1, on the reverse strand, counting down.
GGTGCTGGGAGAACTGCGTATCCATAACCAAAGGAATGAGAGAGAAATCCTGGCTCACGCACTATACAGAAATTATCTCAAAGTGAACCAAAGACCTAAATATAAGAATCAGCACCATGAGACACCTAGAAGAAAATATAGGGAAATGTCTTCAAGACCTAGTGATAGGAGGCAGATTATTAGAACTTACGCTCAAATCAGAAAACTGATAAATGGGAACTTCACAAGATTGAACACTTATTTGCTTCAAATGACTGTGTCAAAAGGGTAAAAAGGTAGCCAATACAATTGGATAAAGTACTTGGTAACCACATATCTGATATGGTTTGATATCCAGCATATATTAAGTAATCTTGCAACTTAACAAAAAAAGGACAAACAACCCAAGTATAAAATGGGCAGAAGACATCTACAGACATTTCTCCAAAGACCTAATACAAATGGCTGCAAAGCACATGAAAAGATGTTCATCTTTATTAGCTATTAGGGAAATGCAAATCAAAATCACAATGAGATCTCATCTCATATCTATATGAATGACTGTCAACAAATAGGAAACCACTAATGTTGGAGAGGATATGGAGAAGTAGGAATGCTTATTCACTGCTAGCAGTAATGCAAAATGGTACAGTCACAGTAGAAGACAGTTTGGCAGTTTCTCAGAAAAGTAAATATTGAGTTGTCTTCTGACTAGTCATTTCCCCTAATTGGTCTATACCCAGAAGTTTGGAAATAGTGATACAAACAGACATTTGCACACTGATGTTCATGAAACGTTATCCACAATGGCCAAAAGATGGAAAAAACCCAAGTATGATGAGTGCCTAACAAACAGATGAGTGCATAACCAAAGTGTTGAATACACATGCAATAGAATATTAAGTGACAATAAGGAATGGCATCCTGCTTCTTGAAACGAGATGCATGAACCTTGAGGAAACAATGCTGTGTGAAATAAAGCAGACACAAAAGAACAGATGTTGTATGATTTCACTGATATGAACTAACTAGAATATGTAAGCTTAGGGGATCTCAGAACATAAAATTTAATGTACCTAGAGATGGACAGAAGGTAGGGAAAGGGGAGCAATTTCCTGATATGCCCAGTCTTTTTAGTGAGGTTGAACCTAAATGCTTGGAAATGGATGGATGTGAGGAAAGCTCATTATTAAGATAATGAGTAAAAGTGCTGTATGGTGGGTGAATTTAGTTGAAAGAGTTTTTTTAGAGTTATGTCTTTCACCTATTTACACTATAAATAAGTTCTTTTATGTGCTAATACAAATGTATGACACTTGTAAAAAGAGTTAACAATAGAGTGGTTTATGAAGAAAAGTTTATGAAGAAAAGTCTGTTATAGTCTATGGACTATGCTTAACAGGCACACCTTAATATACTTTCATGAATAGTGGATGGTGTGCCAAATTGATAACAGGGACCAATAGCAGGGGGTGATAAGAGATATGGGATGTTTTGGGTTTTCTTTTTTGACTATCTGATATTTCTTACTTTCGAGTAAGGAAAATCATCTAAAAAATATGTGGAGAAACTTTAAATGTGTACTGTTAAGTAAGTGAAGTCAGTCTGAAAAGTATAAATACTGTTTTATTTCAATTATTTGAAATTCTGGAAAGTGAAAAACTATACTACTAATAAAAAATAACAGCGAATGCCAGAACTTTGAATAGTTTTGTGTAGAGATTGAGGGTTGAATGTGTAAGATCAGGAAAGTTTGAGTGTGGTGAAACTATTCTGAGATACTGCAGTCACAAGGGCATGGCATTATGTATTAGTCAAGTCCCACTGGCCTTAACAACAGGGAGGATGGCTCTTAATGAGTGGAAATTTAAAAGGCATCCCGATGTTTGGAGGAATATGAGGAGGAAATGCAGTGTGTCCAAAAAAATCTAACCGTATTCCAAAATATGATATAATCTGCTGAAGGATAAAAGTTACAGAAATGGGTAGAGTTGTAAAACAAAATGCAAAAGAAAATGTACAAGGAAACTTTACACCATATGATAAAGTCATATCCAAGAGGGATATTGGTAAACAATTCTGATACTTCCATATGTGTACATTACAACTGAACAATGAGGAATCGGAGAGCAGATGGTGGGGAACAGAGTTATCAAGGTTGGGGTTGGATTTTATAGAAAAGCAAGGGGAGAAAGCTGAACGATTTATGTGAAAATACAAGAGAGACTAGCATCATTGTGACCTCATATATATATTTATTTATATCTCCTCTAAGTAGAAGGACACAAGAAATATATGTATGCATTATAATTAGTGTATATATACATATCCATAAATAGCTATAAAAATCTATAAATTGATGACCAGTAATGATCAAACTATCAATATCATCCCAAACAAAGAGACTCTGAGATACTGTTTCAGCAAAAGAGAAGCCTGCATTGAAATGGCAACTACATATACGGTGATATTTTGAATGAGAGATGTTAAGAATAAGGGAAATGAATGCAGGTTTATGGAAATTTGCTGTATTTTCTCAATATTTCTTTAAGTTTAAATACATTCTAAAACAAAAGTTATTTAAGTCTAAATATGTTCTAAAACATGTTATTTTAAAACGAAGATAGTATGAGATGCAAAATATTTGACTCATAAGATATAAATATAAAAATTAATGTTTATAGATATTTATATATATGCCTGTATACACTAATTAGAATACATGCATGTATTTCCTTGTTCTGTCAACTTAGAGGGCACAATTAGCAAGTGCACCAGAAACACTGATGGCACCCTCCATCTGACGAAATGACTAAAGTTTGGTAGCAGGAAATATACAGGATGAGCCTGGAGGTTCGTATGGTGCCAGAAAGTGAGGATGTTCTCCCAGAAAACCCTACAAAAGTGAGAAAATTTCAGACAGAAGAGACAATCGAAAGAGCAACAGATAAACAAATCTGAAACAATATAAATATGAGAACAAAATAAACATAGTAAGTAAATAAATAAATAGATTAAATCCAAAGTGTAAAATGAATACTTTATGAATGAATAAATGAATGTGACAAATTCCGCTTGCAGGAGAATTAAAATCATTTATAGAACATCCCCTGTCAAGGAAAATGTGCATTACTCTATTTTCCTGAATTGTGGCATGCACGGTGATTTCCTTAAAAATTGTACAGCATAGAAAGCATGGAAAAATCAATTCTACAGTGGAAACGACTTAAACATTTAATCCAGGTAAATATCTGTAGTGATTAGTCACATTGATAACATGCATGATTTATATGATGGCATGAAAATGACAATTTACAGCTGTGGTCACCCTCCCAAAACCCATAAACCCATCAAAATATGAGAAGAATGAAATGAAATCCCAATTGAGGGACATTTTACACAATGCATGGCCAGTAATCAGCAAACTACTGATATCAGGCCAAACAAGGAGATTCTGAGGTCCTCCTGCATTTTCTCCCCTGGTGCCTCTTACTGGAATTGTCAAACTCCTTCTCAACTTGCAAGAAATCCACCTCAAGCAAGGCTCAGTAAACTTACACTCAGTACAATTATAACATTCGCTGTAATAACCCCCCAGGAAGATCCAACTACTTTGGGATATTTTCTACTGGGATTACAGTGTTACCACAGAATATTGAATTTATTCTTTTCCATGTATCTTCCCTTGTTTGACTGTTAGGACCTTGAAAGGAGAGGCAGTGTCTTATTCACTTCTTTATTCACAGACTATAAACTACTGACTAACATACAGCAATTGTTGAGTAAATATTTATTGAATGACTTGGAGGGCAAATAGCTGAACAACAGGAAACAATCTTTCCAATTTGGGGTGCAGGGAAAAAGGGAAACTGGGAAAGAAGGAGAAGCACGTTTGAGAAGAAAACCATGTATTTGAGAACCAACACATGAAGAGAAAGATTGGAGAATGAATATAGTTTAGTGTATCCAGAATCTCCCTCTAAATCAGGGACTTTCATGAGGTAGAACCAGTATCTAAGAATTCTTTAACTTGTTTTGCTTGTTGTAGCCCTCAAGTTGCTAACAGTAAAATAAATCCCATTCACCGTACCAAATACCCGCATAATGTGTGAATAAGCTGTAACTCACCCACAGGTTGTTAAGAAAGAATAAGTTCACTGATGCAAGTTCTTTCTTGGCTGATGGGTGAAGTTAGAGTCTTTGTTTCCAGGAAGGGCCTGGAGATGGAACCACTCATGAGGCTCTTAGATGACACGACGGTTAACTCCCCTCAGTTGAGATTTTTAAAGTAGGCTTGAGATGATATAGGAGAAGGATTTGCAGTTACCATGTTTTTAAAGGCTGAATTCCCATTAGCCTCATTAATGAAATATCCTTTTGTCTCACTATGCCCTGAGAGATATAGTTTTCTGGGACTAGGGGAGAAAAAAATGAATGCAAAACTATGCCTGTGACATGCATGGAGACCGCATTGGGGTTTATATCTCATATCCCATTGCATGTCTTGTTCCCAGGAGGAACTCACATCTCTTTAAGCCATACTCTCTAATATTGCAAGGTGCCCAATGAACATTCCTTCATCCAAGATTCTCAGTGGATATTCTGGATATACTATAATTTTTTTTTTCTTTTATGTATTTCCCAAGGTGTTGAGTCACAATTATTGTGCCTCCATCTCTAAACAGCATTTCACCTTGTTTCACTGTTTCTCCTTTCTCCCACATGACTGGCATGCATAATTTCATGCAACTGTTTGTCTTTCCAGACATTCATGTTGAATATGTTTTAATGTTACCAAAATAAAAATTAAAAGATAAAAAATGGATATCAAGATACATGCTCGCCATGTTGGAATCAGCATTTACTGTTTTCTAAGTACTAAATGACATTCTATGCAAAGTAAATGAATATCTTATTTGTACTTATTTCAAGGGATTCACAGTCTAAACAAAGAGATATGGAAATAAGTAAATGCAGTATCCTGCCAGGACACTGCAATCCTGACAAAGTAATTGACTCTTCCTGGAAAAGCTGGTGAAGGCATCGTAGACAAGCTGATCCTTGATTGGTGTTATTTTTGAAGATGGTATTGAATATATGAGGCTCCTCACACACCCAAATATATGTGATTGAAGTTTATAGTTCTGGAAAGAAGGTTGTTAGTGATTGACATTGCATTGAATATAAAAATCAATTTGTGTAGAATTGGTATTTCCCACCATGGTTCTTTAAATAATACATGTAGAACTTTTTTGGTTCGTTAAAATATTTGTTTTCATTGTTGTTCCACTGCATCTATTACTTATCTGGGTGACATAAATTTTGTCGGTATATATCAAGTACTGGGATTGCCAAGTCATGCAGTCCTATAATTTACTTTCTGAAAAACTGTCATATAATTTTCCACAGCAGCTGTAGCATTGTATCTTGGCACCAGCAATGAATGATAGTACCTATTTATTTGTATCATCTCCAAAAATTTTAATATTCTGTTTTTTTTAAATATTTTTAAAATAGATGTTTTAAATATAATATAATTAGTATTCTAAATAACTGGAATGATTAGAATTCTAGTAGATCTGAAATGTTATCTCATTTTGGTTTTGATTTAAATGTTCCTCATGGGTAATGATGTTTTGCATCTTTTCATGTGCTTTCTGGCCATTTGTATATTTTCTTTGGAGAGATGTCAATTAAAAATTTTTGCCCATTCTTAAAGTGGGTTATTTATCTTTTTCTTTTTACCTTGAAAAGTTTCTTTGTATATTCTGGATACTATGTCTTTTTCAGATAGGTGCTTCTCTCATTCTGTACCTTGTCATTTTATTTGCATCATAAAATTCTTTGAGACACACATGATTTATAATTTTGATGTGGTTCCGTTTATCTTCTCTTTTCTGCCCCTACATGTACTTTATTTGGAAAATCTAAGAAACCACTGCTTAACACAAGGTCCTGAAGATTCTTCTTTAAATTTTGTTCTAGGACTTTAATAGTTCTAGCCCTTGTATTTAGGTCTTTGATCCATTTTGAACTTAGTTTCATGTAAGGTAAGGTAGGGGTGCTCCTTTCTTTTGCAAATGGAGATCCAATGTTCCCAGCCGCATTAACTGAAGAGACTATATTCTTTCCAAACTGTGTGGACTTTACCCCCTTGTAAAAGTCAGTTGACCATAAACTTGAAGGTTGATTTCTGGGCTCTCAATTCAGTTCCATTGGTCTATATGACTGTCCTTGTGTCTATACCATTTTGTTTTGACTACTGTGTCTTTGTAAAACATGTTAAGATTGGGAGGTGTGGGTACTCCAACTTCATTCTTTTTTTTGAAAATGGCTTTTTCTATTTGGTGCCCCTGACCCTTCCACATAATTTTTCCCCTTTCTTACCAAACCTATGTGTTTACAGAACAAACATGCATAAAATACAGTATTCAACATATGTCTTCTCCTCCAAATTCCATACCAGGTGGAACATTTGTTACCTTTGATGACAGCACATTTTTATATTTCTAGTATTAATTGAAGCCCATGATTTAATTTGGGGTTGACTTTTTGTACAGTGTATTTCCATGGATTTTAGCCAAATTTTTATTCTGTTACAATATGTATAATTTAGTATTTCCACTCTAAGTCATATATATATTAAGATCTTATATTAGGCAATATTTTCTTAGATATGTATATATATATATATAGCTGTTAACTGCAATTCACAATTTTGTGCTACCATCACTACCATCATTTGCCAAAATGTTTCTCTCTACATTTTAAGGCCTAACTTCTGGTTCGCTAAGAACCCTCTTTCCCCTGGTAAACTATATTCTAGATACTGACTCTGAGTTTACTAATTCTTATTGTTTAAAATAAGTGAAACCAGACAATATTTGTCTTTTTGTGCATGGCTTATTTCCCTTAACGTGAGGTCTTAAAGGTACATTTATGTTACACTTGTTTCAGGACTTCATTCTTTTTTAAGAGCTGAATAATATTCCATTTTGAGTATATACCACATTTTATTCCTTCTTTGGTTCATGGATAGTTGGGTTGCTTCTATTTTTTGTCAATTGTGGATAATGGTTGTACGAACATCAGTGAAAATATCTGTTTGAGTCCCTGCTTTCAATTTTTGGGGTATGTACCTAGTATTGCCAGATCATATGGTAGTTCTATACCTACCTTTCAGAGGAAACATCAAACGTCTTCCACAGTTGGTACACCATTTTACATTGCCACCAGCAATAGATAGGTGTTTCTGTTTCTCTGCAACACTTATTATTTTCTGTTTCTTTAATAGCAGCCATTGTAGTGGGTGTGAAATTGAATCTCAGTGCAGTTTTGATCTGCATTTCCCTGATGGTTAACAATATTGATCATCTTTTCTTATGCTTTCTGGCCATGTATATAACTTCTTTGGAGAAATGTCTGATCAAGTCTTTTGCTTATTTTTTTTAATTGGGTTGTTTGTCTTTTTTTGTTGTTAAGTTGAACAATTTCTTACTATGTACTGAATAGTAATTATGTATCAGATATATGGTTTATAAATATTTTCTCCCATTGTATAGGCTATTGTTTTACTTTCATGATGAAATCCTTTCAGGAGTATGAGGGGTTTTTTTTGTGTGTAGTCCAACTTAGCTATGTTTTCTGTTGCTGGTGATTTAGGTGTTAACTCTAAGAAAATATTGCCTAATATAAGATCTTGAAGATGTAAACCTATGTTTTTTATAGGAATTTGACAGTTCTAGCTCTTATATATAGATCTTTGATCCATTTTGAGTTGATTATTTTGTGATGTGAGTTAGGGCATCTTCCTTTTTTTGTAAATGGAAATCCAATTTTCCTAGCATCTTCTGTTGAAGAGCCTATTCTTTCACCAATGAGTAGTCTGACACCTTGTTCAAAGTCGTTTAGCCATAAATGTGAGAGTTGATCTCTAAGCTATCAATCTGACTACATTGCTCTGTATTTCTTTGTGCCATGACAATGCTGTTTTGATTCCTGTGGCTTTGTGATATGATTTAAGAACAGGAAGTGTGAGTTCTCCAACTTTATTCTCCTTTCTCAAGATGGCTTTAGCTATTTAGGGCCACCTACACTTCGAAATAAATTGGATGATTGGCTTTTCCATCTGCAGAGAAGGTTGTTGGAGTTTTGACATGGATTGCGTTAAATGTACAAATCATTTTGGGTAGTATTGACATCAAAACAATATTTAGTCTTCTAATCCACAAGCAGGGAATGTCCTTATATTTATTTAAGTATTTGATTTAATTTAATGAGGCTTTTTAATGTTCTGTGCATCAGTTATTTGCATCCTTGGTTAGATTTTCTCCTAGATATTTAATTCTTTTAGTTGCTATTGTGAATCGACTAATTTTCTTGGTTTCTTCTTCCAATGGTTCATTGCTTGTGAATATGACACTACTGCTCTTTGGGTGTTGACCTTGAACTTCTCAATGGTGCTGAATTTCTTTATTATTTCTAGGAGCTTTGTAGTGGACTTGTCAGTGTTTTCTTTATATAGCATCATGTGATTTCAAAACAGGAAATGTTACTTCTTCCTTTCTTTCCAACACATTGATGGAAGATTTCTTGCCTGAAGAACTGTGAGAAAATAAAATCCTAGTTTTTTTTTAATCTTATTTTTCAAGGTACCTAATTTATGGTTGTTCCAGAAACCACAGTCAACTAATACAAACCACCGTGCCATTTCTGTACATGTTGTTTACAGCTGCATTAGCATAGAACTGCAAAACTAAGAAGTTTCAATTGAGAATACATTTTGTGCCAAAACTAAAAATGTTTATCTTTAACTTTATTAAATTTTTTCCAACCCTGCTTTAAGTCACTGTTAACAACTAATATTATTTCCAATGTAAGCATTCCCATGGGGAAGGAATGTTCAGAATAGCCTATCTGGGTATATAGCTATAAAAATTATCTCATATGAACTTAAATATGTGAATATGATACCCCAAATGCAAAGACAGAATCAGCAAACCTGAGGGATTGTGTAGAATGAAAATTATATCTGCAGCCCAAACAGAACATTTTGCTTTTCCGAAATTTTTATGTAAACCAAAAAAATAGTTTTTAAATGAAGTTCACATCTAAAAATGAACTTTTTTATCCTTCCCAAGTGCAATTACCTATCCATTTTCCCTAGAATATCTACCTAGTACATGAGATATCAGGACGAAATTTCTGAGAGGATCCCCTTTGGGTTGAGTGTGGTCTGGGTCCATTGCCACATCTCTGAGTCAGACACCAGAGCTCAGTGTAGCTCACAATACCTGAAAGGCTCATGGAGGAGGTTCTGGAGATATATCCTACAGGAAAGATGGTGTCCCCAGAATAGAGGGTTGTTTGCAGGAGAGAGAGGGTCCCACTGGTAGCCAATGAATATGTTTGGCAACAGAGCTGAACCCATGGGGACAAATTTTTCAGAAATGTTTCTTTATATTTATGTGCCCTCGTCCTCCAGGGAGCTCAGCTGCTTAGAGAAAAAAAGTAACAACATAAAATAATGTATTTAATTGCAACTCTGAGAATTCATTTGCTGTAATGCATAAACTGTAAATTCTCCCTTGGCTCTCCCCCTCAGCACACCAGCCACAGGTAAGAGCATGCTTACTGTGTCCCATCAAAATGCCCACGCCCTTCGTAGGGACAATTTTGGACACCAATACCTTGCCCCTCCTGCACCTATATTCCAAATAAGGAAAGGCCATAGAGCTAAGCCTATCTACTGATACCATATGGGGAAGCCATATAGTACCATAAGCCCTGTGGGAAAGGGTATGGAGGGAAGTAAATTTTTATTAACCATGAATTCTGGGAAATACTCAGGGGTGATGAGATAGTGAAAGGGGATGGATTCAACATCCTGCAACATTCATGTCCCTTCTCAGGAGAGGCTTCTTTCAGCCCATCCCCTCTAACCCCTTTGAGCTTACCTTCATCTTGAGAAAAGTACAAGGACCTTTCTTCTTCCACAGCAAGAATCAACTCTAATCTTAAGTTTCCTCTACTTTTGGGATTCTGCTTTACGTCAATGTTAGCATTTCCTGTTATTTGTGAAGCAATGATTGAGCAAGGCATCACCTCAGGGTGAGAAATGTTGTGGCTTGACATCAGTCAGGTTTGGGTTCAATCCAGCCTTTCCCACTTAGTGGCTGATGTGCCCTGGAAACATTCATCACATCCTATAGTTAGTTTCTTCACTCAACAGTGATCAAATGAGGGACCTCAGAAAACGTTTGAAGAGTGATTAAAAACAAGGTGCCATGGTCCATGACTGAAGTTATGCAAAAGTATCTTTATTTTTTATTTATTAATTGAACAACATGGTTCAAATTTTTTAAGGGATGCATAGAATGCATGGGAAAAAGAAGAATACCTATATGAAGAGAATAAGGATACAATGAAACAAAATAAGGATGCAATGAAACCACTCAAAAGATAGGATGAGATCTAGCTCTGTTAATAGGAAAGATAAATAAAATTTCATTAATCATATTAGGGGTTATTTTTCTCTTTTGTATATTAAGGGGCCTTTTTGATAGTTCCACACCACCATGAGGACAAACTATTCTTTTTTCTTACTCCGCCCCCATCCATAATATTTGATTTTCTAAGATACAACAGCTCTGAGAATTACAATGCCATTAGGCAAATTCCAAGCAGGAAAAGTAAAAATAAAAGAGGAAAGACTTTCTAAGGCGCATTCCACTATTCCCATTCAATAACTTTCCTTAAATCTCACTGACTGTAATTATTAAGGAAAGTGGAAAATAATGGTATTATTTCAGAACACACAACCACCCACCAATTAAATTAGAGTAATATTAGTAAGGATGAGGAGATTGGATATATTGAGTAGTATATCTGGACCAAAGGTTGATTGGAAAGATTCATTTTATCCATCTCAGTAAACAAACTATTTACTTAATAGACACAGGCAGGATTCTTCTTAATACAAGTCAAAAATTGTATTGATCTCCCTGATTCTTTTTAAAATTTCACACTGTGTGATGTAATGAACAATGCTTTAGCCAATTCTTTTTCAAGGAACCATACAATGACTTCCAAACTTCCTGAAATGGTTCTTAATGTAGGTTCAAGACATCACACATGGAAATAACCTCATTTTGGAGAATCTCGGAGATGGGGACATTTTTTCATGGCCTGGTTATTCAGACTTTGGATTAAATCAGAAGAAATCTTCACCTGAGTTGGAGGCACAGTACCCAACTTAGTGAAGACAGTGTTCTGATGATCTGGTAGAAAAGGTTTGAAACCTCAGCAAACATGTTTTGAGAGAAGTTCCTCATGATGATTTTGATGGTTCAAAAAAACAAGTCACCATATTACATCACTTTCATTTCCATATTAAACTCTTGGAATGTCCCTGAAGGCATTGTAATTTTTACAAATCAATAGCATATGAATTGCATAAGAAAAATCTCTACCACCAAAAATGTGTAACCTCAAGACACTATCATTAGTGTTTTCTCCTACTTCACGTGGGGCATGGACCTGATGTTGGTCCCTTGGGAAGTGGGAGAAAATCTCATGAGATCTGCAGTGAGTTGGCTGTTCACCTTTTATCATTACAATTCTCAAACGCAATGATTTACCTGTTTCTGTATTCCCAATTGGGAAATAGGCTTCAAAATAGGAATTTTTGCAATGCTCCTGAGATGTCCTCATTGAAGGTGGGTGGGTTCTGGTGTCATCTTCATACCACCTACTGAAGATACTGAGGTCTAATTGAGACTGAATACATGTGTGCTTAGGGACTCTGAAAATGTTTCTTTAGGACACTCTAGAGAAAGTAGATCAAGAACAAAAAATAAAAGCTCCTTCTAAAGTGAATTACTCTGGTGCTTATAGATTCAGATATTGGCCCAAACACACACCATGGGAATTTAATGATCAACCAAAATTCCTATATCTTCAGGTCTGCTTGCTTCCAATAATCAGTAATATTGAAACAAATTTATTGGATAATCGGAAGTGAGGATTTAAGTGCTGAGGCTCATGAAGCTGCAAATATTATCCCATGAAATCCTGCAGCCCACCCATCCAAGGAGGAAAATATATATATATTACTTCCAGAAACATCACTCTGGTCCAGCTAACCATGCCTGACATCAAATTATTACCTCTTAAAGTCGGTCCCCACCAGGAAATATTCCTGAAATCTGCAGGAAAATAAATGCTCTAGACATGCCTTACTTTACCCTAAATGTGAATGTGAATCCCTCTGGGATCTTGATAAAATTCAGATTCTGATTCACCAACTCTGGGTTGGGGATGGTATCTGAATTCTTAAACAGCTCCTGTACCATGATGGACTTGCTGAATGATGGATCATGTTGTGAGTAGCAAAGCTATAGAATTTATAACTTTTTTGCTACTAAGATTAGAGTACTAGATATCCAAGGAAAGATTGAGAGAATTTAGGATTTCTTAGCAAAAGATAATATAAAGTAGTGTTATATTAATTACCTCATGTCTAATTGAAGTGAAACACATTATTGTTATGATAGTGTGTTGACAACTTAATGATTCTCTGTTTCTGTCCTGTCAGATATTTCATCCACATGGAATCACAAAGTCAAACACACTTCAGAATTACTTCTTTTGCCATGTTCAGGAATGTCAGAGACTCATTTAATTCTCTTTTACCTGTTTCTGTACTTGTACCTCATCAGCACCATTTTCATAATCCTGGCCATCATCTCAGACTGTACCTCTAAGTGAGCATGTACTTCTTGCTTTCCAAGGTGCCTTCAGAGAGGATATCTGTTTCATCTTCTCCTCTGTTCAGAAGCTGCTGCTGAACCTCCAAGCACACTTAACACACATGCAAGCTGCTTCAGCTATATATTTTCTTCACTGTTTTTGGACACCTGGACAATGTCATCTTAACTTTAATGGTCTATGGCCACTTCATGGTCATATTTCATCCCCGGCCCTCTGCAGACATCATGAACCCCAGCTCTGTGTGTTCTAGGGTTCTGGTGCTCAGCGTCACCATCTCCTTGCTTGAGGCTCTGACAAATTTGAAGCTGTCCTTCTGTTCAAATATGAAAATCTCACACTTTTTTTTAATAATCTTCATGAAGTAAAAAAGCTCTCCTGTTCTGACAACCACACTGTAGTGTGTTCTGTATATTATATTCCAAGGACTCTCAGGTGTTGCAAGGCTCATAAAACTGAGAGCCAGAAATTCTACCTCCTTCATCCATCATTTTGACTTTTTCTACCTTTATTTATTTAAAAGCAACATGATCTTGGGCTTTCCTTTGGGATCTGTTGTGACTTCACTCTTATTTATAAAGTTTTAGCATGGGTCACGTGTTATATTTTTTAACCTGTAATTTTACCTTTGAATAGCTTCAGTGAATTGTTTAGTTTCCCTTCTTTCCAGTGTGAAGAACTTCCTTTAGAATTTCTTGTATGGCCACGTGATCTGTTGTGCCCTCACTCTTGTTTATAAAGTTTTATATTTTCTAGCCTATAATTTTACCTTTGAATGGCTTAAATTACCAGGTAAACAGAAGGTGAGTGCATTTACCCTCTCTCATCTGGAAGGGCACATGGTGAACATGGCGTCATCTGCTAGCTTCTCCTGGCTTCCTGTGTCATGAGGCTCTCCGGGAGGCATTTTCCTTCTTCATCTCCAAAGGTTTCTGACTGGTGGACTCTGCTTCTCGTGGCTATATTGTTCTGCTCTGCTCTCTCTGAATCACTCTCATTCTCCAAAATGTTTCCACTTTTATAGGATTTCAGAAACTAATCAAGACCCATGCAAATGTGTACAGACATGTCATCACCTAATCCAGTTTAAACACACTTGATTAAATCACATCTCCAGGGAGATGATCTGATTACAATTTCAAACATACAGTATTGAATAAGGATTATTTAACCTTTGTGAAATGGAATTTTGATTAAAACATGGCTTTTCTAGGGTCCATACATCCTTTCAACCAGCACACCATGATTATGAAATAAAAAAACATGTCAAGAAAAACAAAAGAAGAATGAATTTTAATGACACATTTGAATTGTCAAACTAACACTGAATGTTTTAAATTTAATATTTAAGTGTGACTAAATTGACCCTTAATTCCTTAATAATCCACCTTTAATATAACTGGATTGCACTTTCTTTTATGTGAAGTTGAATGTCATCCCTAACTAGGTAACTTATTTTTGCTATATTTTAGAATCTTTTAATAGGTGTCACTATGGAAATAGTTTTAAGTAGCCCCAAAATGGTTATATTCCATGTGTATTTTATGATAATCAGAGCAATGATACTGTATTGTATCCTTTAATAATTATTTCACATGAAGAGCTCCAGTGAAAAATTAGAAGGCCTCCATAATAGAACTACTAATATAGAGAAGAAACCAAAAACATTACCATGGGGAACCAGATGAAGAAGCAAGGAATGGGAAATTTTTTCTGCATAAATCAGAATTCATGGCTATAAAATGTATGTTCACCAGCAAAGGAAGCTTGCATAACTATGTACAACATTACTTCATGTCAACTGTTGGAAACCATTTAGTCTCCAGTTACCCCCATCTTTCCTTAAACTTTACATTCAGGATGTGCCTAAGAAATTAAGAATTGCCAAATGATTATACTACTGAATCGCTTATAGATGTTTTTCTTTCTATATTGGAGAATAGGCAGAAGTTAATCACTGAAACTCAACAAGTCTCACCCTTGTTTATACTTTCTATTTTAATTGTTATTCTAACTTTGTCTCAGCCTTGTGTATACTTACTATTGTAATGATTATTATAGCTTAGTGTCAGCCTGTATATACTTATTATTATAATGGTTATCCTAACCTTCTCTCAGTTCTGTTTATATTTACTACTGTAATGGTAACAGCTACTTACCCCCTTGTTTGAATCCATAAAAACCTTACACTCCTTAGACTCAGTTAGACATATTTTGGAGCTGATAGGCCATTTGTTCTCCTGCTTTATGTGTGGCATTCATCTCTTTTCTTTAAAATCCCAATGCTATAGATTGACAGTTATGTGTGTTGAGCATAGAGCAAGCAGCTTTTGTCTAACATCAAAGATGGGTCCATGCCTTTCCAGGTGATTTTACCTAATATCTCAAGATATCTTCCACCGCGACCGCTCATGATGACACTTGAGTGGCAGCAGCAACGAAAAAAAAAGTTAAAAAATTAAAAAATTAAAAAAAACATCTCCACTGTTCAATTCTTAAGTCTGTTTATTATTTCCATATGAAATACCACCTCCTCCCAGCAGGTTCCAAGGCTCCCAGTTACCAATATCAGAATAGAAGCCCTTATTAACTTGTTAAAGAGCAAATCAGACAAGTGAAATGCAATATATCAAGATGGTATCAAGGAAGAAATATTTCTCTAGCTCTACTAATCAAAATATTAGATGTGAAGCCCCTGAACTATGTGAGGTATCTGGAAGGAGAAGGATTAGTTTCTTCTTAGCCTATGGTTGATAATTTTGAGGTGAGGTACAGGGAGGGAATATTTACTTCTGGTGAACCTTGACATTCTGAAATAAATTGTCTATAACCACTCATTAAGCATATAATTTTACTCTCACTTCCTTCTCCAAGAGATCCATTTAGCTGTGGAGAATGGAGGTGATAAGTGTCACACTTCAAGGTTTGACACTGGAGGATCACAAGACTTTATTGAATTGAAATGTTTCCTTTGGAAGAATCTTTGCAGAGAGTATCCCAACTCTCTACCTTTCTCTGAAGCAATATCTTTGGTAATGTGATCATGAGACTCCTGTCATGAAGAAGTAAAGTCTATTTCTCCACCTTTACATCAGAGCCTGACTTACAATTTCCATTTGTTTTGGCAAGTAGAATATGATGAAACTGAAAGTGTGTCTCAGGAGACTTTAGCATATCTGTGTTTCTCTTTCATGTGAATTAGTCTCTGCCATTTGAACAAGTTTGGCTAGCCTGCTGAAGAAGCATGCTATGGAGAGAGAGCAAGGCAGTCATCCCATCTGAGACACTAGACCTAACACTTGACTTATAGCCAAAATGTTAAATATCCAAGCCAAGATCAGAAAAGTCTCACCAGATAATACACAACTAATCATAGATTGTTCCAGCCAGCTCTTAGACAGCTTGGGGCAGGGCAGCTCAGAGACCAAAGAACATATCAGGCATGGAGTAGACATTACTTTTAATTAGGACTTATGAACAGGAGAGTAAATTTCACAGTGCTGACCAGTCATGGAAATGAAAGTTAAACTCCACAAATGGGTGGGGTGAGTAAAGTCTTATAAGGGTTTACGACAAGGTTGTGAGAACAAAGTTTCTGCAAAGTCTCATGGCACAGGGATTTGTTAGCAACAATGATCATGTATGGGAATCAATCTCTTGCTTGTGATACCATTTGTACATTCTTTACCTCCTGAGGAGGTCTTATGACCTTTAAAGTTTGTCCTGGTCATGTAGAGAACTATGTGAAATGAACTTCTCTCAATATGGAGGAGAATGTTCTCAATATGGAGGGGAGTCCTGGTCCCTAGATCCCCACACAGACTCATAAAGAACTTAGCTGAGTCCACAAGAACACCTCATTTTAATCTACCATGCTATGAGAAAGTAATTATCTTAGGCCATTTATTTCTGTGATGGGTTGCTATGCAACTATAGCTAACTGTTGCAATAATTAATGTGGACAAAACGGTTGGTAATAAACATGAGCCTTATGATTCTTAATTTAGGAAGTCCTTTGCTATTGGCAGCATTCATCCTGATCAATGATTCAGATTTATTTCAGGTAAATTTATTAAGGGATGAGTACAATTGAGGTTCCCTTGCAAGTAACCAAGATAAGTTGGAAGGACTTGAATATTGGTGCAGAAATGTTTTTCGAGCCAAAAATCACAAGACTCCACTTTCAAAATTATTAAGAGACAAGAATCTGGACACTTGTGAAGATCACTCTTTGATCCTTGTCATGGTGAGGGACATGTGTCAACTTGGCCAGTTGTGGTACCTGTTTATCTGATTGGGCAAGTGCTGGCCTGCCTGTTGCAATGAGGATGTTTCATAGGATTAGATCTTGAGCAAGTCAGCTGCATCCAAAGCTGATTCCATTTGTAATCAGCCAAAGGGGAGTGTCTTCTACAATGAGTGATGCTTAATCTAATCACGGGAAACCTTTTAAGGAGGATTCAGAGGAGACAGATTCCATTTCTGCTTTGGCTTGTAAGCCTCTCCTGTGGCATTCATCCAGACCCTCCATCAGAGTCATCAGCTTCACAGGCTGAGTGTGGATTTTGGGCTCTGAGTTCCTGCAGTCACGTGAGACACTTTTATAGATTTTATATTTGCAAGTGTTTCCTGTTGATTCTGTTTCTCTAGAGAACCTTAACTAATACAATCCTTGATCATGAAAATTGAAGATATTTTTTAACATTAAGTAAATCAAGAAATTAATGATAAAATAAGGTATTCACTCACCTTCTCTTGAATGTTTAGGATGGACTTTAGAAAACGTGTTTATATTTTGTTAAGAGAAATAGAAGGAATTACCCTTGAAAGCAGTACTCAATACTCCCAAATTAAATTAGAAATGATTCAATAAAATAATATAGAATAAGCAGCATTCCTGCACCTCAATGAATAAACATCCTTACATATGTACCACAAGCTTTCATAATTCAATGAGTGAATGTAAGTTATCAATAAAAAATATATTCTACAGTAACACAATATATGATTGGAAATTTTATTTCATCGTATTTAATCACATTGTTGACTCTAAGGCCATACCAAATGAAACTATTTTGAAATTTCTTAAATGTGTAGAATCCACTTGAAAGGCATGTCTTTGATAAAGTATTTTACTCTACTACCCTGTGCCAGGTACCATGGCAGGCAACGTTCATATTGAACTGAAAAAGAGGACAGGTTCCTTATGCAGAGAATTAAATAAAATGACCAGGTCTAAAGCCCACTATTACATTAAAGACAAAATTATCAGAAAGTGTAGCTGAGCTAATGATAGAGAAAGGACAGACAAGAATGTGAAAAACAGTGTTCTTACATTTTTCTCCCCAAAATAAATCTACAGTGGTTCAAAATTACAAGCATAGATTTTTTCACAGAAACTGTACATCTCAGAGCAATTCTTCCATTTCAAAAACGTAAAAAAAAACTTACAATTATATATTATATTTGATGTTGAGAAATCAACATCACCATTTGAGATAAATGACAATTTCTTAATATTTTCTGATCCAATGTTGGGGAAACTTTTAAAAAGCAGAAAAAAGCACCAAGAAATAAATGTTAGATATCAGAGAGATGGTAGAACACCCAATAGAGGGAGTTCCTTAAATAAAATATATTGACACTATGGGAAATAAATAGAAAGACATAGCATTCAGTGCCATGAGCTGAAGAAAGAAGTGCGATTTCTGACTTTAGTGTTTGGAGATGTGCAATCACAGAACATTCTTCAGATGTAGGGAAATGTCATATTATAGCTTCCTCCCCAAAGAATTTTCTCAGTGATCCCTTTATGTCTTTATTTCTTAGACTGTAGATGAAGGTGTTCAATATGGACATAAATATAGTGTGCCATATCAAGGCCTTTCCACCCAAATATGTATTCTGCATAGCAACATAACTAAGATAACCACCCATGCTTGTACAATAAAGTAAGGATATAATAAGAGGAGATATTCTTGAATAAAAATGCTTTGTACCTCCCTGAACAGATGAGATATGTATAGGGGAAAATACAATCTTAGGCTAAGAGAAAAGGATCCCACTGAAGGGACCCAAACCCACCAGAACAACTGCAAAATACATCACTATGTCACAGATGAAGTTCTCAGAACAGGCAAATTGGACGATTTGGTTGAGTTCACAGAGAAAGTCAATCTGTGCACAAAAGGACAGCCACAACAGCATTAAATTTTTAAGAAAAGGATGAAACACATTCATCTTCCAGGACTCCAGAATCAACAGTCTGTATAGGGAGGGAGACATGATGACTCTATAGTACAGCAGTTGATGGATGGTGAGGAATTGGTCACAAGCCATTGCAGTCTGGAGGAAGTTATCTAAACCTATAAAGAGTATTAAAGAGTACATCTGGGTGATGCAGTTTAATATCTTTGTTCTGTGTTGATACATTCACTAACATCTTTGGGCTGGAAGGGAAGTGAACAAATGTTAGAACAGGATAACTTAGAGAGGAAGAAGTAAATAAACATGGGGATGTGAGATTCAGTGCTGGCCAACAAGACGATGAGATTTCTAATCATGGTGGGCATGGACATGGCTAGGAACCCAAAGAAGGGCTACAATTCTGCTTCCTCTGAAAAATCCCAAAGAAGAAATTCTGAGTTTCATGTTTCATTTCTTAGTTTTTTGAGGTTGATGTGAGTACAATGAAAGCAAAAAAAACATTATTAATTTTCACAGAAACGTTTATTATTATGCAAGCCAAATATCTTAATTTATATTGTGCAGTTACTAAATGAATTTCTATATTTAGTTTATGCAATTCATCATCTTAAGGCTTTCCTAGTGCCTTATAAGATCTAATAAGTTCTATTTATCCACTCTAACTTCTTTTTCCAAGAAGTCAAGGAATCTATCGTATTTATGAGAAATCCATTCACTCATTGCAGGAATATATATTGACTGACAACTGTGTGCTGGCTACAGTCAATTTGAATACAATGTTTAAAATAAGTTCTGGTGAATTCCAGGGAATATGATAGAGTTTCAAACTCCAAAACTCAGTCTTTTGACCAAGTCAACTATTAAACAAATAGGAACTGTCTGAAACTACTGTTTTGAAATCCCATAGGTTTTTGAAGAGGCAAAGGGAGAGTGATAAATTGCAGTAAAGAACTGAAAGTTTCTCTCCTTCTGTGACAGTTACCACACAGAGAACAGAAAATGAAAATACAGCTACCAAAACTGATGGGATGCAGTGAAGGCAGTGCTGAGAAAGAAATTTGTATTCCAAATGCTTACATTAAAAAACAAGGAAATACTTAAATCATAGGCCAAACCTCAAAACTGGAAGAACTATAAAATGAAGAGTAAACTAAACACAAAGTGAGTAGAATGAAAAAATAAAGATCAGAGTGGAGATAAATGAAATAGCAAAAAATGAAAGAAAAAATGAACAATACCAAAAGCTGATTCTTTCAAAGGATCAATAAAATTGGTAAACATTTAGCTAGGCTGATAAAGAAAGAGGATAGAAATAATGAAAATCAGAAATAAAAAGGGGGCATTACTAGTGACCCCACTGAAATGAAGAATATAAAAACTTATCATGAACAACTCTATACCAATCATTTAAATAACCTAGATGTAATGGGAAGATTCTTAGAAGCACAAACTACCTGCTGACTCTAGGTAAGTGACACTAGGAAAGTAGAAACCTCAACATCCCAATTACTAGTAAGTGATTAAATTAGTAATAAAAACTTCAAATAGAGTCAAGATGTTACTCTGGAGGTTACCCTTATACAAGCTTCAGTTAGACATTGCTGCCAACCATAACTTGCAAAGCCCCAACCAAAACCATCCCAGTCAATCCTAAAGAACACCTAGAGCAATATATAAGATTCTACAAAATTTCCACGCACTAGAGTAACTCTCCAGAAACCTAAACCTCCAGATGGGTCCCTGGACCAGAGAAGTTCTGACACCTAGAGGGCCCAACCTCTCCAGAACATCAGCTAGTTCCAACTCCCTACCCCATATTAGTAACACCCACTTCCAACATGGAAAAGTTACAATGGGCATAGCCCAAATACCCCTGAAGAGAAGGATGGAAAGATCAAAGGTGACAGTGGAGTTATACAGAGAACATAGGATTTAACAAATGAATATGAATGCTGAATCATGAAATTGGTATCTCTTTTAATCTCCAGTATCATAGAGCAGCTAGAAGTAAAAACCAAAAATGTGGAATTGTAACCCATGTCAAACTCTCAAATCTGTTCTACAACTAATTATTGCACTGTGCTGTGCTTTGAAATTTATTGATTTTTGTATGTATGCTGTTTTTCACAAAAATGAAAAAAGATCAACCATGATGATAAAAAACATTTATTCCTTCTACCCTCCTATATTCTGGAGCAGCTAGAAGGAAAAATCCGAGAGGATCATATGATAGCCCATGACAAACTCTGGGATTTGTCATGAAGCTACTCAATGAAGAGAGCTTTGAAGACTATTATTTTTTCCTTCTTTGCTTTGTATATATGTTATATTATACAATAAAAAAGTTTTTTAAAAAGTAAAAGACAAAATGGCTGTAGTAAGTACTGCATTTACAGTATTCATATCAAATATTAATGGATTAAACTCCCCGATCAAAAAACACAGATTGGTAGAATGGATAAAAGAACATGTTGCAACTAGTACTTGTTTATAGGAGACTCACCTTAGACCCAAAGATGCAAATAGGTTGAAAGTGAAAGGATGGGAAAAAATATTCCGTGCAAATGCTAACTAAACTAGAACTGAGGTAGCTATATTAATAGTAGACAAAATAGACTTTAAGTCAATACCTGCTATAAGATACACAAAAAGATGCTATGATTTGATAAACTGAGCAATCCACCAATAAGAAATAACCATTACATATATTTAGGCACCTAACAATGGTGCCCCAAAATACATGAGGCAAATGCTGTTAAATTGAAGGGAGAAAACAGCACATTTACAATAATAGTTGGAAATACCAATACAATACTCTCATCAATAGATAGGACATCTAGACTGTAGATCAATAAAGACAAAGATAACTTGAATAACATGATAAATGAACTAGACTGAAAGTCACATAAAGAACACTGTACTCCAAAACAGTAGCATGCACATTCTTCTCCAGGGTATAAGGATCATTTTCTATGAAGGAGAATATGCTGCTTCACAAAGGAAGTCTCAATAAATTTGGAAAGACTGAAGTCATACAAAACATCTCCTCTGACCATCATAGAATAAAGCTGGTAATCAGTATCAGGAGAAAAATAGGAAAACCCACAAATATAAGGAAGTTATATGGCACTCTTTTTAACAATCATGGGTCAAAGAAGAAATTGCAAGGGAAAATAGTAAATATCTTGAGAAAATTAGAAAGGAGAACACAACATATTGAAACTTATGGAGAGAACTTCTAGGAAGATGGTAGAATAGGGTGTGGCAGGATTTACTCCTCTTACAAAAACACCTAGGAGACCAGCAAAATTGTCAAAATAACTATTTTGTCACTCCAGAGATGAGGGGAGAACTGTGTATCATCCAGAAAAGAGCACAAATTGCATCCAGCAGCACATTAAAAGAATTATACACCGTGACCAAGTGGGTTTTATCCCAGGTATGCAAGGTTGTTCAATGCAAGAAAATCACTGGATTTATTGCACCACATTTACAAATAAAAAGGGAAAACCTACATGATAATCTCATTTGATGCAGAAAATAAATTGACAAAATCCAATATCTTTTATTTTTACATGGGCAAGCACCAGGAATCGAACCCGGGTCCTCTGGCATCACAGGCAAGCATGCTTGCCTGCTGAGCTACCGTTGCCCACCCCAACATCTTTTCTTGAAAAAACAATTTGAAGGATAAGAATCAAAGGAAAATTCCTCAACATGAAAAGGTCAAATATTAAAAACCACAGCTAACATTGCACTTAATGGTAAAATACTGAAAGTTTTCCTACTAAGATTGGGAATGAGACAAGGATGCCAAATGTGACCACTACAATTCAACATTGTGCTAGAAGTTCTAGCTAGAGCAATTAGGAAAGAAAAAGAAAGAATATACATCCAAATTGGAAAAGGAGTAAAACTGTCCGTATTTGCAAATGGCATGAGAGCCCTCTGCCACACCCCCACACACAACAAAGCTAGTAGAGATAATAAACAAATTCAGCAAAGTGGCAGGATGCAAGTTAAACATGTGAAACTATTAGTAGTACTTGTATACACTAGTAATGGCCTTTTGGAGGATGTAATGAAATAAAAATCCATTTATAATAACGAGTAAAGGAATGAAATATCTGAGAATAATTTTCACCATGGATATAATGGACCTATATGAAAGAAATTAAAGTATATTGTTAAGAAAAAATTTTAAAAACCTAAATAGATGGAAGGGTATTCTGTGTTTCATGGATTGGAGAGCTAAATGTTATTAAGATGTCAATTAAACCCAAATTGATCTAGACTTAATTAAGTACCAATCAGAATTCCAACAGCCTACTTTGCAGAAATGGGAAAGTCAATTATCAAACTGATTTTAATAAGGACAAGGGCCCTCAAATAGACAAAAACATCTTGGAAAAGAAGAATGAAGTGGAGGGACTCACACTCCCTGACTTGAAAGCATATTACAAAACTATCTTGGTGAAAAAAAAAAAAAGAATGGACTTGGAATAAAGACATACAATTTATCAATGCAATCAGATTGAGAGTTCAGAAATAGATTCTCACATCTAGGATCAATCGGTTTTCAGCAAGGATCCAAAGTCCACTCAACTGAGACAGAACAACCTCTTCATTCACTATTTCTGGGAAAACTGGATATCCATAATCAAAAGAAAGAAGGAGGACCCCTAATTCAGTCCCTATGCAAAAAGAGACTCAAAGTCAATGAAAGATCTAAGTATAAGAAATAATACAATAAAAATTGTAGAGAAAAAATGTAGGGGAAACATTTTCAATATCTAGTGATAGGCAGTACTTTTTTAGACCTTACATCCATAGCACAAACAATGGAAGAAAAAAATAGAGAAATGGAACTCCTCAAAATTTAATATTTCTGTGCTTCGAAGGATTTTGCAAAAAGTGTGAAAAGACAGCTGACTCAATGGGAGAACATATTTGGAAACATCATATCCAATAAGTGTTTCATAGCCAGAATATATAAAGAAACCATACAACTCAACATAAATAGACCAGCAATCAAATTTAAAAATAAGCAAAAGACATGAGTAGACATTAAATGAAAGAGGAAATACTATGGTTAAAAACATATGAAAGGATGCTTATCTTCACTAACTATTAGGTATCTGTTAATCAAAACCACAATGTGATATCATCCCACACCTACTATAATTTACACTTACTATTAAACAAACAGGAACCAAAGTGTTAGACAGGGTGTGGATAAATAGGAACACTTATTCATTGCTAGTCAGAATGTGAAATGGTAAAGTGGCTGTGGAAGATGATTTGGTGGTTCCTCAGAAAGATAAGTATAATTTTGCCTTACAATATAGTAAACCCACTACCTGCTGTATAACCAGAAGAACTGAAAGCAGGGACATGAACAGACATTTGTACACTGTTGTTCATAGCAGCCTTATTCACAAATGCCAAGAGATGGAACAACCCAAGTGTATATCACTCAATGAATGTATATACATACAATGGAATACTATTCAACAGGAAGAAGAAACGAAGTCCTGAAGCATATGACCACATGATTGGACCTTAAGGACTTTATGTTGAGTGAAATAAGTTAAACACTAAAGGACAAATATTAGATGCTCTCACCAATATGAAATAATTATAATATGTAAACTCATAAGCATAAAATTTACCATAAAAGTTAACAAGAGATACAATGAGTCTAGAGAATGGAGAACATTTGCTTAATATGTGCATGATTTTAGCTACATTGAATTGAAATGTCTGAACGTGCGTAGAGATGACGATGGCACATTACTCTGAGTATAATTAACAGTACCTAATTGCATGTGAATGTGGTAGGGGAAGTGTAGCATTATGTATGTCACCAGAAGAAAAGCTAGAGGTTAAAACATTGGACTGTATAGCACAGTGAATCCAGTGGTTGATGAAAACTGTGATTAATATTACAAATATAAATACTTTATTACAAATAAAATTTGTAATATTACAAATTCTTTCAAGGACTAGAGAAAATATCTGAAACATTTACAAGTCATTAATATTAATGGCATGTGGGGAAAATGCTCCCACAGCCAACTATGAACTATAGTTAACAGGAAAATCTTAACATTCTGTCACCAGCAGTAATAAATTGACCACAACAATGCCTGAGGTCAATGAATTTATCTCATTAAAATAAATAAAGTCTACACAATCAAACAACAAAAATATCTACAAATACTCAATCTGAAGTAGGGAAAGCTCCGATCATCCAAGAAAGCACCTGAGCTTCTGATAAGTGGACAAAATTTTATTGCTGGCAGGCCCAGAGGACTCTCCATCCAAAGTTTGAGCCCCAAATATTCTTTGTTTCTAAATTATATATGCTATTGAGCAAGGTGGGAGTAACTAAGGGAATGGGCAGTAAACACTGGAAAAGTACAGAGACAGAACTTGCAGAGTTGGAGTTACTATCTGGCCCTTAGCCAATCTCCTTTGTCTGAGATAAAGGCAGAACCCAGACATGACAAAAAAAAAGCCTGGCAGCCTCCCTCTTTGCATACTGATATCTTCGGACATGATTGAGCAAGCCTGGACATGATTTACAGCCCTGCATACATTCTTCTTTTCTTCCTTCAAGAAAGCTTGCAGTTACACACCTCGATGAATGCATAAATTTATAGAGTGATGCACACAAATACACAGAGTAATATGCATAAATGCATAAAATGATGCACATAAATTCATAAAGTTATACAACAATAACACTGAAGTGACACACATAAATTCATAAAGTTATACAATAATACTGAGGTTAAACTAGCAAACTACCTGAAGACTTTCTTTAGTTTATTGGTTATCTCCTTTTTAGCTTCTATGCACTTAGAATCCTGAAAAACCTATTTGGTTTCCTGTCTCAATGTATTTGATGTTCCTGGTGGGACAGGAGAATATGTATCGAATTAAAGCAAGCATAACCTTCTTTGTTCAAGATTTTAATCCAAGTAATGTATGTAGTACAACTTGGCTCTCATGATCACAGCCCAGTTTTCTCTACGTGCAAGTGTTCAATTTCTTACATCTATAACTGGGACAGGAAATTCCCAGTATGGATTCCTTAACACTACACTCCCCCATAGGTAGATATTCCATATACAGTGGCATTGCCATGAAGTCCCAGTGGATCATTTCAATTTTTCACTCATAATTATCCAGGATTATTTCATAAATTTAAAATGTTGTAATATTTCTGCTTTTCTGATCTACAGAAATCAATTCTCTTTTGATCTGAAAATTCTCCAGTATTTTGTACATCTTACACAAACCCCTATGTTCAGGGTAGTGAAGTTATATTGTAAAGAAGGATTTTATAAAGCTTAACAGTAGCTATTTTTCCTTGCTTAATTTAGCTATTTACATATATTTTAGCTTCTGAATGATAGAAATATCCAGCAAAAGCATTTGTGTCATTTTATATTCACTGCTATGCATTTGGTGTGAGTTAAGAATTGTAAAGAAAAGAGTTATGGGCCCCATTAGGCTAAGAAAAACAACCCCGGACTTCCCAGGGGCGGTTATCTGCTGCCTTTGTTATGCAAGGTTATCTGCTGCCTTGGTTATGCAAGGTTATAACTGCTGGGGGAAGTTTATCTAAGAATGCAACTGAGAAGGTTGAGTAAGGGAGTTTTGCACAACGAGACAGCTGCTTCTTGCATGAAGCAGCTCCCATGACTCATGCGCGAAAAATGTTTGTTATCTGCTTCTTGCAAAATGTTTGTTACCCATGCTCGACCCTCACCCCCCCTCCTCCTACCCCATAAAAGCTTCCCCAAACCCAGGCTTGGGGCTCTCTGTTCCTGCATGTTCAGTGAGCCCCACGCATGTGTGGTAAATAAACCCCTTGCTTGTTGCATGAGAGAATGTCTCTTGGAGTCCTCCTTTGCATGGCAAAACTCTCGAATTCTTACAATATATTTTTTCTTTTCATTCCTATTTTTAGTAGACTTAATTTTTTAGAATATTCAGACATTTCAGATTTACATATCTATTGAGAAGATATTAAAGAGAGTTCCTATATTCCCTCACATATGATTATGCATAATTATTGTTAGCATCTTACATAATCCTTATAAATTATTGTTATGAACCATAACGGTTTAATATTAGCCTAATTTAAACGAATGCAGTAGCATGTAAAAGAAGAAGGGGTAAAGCATTTAACATCAAAAACAAACTTTTGGAGGCAGAAAAGTCTCAGATCTTTGAAACATGAAGCTTTGAGTTGGTTCCTCTCGGAAACATTTCAACAAATCTCTTAAGACAATTATTCCAAAATTCAATGTGCAAAGAATTCACTGGGAGGGCTTATTATGACACAAATAATTACCCCAACCCCAGAGTTTTTGACTCCTTACATCTTGGATGGAAGCCAAGGTTTGCATTTCTAATAAGCTCCCAGGTGGTACTGATGGTGTCAGTTTGGGAACACACATAACTTACTGCTCTTTACTATCTTACTAGTACTTGGGCTTAATAAGTTTTACTCCACACTTTAATATTCCCATGCAGACCTCAGTTGGATACACCCACTATTTTAGTTGGCATCCTGGTCACCCATGAAATTTTCTCCTCTAATAACATTTCCCCAGAAAGTATAGAGATGGCCTAGGCTGAAAAGTCCTAATTTATATTGCTGGGCCCTCCCCCTAGGTGATTTGCTGAGGCCCATTGGGAGCCTATTTAAAGTTTTCATTACCAGAGAGTAGAAGTCTCATTAACTAAATTGTTCTATTGTCATTTTACTCTTTAAAAATTTCAGCTCCCTAGGGGAAAAACAAGAGTAATAAAATGGAAACTTTCTGCCAATTCTACCTCCCTAAAGGTAGCCCATAGGGAGTTGTGAATCTCTTTCTTTCAATTATAACCTCTTCATCTATTAAATACAAACACTCCTCCTTTCTCTCAATGCTTGCTGACTATGGAAATTTAATTAATAAAAAGGAAAACATTCCCAGTCAAGTGGCCCTAATTACATCAGTAAATCCCTCACCCATCCTAATGGAACCAAACAAACCAAATGGCAACCTCATTCACCTATCCCACTGAACAATCCCCCTTTTTATCTTCCAGTGTTTTTGCTCCAACCCACTTTCAGTCCTAAAACAGGGCTTGATGCCTTTTGTTTAATGAAGATGAATTCACTCATGTTTCCCTGTTATGGAAGCCTCTGAAGAAAATCATTATTTCTTACTTACCATTGTCTGGTGTTTCTTTCACTGACTGTACCTAACATTATGATGGGAAGATACAATATACAGTATGAGCATTCATCCAACAGGGTGACTATAACTGAGAATTGGGGGAACATGGGTAAGATCCAGTCAATTCTGTTTATATAACTCTTTACACAGTAACTTCTTTCTTTGTGTGCAATGAAATTGTTAGGTTAAAACCTCCATAAAGTAACTGATCCTTAGTAAACATTCCAAGAAACTCTCCCCACCTGTAACTTCCAGGAGGCCCCTTGTAAAATCAAACCTGTCCAGCTCACATGGAAGTTCCATGATTTTCCTTGCATCCACCCTCCAGCAGCTGCATTCCTGTGGTAGCTCCCCTTATCCAACCTCAGCCCTCCAGCATCTATAGCCCCAGCAGCTACAATCTTGCTCTATCTCCCCTTATCCAACATACACCCTTCAGTAGTTACAGCCCTAGGAATTACAAGCTTGTGGTAACTCCCTGTTTAGCCTGCCAATTTCTCACTCCCAAACTAGACAATGAAATTCCACCACTTCCCTTTCCCTACCCATGCCAACCATCCTATAGAAGCTGTACCCCTTCCCCTGCACACCACTTCCCCTGCACAGGGCTGTTACTATCTTAGGCTTTAGTACACCTGTTTATAACCTCACAATAAAGCTTATTTGATTGAGTTTTGGTCTTTATTCCTTCTTCTGGGTCAAGAAACCTATCATTTTCATGTTGAAACCTGGGATTGGGAATGGAAACAGAACCTCCATAGGAGGGTTTGAACCCACGTGCCTGACTTCAGCTCTAACACTGCTGAATCATCTCAGAGTAAGGAAAAACACTTTCCTCTTTACTGTCTGACACTCTCCTTTTCTGTTGTCCTAGACAATGCGTCTGAAACCCTAGTACTACAGGACAGCTGCCTCTGCCAAGTCCGGGACCCTAGGGGCAAGTGAGATGGTGGGATGCCTCCATCCACTCCTCCACATACTCACTGGAGCTTGAAACTCTAAATCGTCTGAGCGTGAGAGTTTCTCTCTACCCTATCCATTATCACAGGAAGTGGGCAGTCCTTAGTCTTGTTGATGATTTAAGACATAAGAGATTAATTTTCTATTGCAATACCGCTTGGTCACAGCACAACTTAGATAACATGTCAGTTTGGCCAAAAAATGGAAGCCTTTGACTAAAAATTCTTCTAGACATTGACAATTACTCAGTGTCTTGGCAAGTGAAGTCCCATCTATCCAGACCTTCTTTGGCTTGTGCAGGTGCCCTTCTCTCTCTCTCTGAAACACTTGTTCCACTTATCAAATCATTATTCTCCATTCCCTTCTCTTGAAACAACCTATTTCTGAACCCAACATTCCTTCAGAGTTGCAACTGCTTCTAAAATAGCCAGAAGATAGTATTCTCCACATCCTTCTCCCACATCTGGAGATTAAATCTAAACTCAACAAACCCAGTTTCTTTCTGTCCAATCTAGCCCTGCCACAAAACCTAACCACCTAATGAAGTTATGGGAAAGGGATAAGCACAGAAAAATATGGTGAGGTGTAGTTTAAAATTCTTTTTTCTACCGGCATGGAAAGTAAAAATGGTAAGCATAAAAAAATGCTACAGAATATAGCATGTTTGTTAATATTTTTCTCCAATAAAATATTTGTAATGGTAACTGTAATCAGGTCATTATTATAATGTAAATAGCTTTGGAATAGAAGTAACTGAATAAAATCTAATCAAATTTCAGTAAGTGAAATAAAAGATCTTTGAGAAAAATATAGAAATTTTCCTGGATTTATGCTTGGGACAAATTAAATAACCACAGTATATTTTGAGAACTTAATTATCAATATACTTTTTAAAGTTATTGTAATTTTAAGATATTATTAAGACAGAGCAAAAATTGTTTAGGCATATTATAGAGTAATCATATATGTGTTCTGAATTTAAAGTATATACATTCATAGTTGTGTTCCTAACTCAAGCATAAATTTTATTCCGTTATTTTATAGTATCTCTGTCTCTTCTCCCTTCATGAATACTGTTATTAGAAGAAAGTATGCAGCTCAAAAGATTTATAAATTTAGTATCAAATTTATTTCTGATTATGCACAGTTTAAGCAAATAAAAATTATAGTTAGAATGGATATAGAAGTGACAGAAAGTTTAATGCAATGGATTTTGTTATAATCATTGCTGTCTATAAGTTCTGAATGAATATAGAGTGATAAAAATGAGTTTATTAAAATGAATTCTGAATGTCATAACCAGTGCTGACCAAAACTTAGTCAGTCTATTTATCATATATTTCAAAAATAAAAAAAATAAAAATAAAAAAAGCTTTTATGGCAAGGCAGGTATTCACACAAAACTAAAGTATAGTTTTCCTCCCTGTAAAAATAATGTGCATTGTTAGCATGCTCTTAATGCAAAGTTTTTTAAAGCTTTTTCTTAATCATCTGAGGACTCTGTCTATAAAACAAAGATTTGACATCAAAATAACATCCTTGTTACTACTAGCTTCTCAGCCTTTTTTTTTTCAAAAGACAAATCTTCTCACTGGTCATGGAAAACCTGTTACAAATAATTTGTTCTCTCACCTTCTATAAGTAAGGTTTTAAAATAGTTTAACCTTTTGCATAGGAGTTGTTTAGGAAGTACTATGGTAGCTAAAAGAGATTTTCTATCCTATTTCTAGTTAAATTAGTATGGTAAGATAATATTATTCACATATTCAGAGATTGCACAGAATTCCTGAAAATCCACCAATGTTCTCCCTCTCTATGTTATATCCTGATGCTAATCTGTATAATGTTCAATAGCAGCATGGTGTTGTTAGTCATAGTTTTTCTTAAAAAGCTACAGATCATAGAAACTGCCAAATTATCAGTTGCAGTGCTTTTCTCTAATACTTATTTAAAAGCATATGTGGGGTGGGCCGCGGTGGCTCAGCGGGCAAAGTGCTTGCCTGCTATGCCGGAGGACCTCGGTTCGATTCCCGGCCCCAGCCCATGTAACGAAAACGGAGAAACAAAATACAATAAAAACAAGAAAATGTTTAAAAGATGTTTCCCTTTCTTCCTCTCTTCCTTCCTTCTATCCTTCCTTCCTTCTCTCTGTCTTTCCTTTAAAAAAAAAAAAAAAAAGCGTATGTGGTCAGCTATAGGTTACAACTCACCTGTAACAACAAAAAAATTTGAAAGAAAGGAGGACAAATATATACATTATATTTTATCTTTTAATTAACATAACTCTGGTAAAAATGAAGCAGAACAACTCTGCTATGATTTATTAATACAAAACAACTATCATATTTTTATTTCTGAAAATAGCTTCATTAAAAAGTGCTTATAAAAACTAAAAGATTCAAAGTTTTTACTGTCATCTTTAAATTCTAGCCTTACTCTTCATATAACCTAATAGTTCCTTGGAACTTTATGCATCTACATAACACCTGAAACTCAGAGTTAGTTTCCAGCTCTGAAAGTCAGTAAGGGTCCACACAACAACTTTTAGAAAGAAATGGAAAAAACCAAACGCTGATTGAAAATGTGATGAAACTGATCTGGTTAAAACTAAGGTAAATCAAAATACAAGGTAAGAAATAATATTGTCTGTATTTTAAAGCTTTAAACATTTGTGTAAGAGAAAAAGAAAAAAATGTTTATTTTGCCAGAAGTTTAAGTTTTCTGTAGTGTGCTATCTAATTTAATCTCTGTAATCAGTTAATTTAAACAAACAATTCAGCTTTATTTCATATAAAATCTGTTAGGAGTGTGGCCTGGGTTTGAATTATGAATTTAAATCCTTCTCAATCTCTCAGAGGTCCCTTTCCCCCCTCGTTATGCTATTAAGGGATTGATGATGATGAGATGCACTTTTCATTGGTTCTTTACAGATGCTGAACTGAGTGGAGGCTAGATGTGTGCATGCCAAAAAGCAATTTTGTTATGGATTTTAGGGTCACTTCCACTTCCCCTCCTTCCTTATCTAACCTGCCTCAAAAAGGTGATTCTTTCTCCCTGAGGATCAGCTAGCAGGATCTGGAGCTCCTCTGCTTGTCCTTCTCTCCAGTATTTCATTGCCTTCAGCTTCTGGCTTTTCTCTCTTAGCCCCTTTGGGATTTTTATCTGTATCTTCTATCAGTCTTTATCCTCTAGTACAGGACTCGAGTAAGAATGAAGACCTACCCTACAGGAGATGGGACACATCTCAAGTTAAGATCCTATTCACCAAAAGTTCCTACTTACAACAGGCCCACAACCACAGGAATGACTCAGCGTTGAGAACTTGCTTTTTTGTTGAACATGCAGCCTCAAACTACCGCATTCTACCCTCAGGACCCCAGAAAGTCATGCTTTTCCTATTTTCAAAATGCACTCATTCCATCACATATCACAAATACTTTAAATCATTTCAGTAACAATATAAGGTACCAAGTTCCATCAAAATCACTCTACTGCGGCATGCCTCCAGCTGTGGACCTGCGAAACTAAGCACAAGTTATCTGTTTCCAGTACACAAAAGGACAGTCATAAGATATAAATTCCAGTTGCTATAGGGAGAAATTAGAAACAAAACAGGAATCGCAGGTTCCAAAGAATTCCAAAAACCTGCGAGGCAAACTTCATTAGATATCTGGGTCTGAGAGTCATCTACAGAATGATTTTTGTCCTTGAGCTTGGATAGAGCATGAGCCCCACCCATTCTGAGGGCTTGTGCAGCAGCCCCGGTCTCTCCAAACAATGGAGTAAGGGCTCCAAAACTTTCAACCCTAGGGGTGATGTCCATTTTCTGGTCTCCATTCTCATCAAGACAAGGAGATTCTAGACCTTACCTCCTGCAAGCATTTGGGTGGCAGCTGGACGCTGTGAAATCTCCAATGCATGGCTCAAGCCTCTCAGAAAGAGGAATGATTGCCAAAATCTTCCAGTCTCTGGGTAATGTGCCCTACCCTTTCTGAAAACATGGTATTCTACCTATCCATCCATCAGTTAAACCACCTCGCCACATAATTATCTATTTAAATATCTAGGGATCATCTGTCTATATACCTGTTTATCTACCAGTTTATAAACAGTTGAGTAGGTTTTTTACATCATGTTCCTTAAAAATATGTGTCCATATGGTATGCTTGGTGGCGGCGGAATAGAAAGATTTGTGTTCTCTCTATTTTCACAATTCAATGACAGCTGAATCACTATAATGATATTTATTTTAGCTCCTGTGTTTTGGAGCAGCTAGAAGGAAAAATCTGAAACAGTGGAATGGTATTTCATACCGAACTTTGAAATCTGTTCTGTAATTATTTCTTGTTTAATTTACCCTGTTAATGCATAGTATCTGAAAGGTTTAGGAGGTGAAAGGGTGAGAAAGAAGGAACATAGACAAGGAAATTTAAAGTGAGAGGGATATTTCTGTGCTCCCAGGCACAGCTCACTGAACCCAAGATGGAGGGAGGTGAGTCTGTGCCTGGGTGATGGCGTGGGCAGTTTTTAAGCAAACAGGTCAGGTGATATCCGGAAGGGGAGGTTCTCTGGAAGTCAGGTGTCCAGAAGGGGCGGTATCATAAGTCATGTCATCTGGAAGGGGCAGTTCCAGAAGTCATGTTGGGAGGGGTGACACAGCCTCTGCAGCTCCAGTTGCAGTGCCTTTCCCCATTCACCCTACCTAACATTCCAGTCTTTTTGTGTTAAAAGGGCATCGAGGTTCTTCTGGCTACTTCCTCCTGAACTGGGGCGATGTGGGGTGATAGGCTGGGGGTGTCATGGTCAGGAGAGGGAGGAGGTTAGCTATAGGAATCTGGTGAGGAGGGTAAGCGGTGGTTCTGATGCAGGAGCATTTGGTTGGCTGCTACCCATCACAGTTCCTTTATGCATCCCTGAAGGAAGTTGAAGACACAGGGAGCTAGGAGAAAAAAGGGACAGATTAGGATGACTGTTCCTAGTAGCGGAAGGAGCCATGTCACCAGGGGGGAAAAATCAGTCTAAGGCAGGGCTGTTTTCTGTGGTAGAGATCCTCTTTTAGTTTGTTTAAGGTGTGAATATTTTGTTCCACCAGACCTGACTCGTTGATGTAATAGTAGCATTCTTCTTGAAGGAAAATATACATTCCTCCTTTCTCGGCTGTTAGTAGGTCTAAGGCCCATCGATTTTGAAGCTTTACCTGAGCTAGTGAGGTAATTTGATGTTGTATAGAGGAAAGGGATTCTGATGTCGATTCCAGGGCTACCTGTAGTCAAGTCTCAATGTTTTGAGAGGTTAAAAGACCATATCCCAGTGCTCCTCCCGCTGCAGCTGAGGCTGCAACTGAGGCAGTTAGGCTGATGCCTACCAGGATGGGAAGAAAGGCAGCCCTTTTAGAGCAAGGAGAGGGCAGTAGCCAAGCTAGTTCAGACTCCACATAGAGGGTTAATTGAGGAACAATAGTTACCAGGAAGTTAAGGCATTAACTTAATGGAGTTAAGGCATTTGGCAAGAGTTCCATTACACCAGAAATATTGTCCTTTGGGGGCATGGGTGGTGTTGTGTATAGTGATGTTAGTTTGGCATTTATTATGAAGTTTTGTCTGATTTACAGTTGTGTGTGTGAGCTAGCAGATTTTAAGTGGGGGTAGGGAAGGTTATCAGGCACTGGTTCCCATAGGGTGATGTTTTTTAGAGCAGTATGGCAGGAATCAGGGCTGTGATTTTGTATTTGGGTTAGATTTATAGGGACAGCTGCTAATAGTGGCCTATATAATGATGCACAGAGGAAACAGTGGGTTACTTTAGGGAGTATTTGTGTTTGGTTGACTAAATGTAAGGTTTGTTGGAGGATTTGGAGCCATGTAAGAGAGACTGGTGAGGCAGAGTGTGACATCTGAGTTTTTTTGGAAGAGCACATGAAATTCCTGGAGATGGGAAGGAATGAGCAGAGAGAAAGATTTATGGGATAAGAGGTCTTGTAGACAATGTGTTGACAGAACTTGGAGAGGCCTACTTAGAGTAAGTTTAAGACCTTCACGTGTTAGGGTAGCAGCTGCAGCCAAAGCTCAGAGACAGGGAAGCCAGCCATGGGTGGTGGGGTCCATCTGTTTAGAGAGACAGGCTACTGGATTATAAGTTGATCCCAGAGGACAGGTGAAGACTCTCACCACTATTCCTTGCTTTGGATCAGTGAAAAGGAAGAAGGGTTTGTTAGAATTTGGAAGAGCAAGTGGAAGTGATTGAAGTAAGACATCCTGGAGAACAAAGAAAGTTTTGGCTACAGTAGAGGGGTCATCTAGGAGTCCCATGGGCATCACCCTGGCTGCCTAATAAATAAGCTTGGCTAGGAAGGAAAAGCTGGGGACCCAGTGTCAGAAGAACCCCACAAAACCTAGGAGAGACAAAATTTGTTCAGCGTTTTCTGGAGGTTGGAGTTCTCAGAGGGCTTGCTGTCTGTCTATTGTTAGATGTCAGGATGTAGGAGTGAGGCAGAGCCCCAGGTAGGTGACGGTGGAGGAAGAAAGTTGGGCTTTGGTGGGGGGGGGGAATCGAAATCCTGTGTCAGCTAAAAAATTTAACAGGGTGGCTGCAGACTTTGTGGAAGTTTTTTCAGAAGGGCTGCAAATTAGCAGGTCATCTACGTACTGGAGAACAACACTGGGAGTTAGATTACACTCTATTAGGTCCCTGGCTAGAGCTTGGCCAAAGATATGGGGGCTATCATGAAATCCCTGAGGTAATACCGTCCATGTAAGTTGTTGGGCCACTGAAGAGTCTGGATATTCCCAGGTAAAGGCAAATAAATCATAACAGGCAGGGTCTAGAAGGATTGTGAAGAAGGCGTCTTTAAGGTCCAGGACAGAATAATGAGTAGTGTGAGGAGGTATATATGAGAGAAGAGTATATGGATTGGGAATTAGTGGGTGGATGGGGATGACATCCTCATTGATTAGTCGGAGGTCTTGGACTAAATGGTAAGAACCGTCAGGTTTTTTGACAGGCAAGATGGGGATGTTATAAGGCAAGTTGGTGGGTATGAGAAGTCCCTTTCCCTTGAACAAGTTAATGATGGATTGGAGTCTTTTCCGGTGAGTTATGGGGGTAAGAAATTGTGGCCTAGATGGGAATGAGAATGGATCTTTTAGTCAGATAAGAACTGGTTTATGATGGGAAGCTATTAGGGGTGTTGAGGTATTGCATACTTCCAGGTTTACTAGGTGAGGTGGAAGGGGAAGAGCAGGAGGGGTGGAACCCTGAGTAGAGGTTGAGGCCACACATAAGGGTAATAGTAAATTTGTTTGGGCTTTTTGTATCCAGTGAAGTGAGGACCCTAACTTGGTGAGAAGATCTCACCCCATTAGTGAACTGGGGCAAGAAGGCATCACCAAGAAAGAGTGTGTAATGGGGTAGCCTTCTATCAAACATGAAAGTGATCCAGTAGTTAAGGGGTGTGAGGGACGGCCATCTATGTCCATAACCATGACCTGGGAGGGAAAGAGTTGACCTGAGTAGGAGGGTAGGGCAGAGAAGGTAGCCCCTGTGTCCACTAAAAAGGAAGTGGACTTACCTGCTATCTTTATTGTTACCCTGGGCTTGACAGGGTGATCGAGGTCACTGAGGCCAGGTGTCATCAGTCATCCATGGCCAGGCCCAGGACCACCAGCAGTGGGTCAGGGGTTGGAAGGACGTTCCCTCCACGGCCATGTGCCAAGGGGCAGTCACTTTTCCAACGTCCCTTTTTACCACAGAGAGGGCATTGTCCCTTGGGCAGTTGAGGATTGGGACACTGGCAGAACCAGTGTCCATCAAGGCCACATTTGAAGCACTTTCCTGATGATGGATTACTCGTAGCCAGTGTCTTGTCAGTTGAAGTGCGCCACAGAGCCACAATCAGGGATTTGTGAATTTGCCCTTTGGAAGTCCTGGGATTCCTTTTCTGCCTTCTCCAACTCATCACGAGTAATAAAAATTTTAAAGGCCGTGTTTACCAGGTCTTGAATAGGGGCCTGAGGACCGTCCTTAATTTTTCTAATCTTGCCCTAATGTCTGGGGCTGACTGGGATATAAAATATGTAGCTAAAGTGGTTTTACCAGCCTCCGAGTCAGAGTATAGGCGGGTATATTGGGAGAGGGCTTCCGTGAGTCAGTTTAGAAAAGCGGCAGGATTTTCTTCAGGACATTGAGTAATCTCCCTCTGCTTATGGAAGTTTACGACTTTATGGGAAACTCTTTGCATGCTGGCTATGAGGCATATAAGCATTTTTTCTTGTCTAATTCATCTGTTTCTCCCTGCTGGGGTGTCAGTTTGATAGTCCCACACTGGCTCTTGATTGGGTACTGCCTCGGCCCCCACTGGCATGGTTTGGTTGGTTATATGCACTTGGTTAGCATGAGCCCTGGCTGCATTGAAAATGCATTCCATTTCATCTGTAGTTAGGGAAGAAGAGCAGGTTACATGGATATCATGCCAGGTAAGGTCGTAGGTGTTAACCAGATATTGGAATTCTTTAGTATAGGTAGATGGGTCATTGGAGAAGGAGCCCAATCATTTCTTGATGTGAGAGAGTTCAGCCAGGGATGAGTGAGTGTGTACACAAATTAGCCATTCAGGTCCTGCAACTTCCTGGAGGGGACAGAGTAAAGTACTTTTTGAGCAGGTACGGGAGCTTACAGGTGAGAATGGCAAGGCTATTGAGGACGGTGAAGAATTTTGGTGAAAGGGCTGGTGGAGGGGGAAGAGGGTGTGGAAGAGGGCACAGTGGTGTTTGGAGAGCCACTGGAGTAGAAGGAGAAAGGGAGGGAGAAGATGGTGGTTGGATAGCTGTTAGTCCAGAAGGGGAAAGATAAGGATGAGATGGCGGCAGGAATGCTGCTGGAGTGGTGTGGGGAGAAGGACAAGATGGCAGCTGAGGTGCTGCTGGAAGGGAAGGAGAAAGTGAGAGACAAGATGGCGGATGAGGTACTGCCAGAGCAGAAGGAGGAAGTGAAAGACAAAGTGGCAGCTGGGGTGCCACCACAGGGAGAGGAGGGTAGAGCTGGGGAGGAAAGGATAGTTTCCCTAAATCTGGTAGAGACCCTGGTCATTTAAAGGGAGATGAATAGAGGGGGTTGGAAAAGCAGGAAGTTTCATCAGATTGTTTGTTTAGACGTGGGGATTTGGGAGTTTCTTTGGCTAGAAGAACCTGGGTGGTAGAGCAGGAGGTACAAAGGGAGGGAAAGGAGCACAGAAGAAAGAGAGCCTGGACATAAGGAATTTCAGCCCATTTGTCATTCCTCTGGCAAAATTTGTGGAGGTTTGTAAGGAGAGTAACATTGAAAGTCCCACCCTCAGGCCAATGAGAATCATTATCCAATTGATATTGGGGCCAAGCCTTTGTACAAAAGTAAGTGAGGCATTTTGGCCAGATGTCTGGAAGTAACTCCAGTGTGGTTGTCAGAAGACAACCCAGAGAAGTACAAGGTTTAGTTTTTGAGGATTTATTGCCCATACTGTCAGGTCTCAAAGGACAAAGAACTGATCCAGGGGATGTCGGCATCCCAATGCCCTGAGAGAGCCCTTGGAACTCTTACAAGTGGGGGTTCATCTCACCAGGGGACGTCTCACCCTGGTTTGAGGCCCTTTCAGGTCCTGGACCTGAATTTGGGAGGGAAACAAAAAGCAGGGCATCCCCACAACTTTTCAAGTCCTGGGAAAGCGAGTAAGACTTACAGGCATCCCTGTTCACCTCAGCCCTCAGAAGAGAACTCGATGTGAATTTGCGATTTTCAGAGAGTAAATTAATGGACAGATTCTCCCAGAACAGTGAGACCTGGCAGCAGGGCTAGGGTGAAGGGACTTACTCAATCTGTGGTGGATGTAGCAGTGGGCTGAAGTATCCCTTGTCACTGGCTTTGTGGAGGAAGGAGGAGGAAGCCAGGGCACCTCTGGCCAGGCAGGCAGCACCTGCACTCCTCTCCCAGGTTTCAGCACCAAGATGAAAGGTTTAGGAGGTGAAAAGGTGAGAAATGAGGAACATAGACAAGGAAATTTAAAGTGGGGGGGGTTATTTCTGCACTCCTGGGCAGAGCTCAGTAAACCCA
Organism: Tamandua tetradactyla; assembly: GCF_023851605.1. Taxonomy (NCBI): domain Eukaryota; kingdom Metazoa; phylum Chordata; class Mammalia; order Pilosa; family Myrmecophagidae; genus Tamandua; species Tamandua tetradactyla. The sequence goes on along the minus strand of NC_135337.1, from coordinate 92,661,530 downwards.
AGATGGAGGAAGGTGAGTCTGTGCCAGGTGATGGCATGGGCAGTTTTTAAGCAAGACGGTCAGGTGACATCTGGAAGGGGCGGTTCTCCAGAAGTCAGGTGTCCAGAAGGGGCAGTTCATCAGCTCCAGCAGTCAGGTGTCTGGAAGGCACAGTTCCAGAAGTCATGTCAGCTGGACTGGGTGGTTCCAGAAGTCATGTTGGAAGAGGTGACACAAGCTCCACAGCTCCAGTTGCAGTGCCCTTCCCCATTCCTCTGACCTAACAGTATTCTTTTTTATGTCTTATGACTGGTCTGATATTGATATAGCTGCTCCAGCTTTTTTTTGGTTATTGCTTGCATGGAGTATTTTTTCCACCCTTTCACTTTCAACCTACTTGTATCTTTGGGTTGAGAATGAGTCTCTTATAAAGAACATATGGAAGAATCATATTTTTGATCCATTCTGCCAATCTCTATCTTTTGATTGGGGAATTTAATCCATTAACATTCAATCTTGTTATTATAAAAGCAATATTCACTTTTATCCTTTGACTTTTATTTTCAGATCCATTTTTTTCTCTTTTTATTCTTTTTGCTATTCTTACTGATATTGTTCATTTCTGTACCCTCCTCCAGGCCTCTCTCTCTTGCTTTTGCAGCTGGCAGAAGTCCCTTAAGTAGTTCTTGTAGGGCCAGTCTTTTGAACAAATGCTCTCAGCTTCTGTTTATCTGTGAATATTTTGAACTCCCCCTCATTTTTGAAGGACAGCTTTGATGGATAAAGAATTCTTGGCTGGCAATTTTTCTAATTCATATCTTAAATATATTGTACCCTTGACTTCTCACCTCCATGGTGGTCCTGATTAGAAATCAGCACCTAGTCTTATTTGACTTCCCTTATATGTGGTGAAACACTTTTCTCTTGCTCCTTCCAGTATTGTCTCCTTCACCTTTACATTAAAATCCAATGTTTTTTTGAGTGTATTTGTAAAATTCAGCAATCACCAAAACAATATATTTTAGAACATTTCATCATCCCCCAAAGATAGTTTATATCCATTAGTAGTTACTCCCTATTTTCTCCCTCAGTACCCAGGACTATGCAAACACTAACTTAATTATATGTTTCTATAGATTTGACTGTTCTGAAGATTTCATAAAAGTGGAATGATATGATATATGACTAGTTTATTTCACTAAGGCTAATGAATTCAAGGATTATTCATATTATAGCATGTATCAGCAATTTGTCATTTTTATTGTTGAATAATATTCCATTGTCTGCACCTGCAACATCTGAAGTCAAACATTTTTCAGGAGTAATTGACCTTGCTGGGCAGAAGCAGGGAGGCCTGCTTTTAAGTAGTTTTGTCAAGGTAGAATACACGTAGAACCCAACAAATATTCATTGTTTTTTTTTGGTTCCCCTGGTTCCATTGTAACTATGAATTAACACATACATGCAATTCAAATTAAAAAGGATATGATCGCCAAGTTAAAGTCCTGCCAGTAATAAAGTTTTGATTCATCCCATCAGGTGAGTCACCAAGTTTTCCTGAAGCCAAGCTGTGGGTGAGGGGTATTTAGGATAGAGCGTGGAGGGAAGAGAGACGAGCACCACTGTACTCTCAAGACTCACTGAAGCATCAGAAGTTGCAGCTGCCCTCTCAATTTCCTCCCAGAATGAAAAGCTCGTGGGAACTAAAGAGGTGATAGTCTCGTAACCTGAGTGGGGAAGATATTTGGGTGCAAAGCATGAACGTTGGAGCCAGGAAAAATGTGTCTCTCAAATCTCCTTCTGCAGAGAACATGGCTGCCTGACTGCTCCAGTGACCACCTCACTCTTCCACCAGCACATTTTGCTGAATAGGTGCTTCTCGTGGTTTTTTCCTCACCACTGAATGAATTCGAAACAGCTTCATGCCCATCCATGTCGGATGTGGAACCCCTCCTATGGATGACTTTGGCCTATAGAATCCCAGTCATCCTGGTTGAAATTTTCTTGTCACTCTGATGCAATCTGTAACTTCCTGCCCAACTCTCTCCATCCCATGCTCATGTCAAAAGTTTACATATGCATTAAATTCTGAGGATGTTCAATAAATTCTCCTGCTTTCTGCTAATTATCCTCACAGATTTCCCCAATAACTTCTTATACATTTAATCCTATCTTTATATCTATTTCACAAAATATCCAAACTAAATCATCCCATCCATAGGGCAGCCACTTGGAAATAATAGCCTCTGTTGATATATTCTCTAAAAACAGAAATAAGTTGTTGGACAGAGAGAGAGTAGTTATAGAAAATATTAGAATTCGGTACTTGTCATCTTTGAGGACATGAGTGATGTACAGTTATTATTTAATTACTCCAGTTAGCTAAAGACAGTGGAAAAATATTCTGAAGCCTGCACATATCTGCATACCCAACACTCAGTCTGGTTGTGGAATGTTGCTACAGTCATAGCTCCTCAAGGAAGACATTAGATGAACTCAGATCAAGCAGGAAAAAAAGCTAGGGGTGTAAACACAAATGTTTAGTGAGTACCCCAATGAGAAGGACTTCTCCTATGAGTAATTTTACTGTAGAACTTTCTCCCATAGGGCCTGGTATATGTACCACCAATGGGTGGGTACTTACAGTACCACACAGGCTGACCTCCATAGGAGGAGGCTTTGATGCTAATTGTTTCTTTTTAGGTTCTAAGCTCATAACACTGACTGTTATTTCCCCTGTGGAAGTACTTCTTGTCCATCCTTCCTATTGTAGCAGTGTTCAGCCTCTTGAGGATAAGAAAAAGGGCTTCAGGGTTCCATTGCCTGTCCCATAGCACCCTCTGGCACTTTGCAGTAAAGCCAGTCTGGAGGCAGAAAAGTCTTCAGTTTCCACTAAAGAGTCAAGCCAACTGAGCCTTTTCTGGCCAGCAGAGCGGTTCTAAATTTTAGTTCAGAGTAGCAAGGTGTTTCTGTCCACATTTGGAGGAAAACCAGAATATGTGGCTGATTCCTTTATGACTTTGGGGACCATAGAAATTGGCCATGCCAGTAACTCAAATGGGGATCCAACAGGTGCAATATCTGGACCCTGGTTTAAATATATAAGCAATTTAGTTAAAACAGAGTTCCAATTTTTCTTTATGATTCTACTAGAGTTATGTTAGTTAACAGATACAATATAATTTATACACTTGCTTTGCTTCTTTTTCCTTTTGTTGAAGATGAGGCTGTGCCCTGTAGTTGTCTGCATGCACTTTTAGAGAAGCATGAGAATAAAACAATGTAACTGACAAGGAAATTTTGTTGTTTCTTTGACATATAACATCTTAAAGATAATTAAAACCATGACTAATAACACTATATTATTGTCTAATATCATGCAGATCCGAAACATGTACCGTGAGAACATTTTTAAGACTCTAGGAATTTTACATAATCTTTAAATATTTATATGAACAATATTTTATCAATACAAATTCAATCAACGTTAGGTGAGAAAATCCTTTTTAATTTGACATTTCCTATACAATTCATAAAGTATTAAATGAGCTTCACTTTTAGCACTTTTTACAAGATGAAAGGATTAATTATCCATGATTCTCTAAGAGGCTGTAGAAAACCTCCAAGACAGTTTGAAATAAAAGACATTTCTTAGGGCTTGATGTTGAGTTGGATATTATGTTAATCAAGAAAAGCATCACTGAGAAACAAAATTTCATTTCTTATTTACCTAAAGTTAAGGAAAATGCTCAGTTAAAGTGAAAAGGCTTGACTTCTTTTAAACAGTCAAAGACGTGATAAAGTCAATGTAAAGTGTGAGAAATTATTTTGTTAAAATGCAGACTTTCTGCCTTTTACACTGAATATTAAAAAAAATACATTCCATAATTCAGAACACAGGGGTTAGGATGACATCATCTTTATTTTAGAACTGCACCTTCTTTTTGAGACCAAAGGAATACAGGTTTATTTTATCTCGAACATAAATTTTCTGTAGTGTATAATCTTACTCAACTTGTCTGGGTAGCTCATTTAAACAACTGAAACACAGGGAGCCCAGAATAAGAATGAGGGCCTTTAATTCTTTATTGCTTAATGTAATGCCTGGATACATCTTAGAATATATTAAGCACATAATCCAAAACTATTGGCAAAGTCCCTTGAGGGACGTGAAAAAAATATGGAACTATTGAACTTTACCATCAGAGAAACCCTTGATACTATTTCAGACATCAGCAGATCCAAATCAATAGGCCAACCCCTTGGTCTTCAGGTTTATCCTTGTGAAGCTTCTCTCTTAGGTAGGAGAGAAGATTAGCGTACCTACAGGTATGTCTAAGAGTTAACTTCCGGGGGACCTCTGTTGTTGCTCACTTGTGGCCTCAGTCTCTCTAAACCCAAATCTGCAAGTGAAATCATCAAGCTCCCCAACACAGGTCATGACATCCAGGTATGAAAGTCTCCCAGGGATGAGTCCAGCCTTGGCACCATGAGATCAACAATTCCATCTTGACCAAAAGGGGGAAAAGAAGTGTAGCTAATCAAGTATCAGTGTCTGAAAGAGTTCAAATATAGCCAAGAGGCTACTCTGGAGGTTGCTCTTACACAAGTTTCAGTTAGACCTTGCTGCCTATCATTGATTGCCAACCCCCAACAAACCATTTCAGCCAATCCTAAAGAACAACTAAGGCAATATATAAGATTCTACAAAGGTTCTATGTACTAGAGTAACTTTCCAGAAACCTACAGCCTCCAGATGGGTCCCTTGGGAGATAAGTCCTGAAATCTAGGGGGCTCAACCTCTCCAGAACATCAGATAGTTCCATATCCCTACCCCATATTATTGACAGCCCCTTCCAACGTGAAAAAGTTAGAATGGCCATAGCCCAAATACTCCTAAATAGTGGGATAGAAAGATCAAAGGTGATGGTGGAGTTATACAGAAAAGGTAGGGTTTAACAAACGAATATGATTGCTGAATCATTAAATTGATGTCTCTTTTAGTCTCCAGTATCTTAGAGCAGCTAGAAGTAAAAACCTAAAATTGTGGAATTGTAACCCACACCAAACTCTGAAATCTCTGTTCTACAACTAATTGTTGCACTGTCCTTTGAAATTTGTTGCTGTTTTGTACATATGTTATTGTTCTAGTTTACTAGCTGCCTGAATGCAATATACCAGAAGCAGAATGGCTTTTAAAAGGGGGAATTTAATGAGTTGCTAGTTTACAGTTCTAAGGCCAAGAAAATGTCCCAATTAAAACAATTCTATAGAAATGTCTAATCTAAGGCATCCATCCAGGGAAAGATACCTTGGTTCAAGAAGGCTGATGAAGTTCAGGGTTTCTCTCTCAAGTGAGAAGGCACATGACAAACACAGTCAGGGTTCCTCTCTTGGCTGGAAGGGCACATGGTGAACACGCTGTCATCTGCTTGCTTTCTCTTCTGGCTTCCGGTTTCATGAAGCTCCCCGGGAGGCATTTTCCTTCTTCATCTCTAAAGGTCTCTGGCTAATGGACTCTCTGCTTCGTGGTGCTGCCACATTCTCTGCATTCTCTGAATCTCTTTTATTCTCCAAAATGTTTCCTCTTTTATAGGACGCTGATAAATCAATCAAGGCCCACCCAAATGGGTGGAGACATGTCGTCTCCTAATCCGTTTTAACAACCACTTTTGATGAAATACATGATCCAGGGAGATGATCTGATTACAGTTTCAAAAATAAAGCATTGAATAGGGATTATTCTACCTTTATGAAATGGGATTTTGATTAAAACATGGCTTTTTTCGGGGGCATATATCATTTTAAACCAGCACAGTTATTTTTCACAAAAGAGAAAAAAGAGTCAATTCTGATAATAAAAAATTATTTATTTCTTCTAGCTTCCTATATTCTGGAACAGCTAGAAAGAAAAATCTGAGAGGATGGTATGGTAGCCCTTGACAAACTCTGGGATCTGTTATGTAACTACTTGTTGAAGAGTGCTTTGAAAACTATTGTTTTTTTCTTTCTTTGCTTTGCATATGTGTTATATTATACAATAAAAAAGTTAGAAAAACATTTTATAACCTCTTACTAAAAAGAGGCCCACAACTCAAGAGAACTTCTTCTACATTATAGTTTTACATCAATATATTATTTATATTAAGGCTTTAAAAATGTACACACTCATTATATCTTACCCAACTTTGACCACAAGAAATTAATTTCATTTTCTGCAATCTTTCATAACTTTCTATATTCAACTTTCATTCTGTATTTTCTTCTCTTATTCTGTAACAACAAGTCATTTAGAACAAAATTATTCCCTTTTACTTTTAATAAAAACACATCCTATATACATTATATATTTAAATTACCAAAATGATTCTGCAAACTGTTTTCAAATAAATATTTAATAACATACAATTGTCACATAAAATCTAACATGTTAGAATAATGCTGCATACTTAAAACATTTAACCCATATGTTTCTGAAAGGGTAATATCAAATTTTTACTAAGAATTAATGGCATATATAGGTATTACACTGCCCACTAAAAAAACAATGATTTAATTTTGTGTGAATTTTGAAATCCACAAAGTATTGTGTTTTTATATTCTTGTTAAATTTTTAGGGACCTATTAGCGTATATGTCCACTACAATAAGGCACCAAACAAAGGTGAAGCCAAGAGTAAGCTTCACAGTCTTGTATAACAAGTTATTAAATCAGAGTATTTGAGGATTCCTAATCCCTCTGTCATTTGCTACCCCATGGGTGCTGTTTCATGCCCACTTTTAAAATTTTTTTGTATATTGTATGTCACATTATATCATCTTTCCATGTGAATATCCCATTATTACAGCACCATTTGTTGAATTTTTGTTTGTTTGTTTTGCTTATTTCTTTGTTTTGGGGACATTGCATGGACTGGAAATCGAACTCGGGTCTCCCACATGGCAGGTGAGAATTTGACAACTGAAATACCTTTGCACCCCTCTGTGCCCACTCCTTTTATGTAATCACAAGGCAGCCTCCTCAGCAGGTGTGAGCATATGAGGTGGATATGGGCTAACTAACCCATCTGCTTCTTGATTACCACTTGGAGAAGTTTCCCCCAATTCAATGAATTCCCCAGCAGAGTATTCTTTAATGATAGTTTCATTTATCAGTCAAACAAGGTTTTGTAAGTGACTTGAACTGGTCTGACAAATTGCAGTAGTTCTAATTCCTTAATTACATTGCATTTTTAAACGTCTTCTCAGGGTTTCCAGGTTTTTTTTTTTAATTCCAGTATTTTTCAGTTAAAACAACACAAACCTTTGGCCAGCATTTTGTTTCTGACCTCGTAATTTTAAAACCTGACAGAATAGCTCTATATTACCAGCTGTCTTATCTAGCTGTTTCCACAAGCCTGTCACCAAAGCAGAGGTGGAAATCCATATCTCCCTAATGGTAACACTTCCTTCAATATGTGGATTCCTCTGTTTTATCTCCCTAATGGTAACACTTGCTTCAATCTGTGGATTCCTGTTTTTCTCTTAACAGAGTGCTGTATCTGACTTACTGCCCATAATGGTGTCCAGGTGACTGCAGTGGCAGCTTGTCTGCAATGCTTAATAATTTCATAATCTTTTGTTCTTGTAATGTGCCCTATTATCTTGGGCATTTTGGGGGGTTGTCTCCATTGCTTGCAAGAATATCAGGAATTCTCCAAATAGGGAAGTTGAATTTTCCTGCTTTCTTGTCATTCCCCCAAGGAGACTTTGAAAATACTTCTTTATTCACTGTTCAAATCACTCTGGGATTTATCAGGGCATCACACTGGACAAACCTACAAAATCTCATGCCCTACTCAAGTTTCCATGTACTTATGGTGTTCAATTAACCTGTCCATTTAAGGTAGGTGATTGATATATTTATACTATCTTCCTTCTATCCATGAACATAGAATTTCTTTCAATTTATATGGGATTTACTTAATTTCTTTCAGAAGAGTTTTGCTATTTTCAGCATACTTGCCCTTCACTTCTTTGGAAAACAAAATTGGAGTTTTCACAATTTCAGATTTCAAAATTATTAGAGGCCACAGAAATTAAAACAGTGTGGTACTGGCATGAAGTTAGACATATATACCAATGGGACAGAATTGAAAGCTCATAAATAAACTCATACATCTTTAATTAATTGACTTTGAAATGGTTGCTATATCCACTCAATGCAGAAATAACAATCCTTCAACAAATGGTTTTGGGAAAACTGAATACCTATGAATGAAGGTGACCCCTACCTCATACCATACCAGGTGTAAATGAATTCACAATGGATCAAAGACCTAAACGTAAGAACCCAAAGTAAAAAAACCTAAAAGAAAATATAGGAAAGCTACCCCAGGACCTTGTGCTAGACAATTGTTTCTTAGACATTGCAAAATACCACAAGGAGCACACAAAAAGGAGGTAAATGGGACTTCATCAAAACTAAAATTTTTGTGTGTCAAAGGACTTCATTGTGTAAGTAAAAATATAATCTACAAATGCAAAAAAATATTTAGAAACCGTACATCTAATATTGACTTACTCTGCAGCATATACAAATAATTCCTACAATTCAACAACAAAAAGACAAACAACCTCTTTAAGAAATGGGTAAAAGACTTGATAGACATTTTTACAAAGAAAATAATCAAAAGGTCAATAAGCACATGAAAAGAAGATCCATATCACTGGTCATTAAAGAAATGCAAGTGAAAACCACAATAAGTAGCTACAAACACAATTTCTATAACAAAAAATGCATAAAAAATAAAAATGAGATATCATTGGATAAATATTAGAATGGTTACTATTAAAATAAAGGAAGTACCCCACAGGTTTTCTGCAGAGGATGGGAAAAATAGGAACTCTATTACATTGCTGGTGGGGATGTAAAATGGAGCAGTCACCATTTTCCACTTTGAGGATATTCCTCAGTAGTTAAGTATATAATTATCACGACCATGTGACCTGACAATCTCAAGTCTAGGTAAATACCCAAAATAGTTGAAATCGGGTTCAACCAGGTATTTACACACCAATGTTTGTAGTGGTATTCACCTATGCCAAAAGATGGAATCCACCAAAAGATTAGTAAACAAAATAAAATGGAGTATTATTTAGCATTAAAAAGGAATGAAGTTCTCGTGGATGCTACAAAATGAACGAAGCCAGACGTAGAAGGATAAATATTGTATGAGCTCAGAAAGATTAGTAAGCATATACTAATTTACTGTCAGAACCTAGAATACAGATCACAGGGCTGGGATGGGAGTAGAGAATGGAGAGTTAATGCTTTATTGTAGAGTTTCTGTTTCAGGTGATGGAAAGTTTTCAATAACGATAGGGGTTATAATAGCACAACATTGTGAATGCAATTCACCCATTCCATTGTGCATTTGAATATGTTTAAAATGGGGGAGTTTTAAATCGTACATATGTTAGTAGTATAAAAATTAAGCAAAAACACACTGTTGTACAACAGAAATAGCAAAATCCAATGTGAACTATGTACTATAGTTAATATTATAATAATGTTGTTCATCAATTTTGACAAAGTTACTACAATAGAGACAATTGTTAATAATAGGGAAAACTGTGAATGAGAGGGGCTATGTGGGAACTTTATATTTTTCTTCATGATTTTCTTTAAATTTACTTCTTTAATAAAAAATAAAGAAACTTTCAGTTGCCCAGTGGTGGAATGCAGGAGACCAGGGTTCGAATCCCAGCCCATGCACCCAAAAAATAAAAATAAAAAATAAAGAAAGAAACTTAATTTCCCATTGTTAGGTTGCCAAATGAAATAAAATTGCCCAGGGGATGTTACGGGTGAAGATGGGAAACTCGTGAATTATCAGGGGAAGTTTTCATGAAAAGTGTTACACTGAGGTCTGACTCTAATGTTTGACCTATTTCTAAGGTTAAATCCCACAGAGAGACAGTATTCATTGGTTAAGAACAAACTTTCTGAATTGGGAGTTTTAATCAGAAGAACTCCTGTTTCCTTTGAATTTTATCTATTATTATAATAATGTTCTACCAATTTGACTCAGTGTCTTACTCTACATTATCTCTGTGATCTTGAGTTTTCTAGTTTCTCTGAGTTCTTACTTCCTGATCTTTCACTAAGCAAAAATGAAACTAATCACTTAGATTTGTTATGGAAAAATTAAATGTAAATAAAATGCTTAACTTGTGTGGACTATTGTAAAATCACACTTGGATTATTATTCAATGACATCGAAGTCATTTTCCAGCTCAAAGGCCTTATTAATTTAATATACTTGAGAATATACTTGAGAAAACCAATATACTTGGTTTTCTTGTTGTTCAGACTGTACCTCACGGTTACTTTCTATTAATCTATTTGTCAGTACTTACAACTATTCCTGAGCACAAACATCATACCAATAACTATAACAGACATGTGGTTACAAGCATGGATAAGATATAATCATGAAAATTTAAAAGTACCTGTTGTGATGAGTAAAAAATATTTAGTAAAATTGGTCTTACAGAAAGGAATATGACCCAGATGAAATTGTGGGCATCATCGAACTTATTTCAATCACATAAATCTAGAATACATTTCTACAAATGAATTCTCAGGGCAACATTTGCAAAGGAAACATATATTCTATCACTTCTGAGTATATATATGTTAAAGGTATGGCATAAAATACATTATTATAAAATATTCGAGCACTACTAAAGACAACTAACAGTAAGTCAAGTTCTATTTGTACAAAGTTAACATTTCTTGATAGAAAATGTAAAAGGTGACCAAACATAGAGGTTAATAAACAGTAGACAGGGCAGGAAGGGCCTCAAAGGAAGATTCAGTTAATTGTTTTAAAATAAAACCATATGAAGTTAAAATGATGTTTTGGTCCTCAATATCATGAGTCTTGCTACTCTTGTCAGTCCTCCAATGATTCTGTCAATATGGTGTGGCCACCCTGCTGAAGAGTCTCCCCAGGGCCGTTTGCATATCCTTGTTCCGGAGACTGTAGATGAAGGGATTTAGCATGGGGGTTACCACTGCATACATCACTGAGGCCGTAAGGCTTTTCCTAGAGGACGGTGTGGCTGCAGAACTCAGGTAGATCCCGAGGGATGTGCCATAGAACAAGGAGACAACCAAGAGGTGAGATCCACAGGTGGAAAAGGCTTTGTATTTGCCCCTGGTTGATGAGATCCTCATAATGGAAGAGACAATCTGAGAATAAGAGAAGAGTATCCCAACAACGGGAAAAACACCTAGAATAGTGACCACAAAATAAACCACTATGTTATTGCCCAGAGTGTCAGAACAGGCGAGTTTCAGGACCTCAGAAAGATCACAAAAAATGTGTGGGATCTCTGTATTTGCACAGAAGGATAGCCTCAAAAGAGGCAGGGTTTCAAGGAGGGAGCCTAGGATACTGAAGCCCCAGGACCCCAGAACCAGCAGGACACAGAGTTGGGAGTTCATGATGACCGTGTAGTGCAGGGGGTGACAGATGGCCACGAAGCGGTCATAGGCCATTGTGGTAAGGAGCAAACTGTCCAGGCATCCAAAAACAATGAAAAAAAATATCTGGGTGATGCAGCACGAATAGATGATAACTCTGCTGTGTGTCTGGATGTTCTGAAGCATCTTTGGGATGGTAGTGGAGGTGAAACAGATATCACAGAAAGACAGGTTGGAGAGGAAAAAATACATGGGCATGTGGAGGTGGGAGTCTGATACAATGGCCATGATGATGAACAGGTTCCCAGTGAAGGTGATTAGATACATGGACAGAAATAGTCCAAAGAAGAGAGGATGCATGCCATGTTCTTCTGAAAAGCCCAGGAGGAGGAAGTTTACAACTCTTGTTTGGTTCCTTATTTCCATGTGACAGGTTGATCTCTCTAGAATAAGGAGAACAAAAGCAGCACATAACTCCAAAACTATTTTTCGCAAATGACCATGATATCCTTCATCTGAAACCAGGAGGCCTAACATGTTATTCCTCTTGCCTAACCATCAGAAGTCTCTGGCAAAAAATTGCATTTTCTGCTGCTACCTGGAAACTTTGTCTCCAGATCACAGCTTCTCAAATCATGTCCCTTGGACTAATAAGGCTGATATCATTTTGGAACTTGTTAGAAAACACATTTTCAACTCCCAAACCATACCTAAAGAATCAGTATATCCTAGAGCAGAACCAGTAATAAATGTTCAAACAATCCTCCTTGGGATTTTTGATGGGTACTCAAGTTTTAGCACCTCTACTCCAGGAGCTGACTTGCAGCAAACCATTCACCTCATCCCCACCCATCTTATGGTTATTGTTTGCCTTTCTTTTCATTGCTGTGGGAATGGGAAATTCCTTAACTCCAGGGAAGATGTCTTCAATCATGGAAAAGTTATTTCTTTTATTACCCTGCCTTGGTATAATTTCCATATGTTTGTTTTTCTGGAGACTTCTCTGGTCCAGTTGTTTAAAAATATTAATAACTGCTGTAATGAGTAATCATTGTTTTATTTCATATATGTGACAGTTTTTTTCCTGACAAAATCAACACTAATGGAGTCTAAATATTGACTGTTCTCTTCTCAAATAAGAGAATCACATGCACATTTTCTGACATATCCAAACTCCGTCATATTCAAAAGTATCCACCCTATAGAAGTGATATATTATATTTAAACACTTCCCTTTTTTTTGGACATCGACATCCTAATTTTTCTTTTAGATAAATGTTGATTAGCTTCTTTTCATTTTATATTTCTCTCTATGATTTATCTGCAAATACCCTTTACTCAGCCTTAAAAATTTATGTGTTTTCTTTATCACAACCTTTTTAATGAACTTTTGTGTCATGAGTTTTATGCTCTTTCATAAAGGAAGCTCCTAAATTTTTATCCAAGCTTTTTCATTGTCTATCACCATATTATATTTTAATGTTGATTAGAGAAGTTCACCTAATATTCTGACTTAAGTTTATTTTTAGTTCAAGTTCATTCTTCCAGAACAACTTTAGTATCATCTAGCTGTGTTGCAAAAAAAAAATTACATTGGAATTTAAAGACATAATTCATTATATTATATGTTATTTCATAAAGATTTAACACCTTTCTTATGTTCAGATTCACATTCCAGTAACTGGAATTTTCATCCAGATATTTAAGCTCATTTTTTGGTAAAATTTCCTATAAGTTTTAAAATACACATACCATGTTAATTTCTTGATAACCACATTTCAGGGTATTATATTGTTAATGCAATTAGGAATCAAGTATTTCACTGATATTGCTATTGTTTTAGGAATCTTTTTTTATTTTCCTGATATCATTATTTATGATCATGATAATTTTCAAGATTCCCTTAGTTTATTATTACTCATTTCCACCTACTCACTCTAAAAACTGTTAGTTCACTGCACCTGTATCTCTTACTGGTTTGACATTCCCCAATACCATGAAAAATAAATGGCAAGCACTTCACACATACTAGGATTGGTATATTAAAGAACATAAGTGTTGGTTAGAATGTGAAGAAATTGAAACATATGTCTTAGCCGCTGAGAATGTGACATGGTGTATTTGCTGTCAAAAATAGATAACATTTCCTCAAATATTAAACATAGGACGATAATATGACCCAGCTCTTTCACTCTTAAGTACATGACCCAAAGAATTGAAAACAGATCCTCAACCACAATCTGTTACATGACCATTCATAGCAACACTATATACTATACCAAAGGGTGAGTTAATCTCAAATATCCATCCATAGATGTATGTATAACACAATGTGTATATAAATACAATGGATTATTGTTCAGCCATAAAAAAAGAAAAAAGCACACATACATGCTACACCAGGAATTAAGCGTATAAACATTATGCTATGTGAGAGAAGCCAGAAGGAATAGGTTCATATTTTAAGATTCTATTTTCATTAAATGTCAGGGACTCGAGTAAGGGGCAAATGGGGGGTGACTACTAATGAGTATGGGGTTAATCTTTGGACAATGAAAAATTTTTGGAACTGAATAGAAGAGTAGGTTACAATGTTGTGATTGTACTAAATGCTCCTCAATTACACACTTTAAAATAATTAATTTTAGTCATACAAATTTCACCCCCAAAACAATATACATTCAAAAGAAAACCTTAAACATCATAAGAGTTGAAAAGGCCCTTTTACTGACATCATTGGGAATTTTCTAGTTTGGCAATTTAATGTGTTGCTCACCATGATTTATGATATATTATTTTTTATCATGGCAACTTGCATTTTTCATTCTTTAATAACTTAATTTTCTAAAATTATACATAAATATTTTATGATTGATTAATATTTAGAAAAATTATTAAATTGTTTCCACATATTGAAAGTAAATATCAAACCATAAATGGGACTCTAGAGACCATGCCCACTATCAGAAAAAGCACAGGTGATTATATAGCTAAAATAAATGCATATAGTGAGAAATAAAATCTTAGAGAAAGTGATTACTGAAAATCAAGACCTTGGTAGATGTAAGAGTAGAAATTGTTAATATTTGGACCATAAGCATGAAAAACATTGAATGATAAATTGTGCCACTTGGAAAATTAAAATCCAAAGCAAAATTAATTAGTAATAATGCTTTTAAAATACAAAGTCCTTACCAAAATGGGGTAAATAGTTGCATTACTCAGAAAATAACATATTAAAATTCATGAAAACAGGTGTACAAAAGTGTAATATATTCTTGACATTTGTGCCATTACTCTTTATCTATGAATTTGAAATTAAACAAGATGTAATTTTCATGTAGAAAATTAAGAAATGCCTTTTTCATAAAGTAAGAATGAAAAATTCCATTATATAATGTTAGAAATAGCATTCTCGTATAGTACTCTAAATTGGTGGCTGGTGGTTTTTTCTGTTCTGGAGAAATTAAATCAACATTCAGATCTTTCATAGCAAACCAAATATGTGGACAAACCCAAAGGAAAGAATAACAAAATGTTAACAGAAATCATGATTTTTGAAGGGGGAACGAGAATATTTACTTTTAGATTGATTTTCTTTTAGTTTATATTTCAATCTGTAAATGAACACATGCATATATTCTATTTCCACGAAATAAATCCTTGAGAGATTGAAGATATTCTTAATAGAAACCAAAAAACAAACAGAGAAAGTAGGAGGAAATAAATAGATGACTTTGAATTGTATGAATTAAAAAGAAGAACAATTGAAGGACTGGAGAATAAATCTTGGAGCTATTTCCTTGGTCAAACCAATAAATACAGAAGGTGAGACAGAAGTTTACTTAAAAGAAAGAAAGAGAAAGAAAAGGAATGCTTAAAATTAGGAAAACAGCAAATGACCACAGATATTAAAAAATGCTATTTTTGTAAGATAATATTATTTATACTTTTGTCTTAAATTTTGAAAGATCCAGGAACATAATTGATCTCTGAGAAAATAGAAATGTTCAAAGCAATTCAAGAAGGATGACAAGAAATTTATAACAAGGGAAATAATTAAGTAAATAATAAAGCTTACCTTCCAAAATGTCCAGGTGTTACCCTTTGGTAGGAACTATAGAATTTCCTTTTAAATTATGAAGAAGAAAAGTAAGTCTTTGGTCAACAATATCATTTGTCAAGAGTCTGGATTTCCAACAAATGAACCATAAATAGAAAAATAAAAACGATCATAAGTATCAAAAAGCAATTTATATGCTGATAATGGATTGGATGCAAATAAAACATTGTTACCTTAAGACCTATTTTAATGGTGTACAGTTTTACTAAAGCAGTTAATATACAAAATAAGTATAGGAAAACAGTAACATTCATATGCATTCTTTTAATCATTTATCACAACAAAGACAATTATTTCAAATTTTATCATCATATGAAATACATGGAAGAGGGATTGAAAATCTTCCCATAAATATAATAGCTAAAATCTATAAAGGTCTTTCCACATGCCAAGCACTGTTCTATGTTTTATATGCATTAGTTCATTTTATCACCACCCTAATTGTTTTTAATTTAATGGGTGAAAATTTATTTACAGAAAAGTAAAGATAATGAACATGTCATCAGTGTTCACTAGATATGGAACCTTTTGTAAATACTTCGTATTCATTGCATCTCTTAACGTAAGCCTCTTAATAGCCCTATAAAGTAGATATTACTATAATCCTCACTTTACAAATGTGAAAATTAAAGAATAGAAACATTAAGTAACTATCAGAAGATGAATATCTTTAAAGACTTAGTTACACATAATGATTGAAAATTTTTACTGAAATAATTAATGAGTATGAGTTTACAGGTAAATTAATGCAGGTGCATCTCTGAGAGGAGAGAATGATGTCTCTCATAATGGCTATGGACAAAAGATTAACATGGCTGGGTGAGAAACTATTGAGAGATGCCGAGACCTAAGAACAGACTTATTTGAACTAAGGAAGGAGAGATAACACTCACTCAGAACTGAGAGTCAGGCCACAGAGAAAGAACAGGAGAGAGAATGATGCACAACTCTGTACAATTTCTGATGTGGTGGAAGGTTTCTATAAGGTTATCCCCATTTGTACCATGAGAGCTCAACTTCTGAGAGCTCTGCATGCCTCCACACCTGTATTTCACAGCAGGTGCTCAGAAAACTTACCTAAGCCTCTAATTTCATGGTTCTTTCTTCTCTGTGTGAAGCTGAACTCAGTTGCAATGATGGACAACCAGAAGACATAATGTATAGGCTGTCTGAAGGAACTCATTAAATGTCTTTCTTCTTCGAAGAGTAAGGCTGTCAATGAGAGGAATAGTGGCCATATTTATGCTTTATTGATCCTCACACGTTAAATTATAATAATTACTCATTAAATCAATATTTCTTTTGTTAATATATTCTCTGAGCAATTTGATTCCCATGAGTAAGGCAATCCAACAGAAAGGAACTTCTTATCTGCAAATTTTATATCCTTGACTGTAATTGGTTTTCCAATATGTCACATTTTCCTTGGTACACCTTCCTCCAAGCATTATTTTACCATGGGTCAGATCTTAATTGTTAATTATAGTCCCCCATGAATGTTTCCTAAAATTTGGAGATAGAGTTTTTTGGTTTATGAAAAGCATGAATGAGCTCATTTTGCAAGATGCAATACAAAAAATTAAGAAAATATGAAAGTAGGCATTAATGGAAAACAAGAAGGGGAAAAAACCTATAAAAATACAAAGAAAATAATAAAATGGCATAAGAGTTTTGTTCATTATCAGTAGTTAATTTACATGTAAATGGATTAAGAATTTTTAAATATGACAAAATATGTTGTTTTCAAGAGACCCATCTTAAGACCAAAGGCATAAGTAGACTGAAAATAAAAGGATGAAAAAAATATATACCTCACAAATAGTAACAACAAAGGAGCTGGGTAGCTACAATAATGCTGGATAAAATAGGTTTTAAGGAAAAAACTTGTACTAGGGAAAAAAATATCAGTACACAATGATAGATCAATTCAGCAATCGTAAATATATATGTGCCTAGCATCAGAACCTCAAAATATATGAAGCAAATATTGACAGAATTCAAAGCAGAAATAAATGGTTCTATATTAATGGAATATTTTAATACATCTCTTTCAATAATGAGCAGAACATCTAGAGAGAATATCTAAAAGGAAATAGAGAACATGGGCATGACCTTACAAGAAAATGCACACTCTTCTCTAATGCACATGGAACATTCTACAGGATATACCAAGTATTAAGTCACAGAACAACTCTCAATAAAATAAAAAAATTGAAGTCATATAATGTATCTTCTCTGATCACAATAGTATGAATCTAGAAATGAAAAGCAAAGGTAGTACTGGAAAATTCACTAATATGTGGAAATTAAAGAGTGAACTCTTAAAAACCAATCAGTGAATAAAAAAAATCACAAGAGAAATTACAAAATGCTTGAGCAAATGAAAATGAAAACCCAACATGACAAAACTTATGGGATGCAGCAAAGGCAGCACAGAAAGGGGAATTCATAGCTCTAAATACTTACACACACAAAAAAATGAAAAAATATCTCAGATCAGACATTGGACATAACAACTGGAGGAGAAAAATAAAAGAGCAAACAAAGCCACAGTAAAGGAAAAGAAGGAAGTAACAAAGACTAGAGCAGAAATAAATGAATTAGAGGATTAAAAAAATAACAGAGTCGACAAAATCAAAAGTTGCTTTAGCAAGTGTAGTGTCACTCAAATATAGTTTAACAGGGGGCAGGGTGGGCTTCGGGAAAGGGGCTTTCATGGTTAATTAGTGTAAAGTTTCTGTTTGTGTTGATGGAAAATGTCCATTAATGGATAGTAATGATAGTAGCACAACATTGTGAATGTAACCAATACTACTTAATTATATATCAGAACGTGATTAAAAGGCAACATTTTAGATTTTATGTATGTTATTGGAATATATTAAAAACTGACAAAACCTTAAGTCAGTATGACCTCAACAGTGAAGCCTAATATAAACTATGGACAATATTATTGGTATAATTATAACAATACTATTACATCAATAGTAACAAAGTGTACCACACCAATGCAAAGTACTAATAGGAAAAACGTGGCTGTGTGGGAGGTGATTTGTGGGGTGGGGAGTCTGTATTTTCTGCTGATTTTTCTGTAAACCCAAATTTCTCTAATTGAACGATGAGAAAGATATTAAGACATTCCCAGATAAACAAAAGCTAAGGGGTTTTTCACCACGAGATCAGCGCTACAGGAAATGCTAACAGACACCCTGCAGGTTGAGAGGGAAGGACTCCATCTCACTGACTGAGGCCACATTAAGACATAATGATCTCTAGTACACACAGAGACTTGGATAGGAATGTTCATTAAGCTTTATTCAAAATGCTGAAGTAGCTCATCAACCAGAAGTAGATAAGTAAGCTGTGGCATATAAATACAATGGAATACTACTCAGCAACAAAAAAGGGACAAACTATTGAACAGGTGCAACAACATGGATGAATCTCAAAAACAGACTGAGCAAAAGAAGCCAGATCTGAATGACTTTGTATTCCATGGTTTCATTTATATGCAATTTTACAACAGGCAGAAGTAATCTGCAGTGACAGAAACTTGATCAGTGGTTCCCTGGGGCCAGGAATGGGGGAGAATGGGTACAGACTGCAAAGGGGTACAAAGGAACTTTTTAGAGAAATGGAAATGTTCTATATCTTAATTTTGGAGGAAGTTACATGGGTGCATGCTTTTGTCAAAACCCACTGAATCATGTACTTAATATGGATGTATTTTATTACGTGCAATTTATATCTCAATAAATAATTTTAAAGAGATATCTAGTGGAGATGATAGCATGAGCATGGGTAAATATAAATACAAGCATGACTTCATTTTTTATTTATAACTCCACTTTTTCCTTCCTGCAGGATCTAAAGGCAAATGCATAAACTTCAAAGATATATCAATGATTTTGGACTTACAAGGTGAAATATGTAACATGTGACAAGAACTACATTGAAGTTCAGGGATAGAAGGTTACAGCACATCATTTATATGTGCAATTGATCGATATTGGTATCAAAATGAAGTATGCTTTTATAGATGTAGGATGTTAAATCAAACCCTATATTAACCACAAAGATATCAGAGGATATGCAAACTAATGGAGACATCAGTAGAGTGTACATTATTCCATTAAAGAGTAGGGCAGGGATTTGAGGCAGTTAATGTAAAAAGGGTGTATGACTAATGTGAAAGGAAATTCCTGGCAATAGATTGTGGTGAGGGTTTTACAATGTTGTCAATGTGACTAATCCCACTGAAAGTTTTGCTTTGGAGTCATCGGGATGAAAAGGCTTATGTTATATATATTTGTCCACAATTAAAAAGAAAGAGAAAAATGAAGGAAAGAAGGCAGGAAGAAATAAAGAAAGAGGCAGAGGGAGGGAAGGAAGGAAGAAAGGAAGGAAGGAGGGATGGAAGGAAGAAAAAGAATGAGAGGAGCTAAAGAGATAATGACAACTAAATGCAATATGTAACTCTGGATGGGATCTAAGAATGGAGGAAATAACGTTCAAAAATTATTAGGAAATTTGAAATATAGAGGAGAAGATTTAGATAAATGATAAATTTCTTCAAAAGGCCAATTAAGAAAATTATATAAGTAAATATCTTTATTCTTAGGAAATGTATATGTTAGTATCATGCATTCAAGTAATACATGCAAACTATTCACAAATATTCAGAAAAATATGATGATCATGATGACAGGTGGGTAAATAGAAAGAAAGAGATTTATGGTGGATTGATAGATAAAGAGACAGAATAGCACAGCATATGTGACAAAATGTTAAAATTTGAGATATGGCAATCTGGGTGTTGGAGTATTTTGGAGCTGTAGGGATTTGCATTATTTTTAGAGTTGTCCTGAAATTGTGAAAGTATTTCAAAATAAAAAGTTATAAAAATGTCTCCATTGGGAATCATGAACAGGGTTAAACCCTGACTGGTTACCCTGAAACATGAGAAGTCACAGTTAAAGGTTTTACTTTCTTCTGGGAAAAAAAAAAGGAGTCCAAAGGGATAAAAAATATACATTGTATTCCTAAATGGTCTCCAAGGGTCAAAGGTAGCACAAGCATTGTGTTTTTCTCTCTCATTCCCAAAGAATTAAATCTCTCAAGGAGCATGGGAGTTATTTTATTTGTAGTAACTTAAGGGGTTCACTATGGAAAAAAATATTTACTTTTTTTTTTTTACTTTTTACTTACTTAAAGTAATTGTTTTTTTACTTAAAACCAATCATCACTACACATAATAACAATCATCAGTACACATAATAACAATCATCACTACACATAATGATTTATTGATATTCTTGCCTCATTCTCTCTATATATATACATAGAATGTAATAGAATGCCTTAGTGTCAAGGAATTTAAAATTAACTTTACTTGTTTTCCAGGGCCTTCAAGAATAGTTGGAGAAAGTGATTAGTCAAAAATATTTGTTGATTGACCAAAAGAAAGTTAAACAGTCTAAGCGTAAGAAAATCTTTGGTGTAAGAGACTGACCAACTGTCTAATCCGTGACAGCAGAACAATGAAGATAGAGTACATGTTTCCTTGAATTTTTAGTTAAATGTATAGCTAATTATACATTTATATATAAAGTATAATTAAATCCTATATAGTAGGATTCAACTCATTAAAAAAGTTTAAAAACCAAACGACATAATTACTTTTACTTTAGAATCACTGCATTACTCTTGTGTCTTTAAAGGGTACACAGATATAGGAAACCAAACGAATGTTCCAGAATTTATCCTCCTGGAACTTTAAAAAGAAGCAAATCTGCAGCTTCTTCCTACTGGGCAATTCCTTTCCATGTACCATCATTTCACTTGGAACTATCTCATTATGCAAGGTATGAGCACCGACTCCTCATCCTCTCCAGACTCTCTGGTTTGTATATCCGTCTCACCTACACCACTGTCCCAAAGCCACTGGTGAGCATTCAGACTCAGACAAAAGTAACAATCTACAAAGTCTGCCTGATTCAGGTATAGCTTTATTTTGGGTGATCATTATGTAGCTACCTCTTGGCCATAAGGGCATATGATCATTTGTAGTCTGATGTCACCCACTATACTATACAGTAACCAAGAACCTTAAGGACATGGCCTGCTGCTGCTGGCATAGGGATCATCGAGTGTTTGGGTTTCTCCATTACTTGTTTTTGTGATTTTGTTACTATCTTTTTGTATAGATTTTTAAATCTCCCACTTTCTCTGTGAACTACTAATCAGATAGCTCAATTGGCTTGTTCTGACACCTTCTTTCATGACCCAGGGATGTATTTTATATTTGGACTTCTAGGCATTATTCCACTAACTGGGATCTTTGCTCTTACTCTAAGGTGTACCCTTCATTTTGAGAATTTCCTTAGTGGGGGGTAAGTACAAAGCCTTTTCCACTTGTGGTTCTCACCCCCCAGCAGTTTCCTTCTTCTGTTGTACAAGTCTTGAAGTGTATTTAGTTCTCCTACTACCCAAAACTCTGTCAAGTGAAATAGCCTCAGTCAAGCATATGCTCATCAAATCCATGCTGAACTTTTTTATCTACAGTCTTAGAAATAAATAAGGACATAAAGCAGGTCTTACATCACACTTTTCTGTTGAAAAGTACTCTCTTCATAACCAGATATTTTGTATCAATATTACAGAAGTCCTCATGAATATTATGATTTAATACCCTGGAACCTAAGTCATGATACTTTTATCAGATCATTGAGTGATATTGTGCAATTTATCTGTATTTGAGGGTTCACTCTTTCTAACTTTAATGTTATAAATAACTGTTTTGTCTGTGATTTTCTTAAAAAAATGACCCCTCTATATTTTCTATGTTCAGTGTAAATTCACAATCCACTGCATGACTATTCAGCAGTAAAATATATAATATTTACCTTAAGTACTTTAAATTGGGCACTTATAAAACCTTTGAAAACCTGGAGGATTAAATATCTATCAATGACCCTGTCACATAGAACCAGGTGCCTCATGATATATGCTAATGGAAAAAAATAATTTATCAAAGGCTGTGCACCCATTGACATGTTTTGTGCTTATCTACTTAAGTAGGAGGCCACAATTAGAAATAGCATTTCCAAGTGATTAAATGTAATATTCCACATTTAGTCTCCAATGTCTAATGTTCTTCTACACATACAAAATATAATTGGGGTTATGATAGAAACCCAAACCACTTGAACATTTAATCTTTGATAGTATCATTATTTTCATTATTCCACCAAGGATATTTCATTTGTGATAAATTTGTCAAAGATCCCTATCCTTCAAGCTATGTGGATTCAAATGATGGCCCTGCTCTCTGTTACATTATCAATGACTACTGCTTTGATGTGTGCACATTGTCAGGTTGAAATACACCATAAATGGTCTAGCTTTTAACAATGGGGACTTACTGAGTTTCAAGTTACAATTCTAAAGCCATGAAAATGTCAAAATTAAGGCATCAATAAGGAAATATCTTCTAAGAGAAAAGGTTGCTGGCATTTGATTTCCGTTGTCACATGAGAATGTGCATCTGCTCATCCTCCAAAATGTCTCTGTGGGTGTTTTCTTTCTAATTTTCTCTCTCTTAATGGGCTCCAGCAAGTGCCAAGAGATGTGCCTTGAATTGGGTACTTCACGTCTCAATTGAAACAACCTAACCAAAATATTCAACGTGCAACCAGGTTGGATTAAAAGAGCATGGCCTTGGACTTTTGGGTAGATGGTGGAGCAGAGTGGAATGATTTCATTCCTACTCCATGGAACAAGATAGAGGGTGGGGAGAAAATGACAAGGACCATGATCCTGGGGAATGAGTAACCAAACACGGTCTCTAGGGAGTTTTGGAGAAGAGAGACATGGGGGAAGGGCCTTGGGGATGGGGAAAGTGGGGTGGGTTAGCTGACCATGCTCCCCCCCCAAGGACAGGCTGCAGCACGAGGGGAGGTGTGATTGGAGGGAACTGACCATCCCTCTGCTCCAGCCTGTCCCAGCAGCTGGCTGGGAAAACCCCTCCTCCTGGGTCCACAGTTGAGAGCGCCTGCGGGGAGCTTGGAGGCAGAAGCAATCATCCACCATGGGGGCCAGGTCCTCAGGTGCTGGAAGCAGTCACCCAAACAAGGCTGGTGCTGCAGGTCAGCTGATCCCCTGTGCACTGGTCAGCTCCCCAGTCCCACCAGCTGCTTCAGACCAGGAGGGGTGGGTCTGCGGGAGGAGGACCCTCGGGAGCGCCACCTGTTGGTGAGACATGGTAAGTGCCAGCCAGCTACTACAGTCTGGGAGGAGAGAGCCTGACGGGAGAAGGTGCCTCGGCACCACCATCTGTTGGCCAGAAGGGGTAAGTGCAAGCAGGCTAACTCCCTATCTGCCAAGGTTTTTAATTATTTTTCGTAATATTCATTTTTCTTTTCCCCTTTTAAAATATATTTTCTATATATTTTTATTAGTACTATAATGGTTTTGTATTATATATTATTCCTATTTTTATCGATGTGTTATATTTTTATTGATTCTTTTTTATTTCATGTATTATTTTTTGACATAAACTATTGTTTTAATATCATTAAAAAAACCAACTGTAAATAGACCACATAATATATGTGGGCAAAAAGTGACTCCTTAAAACACTAAATATATAATAATCAGTGCATATTATCAGCATTTATAGGATTTAAATCAAAATGATGACATCCTAAAATGTATTCCTTTTAGAGAACAGATTTATCAATAAAATATTGCATGTTTTTTAATACTTTGGTACAGTATTTCATATATTGCAGGACAAGTAAAGGTAGAACTAGTCATCAGCTTGATAAAGGATCCCTATTCTTTAGCTTTTTAAAGAAATACTTTTATCTACAAATCTTCATGCACATACAGTCCATACATGGTGTACAATCAGTGGCTCATAATGTGATCACATAGTTGTGTATTCTCCACCGTGATCATTTTTAGAACATTTGCATCACTACAGGAAGAGAATAAAAAGAAAAAAGAAAAAACTCATGCATTCAATACCTTTTTCCCCTTCTTCTCATTGACCACTAGTATTTCAATCTACACAATTTATTTTATTCCTTATCCCCCCTATTATTTACTTCTTTTTATCCACATTTTGCACTCATCTGTCCATACCTTGTATCAAAGAAGGATCAGACACAAGGTTTTCACAATCACAAGTCACATTGTAAAAGTTATATAGTTACATAATCATTTTTAAAGAATCAAGGCTACTGGAATACTCAACAGTTTCAGTTACTTCCCTCCAGCCACTCCAATAAACCATAAACTCAAAAGGAATATCTGTGTAATGCATAAGAATAACCTCCAGGATAACCTCTTGACTCTGTTTGAAATCTCTCAGATTATGAAACTTTTATTTTGTTTCATTATTTTTATTCTTCTATTTTATTTCATTTATTTTTTTCTTAAATTTTCTCTCCCTTTGGTGACCACCAGTCTGGGTTCACTCCCAACATATCTTGAGGTATCTCCTTTGACTCTGTGACCTACTAATGTTGATATGTGTTTTTGTCATTGTTTTTTCATATGTTTGTTATATTCTCATTTTATTTAATTTTTCCTTTTATTTTGGGTGCACAGGCCAGGAGTTGAGCCTAAGTCTCCCACGTGGTGGGTGACCATTCTACCACACATGCATCCTGGCTTAGCTTCTGTTCTGGTTTGCTAGCTGCCAGAATGCAACACACCAGAGATGGATTGGCTTTTAATAAAAGGGGATTTATTTTGTTAGTTCTTCAGAGGAAGGGCAGCTAACTTTCCACTGAGGTTCTTTCTTACGTGGGAAGGCACAGGATGGTCTCTGTTGGCCTTCTCTCCAGGCCCCTGGGTTCCAACAACTTTCCTTTGGGTGATTCCTTTCTGCACCTCCAAAGGCCTGGGTTGAGCTGCGAGTGCTGAGATGAGGTATGCTGAGCTGCTTGGGCTGTGCTATGTTGAGAATCTCATTTAAGCGCCAGTCAATTATTTCAAACATCATTCATTGCAGCAGGCCCACCTCCTAGCAAACTGCAGATGTAATTAGGAACAGATGAGGTTCACGTACCATTGGCTCATGTCCACAGCAACAGAACTAGGTCCCTTCACCTGACCAAGTTGACAACTGAATCTAACTACCACAACCTTCAAGATGAATTCTATCCATGAGATATAAACCTTGATTTGGTAGGGAATAATTGACAAAGCAGGTATAAAAGTAAACTCTCAATGCAAAACTAAGTAGATACAAAACTTTAGATGAGTGAAGGAAACCAAATTGCAAAAGAGTCATATCAAAATAATTAAGTGCCCTGAACACAACAGAAAAATCACAAAGCACATGAATATCTAAGCAGAAGTGGTCCTGCCAAATAACAATTCAAAATTCCAGAGGGGACCTAGAATATGGAAAAACCACTCAAGTATATTTATAAAGAAAAGAAAGATATTAAAAGGATGCTAGAAGAACATAAAGCAGAATTTGGAAGTTTAAGTAGAAAAATGGCAGATTTCACAGAAATGAAAGATACAGTAGAACAAATTAGAAATATAGTAGAGATACATGATAACAGATTTGAAGAAGCAGAAGAAGAATAAGTGAGTTAGAAGAAAGAACAATTGAACTAGAGTGCACAAAATAACAAATAACAATAAAGATGGGAAAATGCACGTGAATATAGGGAAATGATAACAAGAGCCACACAAATAGAAGAATCGTTTATGTCCCAGAAAGAGAAGAGAAGATTAAAGGGCTAAGAAAGTTACTTAAAGATATAATTGGGGAAAACTTCCCAACTTTTATAAAAGACATAAATATACAAATCTAAAAGGTGCAATGAATTCCAAAGAGAATAAATCTATATAGGTCTACAAAAAGACACATGGTAATTAAAGTGTCAAATGTTGAAGAGAATAAAAAGTCCTGAAAGTAGAAAAAGCAATCTGTTATATACAAGGGAAAACACATAAGACTGACTTCAGACTACTCAACACGTACCATGGAAGCAAAAAGGCAAGGGTATGATATATTTAAGATCCTGAATGGGAAATACTTTCAGCCAAGAATTCTTTCTCCAGCCAAATTATTCTTCAAAATTGAGGGAGAGATTAAAATCTTCAAAGACAAAGATTGAGTCAATAAAAGACCACCCCTAACAGAAATCCTAAAGGAAGTCCTATCAGCTGGAAAAGAAAAAAGAAAAAAAGACAGGTGAGGGAGATTTGGAGGAGGGCACAGAATTTAAGAATATGAGTAAGAGTAATTTAAAGGATAAAAAGAGAGAGAGAAGAAAAAGAATATACTGGTCCGACAAATAAAAACTAAAGTATAAGATGGTAGGGTCAGGAAATGTTTTTATAGTAATTACTTTGAGCATTAATCTCACCAATTAAAAAGTACAGACAGGCAGAAAGGATTAAAAGCATAATCCATGTAAATACTATTTACAAGAGACACATCTAAGACTCAAGGACACAATTAGATTGAAAGGGCAAGGATGGAAAATGATCTTTTATGCAAATTGTAACCAAAAGAAAACAAGAATATCAATACTACTGTCTGACAAAATGACTTTAGATATAAAAACCCATACGAGAAAAGAAGGACACTACATAATAATAAAAGGGGCAATTCACCAAGAGTAAAGAACAATCATAAATGTCTACACTCCCAATTAATGAGCTCCAAAGTATATGAAGCAAACATTGGAAAAACCGTAGGGACCAATAGACATTTCAACATTAATAGTGGGAGATTTCAAATACACCACTCTCCACTATAGACAGAACAACCAGACAGAGGATTGACCAGGAAATAGAGGACCTAAACAATGGAACAAATGAATTAGACATAATATATATGTATAGATCATTACACCCCAGAACACCAGGATATGCATTCATCTCTAGTCCATATGGGGCATTTTTCAGGACACGTCATTCTTCAGGATGGCTGGTATAAAAACTGAGCCTTCATAAATTTAATAGGAATGAAATTATCCAAAGCACTTTTTCTGATCACATTGGAATCAACAAGGAACCAGAGCTGTCACAAATATATGGACATTAAACAACACACTCTTTTCATAAGTAATCAGTGGGTCAAGGAAGAAATTTCTGGAGAAATGGGTAATTGTCTGTAGATGGATGATAATGAGACTATAGCATATAAAACCTATGAGATATGGTAAAGGAAGTGCTGAAAGGGAAATTTATTGCACTAGACGTCTATATTAAAAAACAGAATGAGCAAAAGCTTGAGGATTTAATTTCCCACTTGGAAAATTTAGAGAAAGAACAGCAAACTAACCCCAAAGCCAATAAGAGAAATAATAAAGATTAAAGCAGAAATAAACAAACTGGAGAACAATGAAAATATAGAAAGAATTTTAAAAAAGCTGATTCTTTGAGAATATCAATAAAATTGATGGACCCCTATCTAGACTAAAAGAAAAAATGGAGATGATGAAAATAAACAGAATCAGAAATGAGAGATCATTACAACAGATCATGAAAACATTTTTAAAGTCACAAGAGAATATTATGAACAACTACATGCCAACAACCTAGACAACTTAAATGAAATGGAAAAATTCCTAGAAACACATAAATTAATGGTTCTGACTCGAGAATAAATAGAAGATTTCAATGTACCAATTAGTAAGTAAAGAAATTCAATAAGTTATCAAAAGCTTCCCACAAAGAAAATTCCAGGAGCAGATGGCTTCACAGGTGAATTTAATCAATCGTTTCAAAGAGCACTAACACCAATCCTGCCAAACTCTTCCAAAAAAATTGTGAAAAAGTGAAGTCTACCTAACTCATTTTATGAAGCTAACCTCATTCTAAAACCAAAATTGGATAAAGATGCTACAAGAAAGGAAAATTATAGGTCAATCCTTTAAAGAACACAGATTTAAAAATTCTTAACAAAATACTAACAAATCAAATCCAATGACATATTAAAAACATTATACATCATGTGAAAAATCACATGTTCATATTGATTGATACTAAAAAAGCATTTGAAAAAAATCCAAGTTCTTTTCCTGATAAAACTTTTCAAAATTGAGGAATCAAAGAAATTTTTCTCAATATCATAAAGGATATATATGAAAAACCCATAGCCAGAATCATACTTCACAGTAAGAAATTGAAAGCATTCCCTCTACAATAGGAAATGAGACAAGGATGACCATCTAAAATCATCTCCACAAGGAAATTGAATTTCTGCTGTTACTGATAAGGAATCAAAGTTCTAAATGATTTATTCCATTTCACTAAGGTAATACTCAGTTGGCCATGTACATTAGTAATGGCAGAGGCTGAAATAGTGAATCCATAATTTGACCAGTTAGGATCTCATTTGTGTTGGGCAGGAACATTCTTGCTGCAGAAGATCCAAAATATATACCTGTATTAGTTAGGGTTCTCTAGAGAAACAGAATCAACAGGGAACACTTACAAATATAAAATTTATGAAAGTGTCTCACATGACTGTAGGAACGCAGAGTCCAAAATCCACAGTGCAGGCTGCGAAACCAATGACTCCGATGGATTGCCTGGATGAGGCTCACCAGCCAAAGCAGGAATGGAACCTGTCTCTTCTGAGTCCTCCTTAAAAGGCTTCCCATGATTACATTTAGCATCACTAATTGCAGAAGACAATCCCCTTTGGCTGATTACAAATGGAATCAGCTGTGGATATAGCTGACGTGATCATGACCTAATCCTATGAAATGTCCTCATTGCAACAGACAGGCCAGCGCTTGCCCAATCAGATAAACAGGTACCACAACTTGGCCAATTGTCCGTAACCATGACAGTCCACCCCTTGTCAACTTGGCACCCATATATATATATATATATATATATCACCTTAGACCATACTTAATTTCCAAATGAAAACAAATAAGCACACATTTTTTTCTTTTACTTGACAATACTCAACTGTCCTGCATATAACTGGAAACACATTAAATCTCTCCAGAAAAGGGTGCAAATCCTTGGGCAACATTCATTCTTAAACTTGATATCTTACAACTTAAATAGTATAACATGAACAAAACAGCATTACATTCCTCGTTTCTGTAACTGATCACGTGGTCGAAGTTCATATTTATCACTACCTTCTTCCACTACCCATTCCATGTTCCCTTTCCCCTCAGCAAGCACTTCAGCTGGCTGTGGTTCTTTGCCTGGTGGGGTGACCCAAACCTTCATTCCTGAAGTTTCAGAGCCATTAGTAGTCCTGCCTGGATTGTGTTGTTGCAGTTTTCCATTGATTTTAATCACAGGGCATGGTAGTACTAAAAGATGCCCTAGGGGATCTCCTATATTCCAAGAAAACACTTCTTTACCTCCATTGTGTAATTGCAGTCCTATTTCCCCCTGATAGGGTCAATCACCCCAGCCAGTAATGTAGTCCGTTTCTTGGCTTGTTGATGCAGGGGCATGAGCAGACCAAAGTAACGAGGTGGCAGTCTTGGATTCCAGTTCAATGGAATCATTGTTGTTTCTCCTGGTGGAAGCACTCCCCCTTTTGGAACTAAAATCTGTAGACAAGCAGAGCTCAGAGTCACAGGGACAGGAAGACAAAATTTTCCTAGTGGATTACTAGGGGTAATAGTGAGTGGTGCCACTCTCATTTCCACCCCTTGGTTTTGGGACCCATGGATCCTGGCTATAGGAAAAACAGCACCATACAGCTGATGCTGATTCAGAGCATACACAGCTTCCTGGAGAACACTACTCCAGCCCTGCAAGGTATTGCCACCTACTTGTACCATAACTGAGTTTTCAAAAGGACATCCCACTGTTCTATCAATCCAGCTGTTTCTGGATGATGGGGAACATGGTAACACCACGGAATTCCATAAGCATGTGCCCATTCCTGCACTTCATTTGCTGTGAAGTGTGTTCTTTGATCAGAAGCAATGCTGTGTGGAATACCATGATAATGGATAAAGCATTCCATAGCCCATGGATGGTAGTTTTGCATTCAGGGAAAGCAAAACCATATCCAGAATACATGTCTATTCCAGTTAGAACAAATTGCTTCCCTTTCCATGAAGGGAGTGGTCCAATGTAATCAACCTGCCACCACGTAGCCGGCTGGTAACCTTGGGGATTGTGCCATATCAGGGGCTGAGTGTGGGTTTTTGCTGATGGCAGATTGGGCACTCAGCAATGGCTGTAGCCAAGTCAGCCTTGGTGAGTGTATTAGTTAGGGTTCTCTAGAGAAACAGAATCAACAGGAAACACTTGCAAATATAAAATTTATGAAAGTGTCTCACGTGACCATAGGAATGCAGAATCCAAAATCCACAGGACAGGCTGCAAAGCTGATGACTCCGATGGATGGCCTGGATG
Source organism: Tamandua tetradactyla (assembly GCF_023851605.1). Lineage (NCBI taxonomy): Eukaryota > Metazoa > Chordata > Mammalia > Pilosa > Myrmecophagidae > Tamandua > Tamandua tetradactyla. The sequence continues at coordinate 92,630,575 of NC_135337.1, read as the reverse complement.
AACTCCACAGGAGAGGCTCACCAGCCAAAGCAGGAATGGAACCTGTCTCCTCTGAGTCCTCCCTAAAAGGCTTCCCATGATTACATTTAGCATCACTAACTGCAGAAGACACTCCCCTTTGGCTGATTACAAATGAAATCAGCTGTGGATGTAGCTGACGTGATCATGACCTAATCCTATGAAATGTCCTCATTGCAACAGACAGGCCAGTGCTTGCCCAATCAGATAAACAGGTACCACAACTTGGCCAAGTTGACACCTGTCCCTAACCATGACACTACCCAGCTGGTGGTAGCCATTCCCATCAAGGATTCATTCACTGAGCAGGACCCACAACACTGGCATCCCCTGGGTGCCTGGCAAATGATGCACAACTTCTGGGTATGCCTGAGACTTGCTGAATCAGAATCTATATTTGAACAACAGCCCCAGAGATTCCTATGCTGATTGAATTAGGGAAGTCCTGGTTTAGCACAGTGTGTCTTGGCATTGACAAGGTTGACATTTGGGCTGGACTGTGATGGGGGCTGTCCTTTGCATGTAGGATGTTCAGGAGGATGTGTGGTCTTTTCCCAACAAATACCAGTAGTACCCTTCACCCACCAGTTGAGAAAAATCTAAGTGTTTCATATATATTCAACCTCACCAATAAAGGAGTAATTGATAGTAACGTTTTTCATATATCAGGCACATAAACAGGCATTTCCAATTGCATTAGTTAGGGTTCTCTAGAGAAACAAAATCAACAAGGAACATTTGTAAATATAAAATTTACAAAAGTGTCTCACGTAAAACTTTGGAATGCAGAGCCCAAAATCCGCAGGGCAGGTTATGAAGCTGATGATTCTGATGGAGGGTCTGGATGAACTCCACAGGAGACTCTCCAGCTGAAGCAGGAAGAGAACCAGTCTCTTCTGAATCCTTCTTAAAAGTCTTCCAGTGATTAGGCCAAGATGGCGGCTTAGCAATGTGCACGTTTTAGTTCATCCTCCAGGACAACTACTAAACAACCAGAAACAGTACAGAAAAGCTCCTGGAGCTATGTCAGTGACCAGAACACAGCGTACCCCAGTCTGGACCAGCTGAACCGGCTGCGAGCAGCCTCCACAGAACCATGAGTTCCCCAAGCTTCCATGACGGCACCCCTCCCCCACAGGCTGCTTCCCAGAGTCCAACCAAACACTAGTTGTGACATTAATTAATGAATTCTGACTACCAAAAATAGGCTCCCAGCTCAAGTGAACCTGGTCAAAGAAGAGGTCGCTCATTGGGCTACCAGAAAAAGAAAAAAAAGGAAACAAACAGAGGTTTTTGTGGCTGTGTTTCTACAAAGGCTTGATTGCATCTGGATTCAGCAGCCGGACTTTTCAGGCTGCAACTGCCCCAGGCAGAGGCAGAAACAAGCTGCTTTCAAGCAAGCCTTGTCTCAAGACTGTGCCTTCCCCAGGGGAGAGGTGAAGTCCAACTGAGGTGGAATCCCTCCCTCAAGGAATTCAGAACCCAGGGCTTAGTAATTTGAAGTCATTAAAACCAACCTACAATATCTCCTCTGTCTCCACCTCACCCAAAGCAGAGAGAGTCTTCCAAAGTTAAAGGTACTGCATCATCTTGTGCTGGTGGGACCTGCAGGCAGACAAACCTCACATACTGGGCAGGATAAGAAAAACAGAGCCCAGAGACTTCACAGGAAAGTCTTTTAACATGCCGGGTCTCACCCACAGGGAAAACTGACGTAGGTGACTCCTTCCCCCTGATATGAGGTCAGTTTAGCCCAGCAAAACCCAGCTGGATGGGCGGGCCACAGTGGCTCAGAAGGTAAGAATGCTCACCTGCCATGCCCGAGGACCTGGGTTCAATTCCTGGTGCCTGCCCATGTAAAAAAAAAAAAATCTGGCTGGAGTTTACAATACCTACATAGACCCTCCCAAGGGTGGGGGGAGAAAAGGCACCATACAAGCAGGGCAAGAAAAAAGAAAACAAGAACCAAAAAATTCTCCTCTGTTAAACAAAACCTAAGCTAGAGATTCAGAAAAAGCTGAACTGAATGTCAAAGAACTGATAGACAAAAAATTCATCCAACAAGAAAACCCTAGGTAAGAGAAGGAAAAGCCATCTCCAGAATAAACTAATTAAGGTAATTAAATGTCTAGACAGCAGCAAAAAATAACAAATCACACCAGAAAAATTGAAGATATGGCCCAGTCAAAGGAAGAAACTACAGTTCAAATGAGATACAAGAGCTGAAACAATTAATTCAGAATATATGAACAGACATGGAAAACCTCATCAAAAAGCAAATCAGTGAATTGAGGGAGGATATGAAGAAGGCAAGGAATGGACAAATGTGGCATAATTTTATTCTTGGCCTGGTGGCTTAGTCTCTTTCTCTCCCTCCCTCGCCATTTTGGCACGTCCGGTTCTTCTAAGCCTCTGAATTACAAGCCTCACCAGCGACTAGTGATGATGCAGCCTTGTCTCTCTAACCCTATTGGCCTTCTCCTTAGTCCTCCACCTACCCAACATCCTCTGCTACGGGTACACTCAGGAACAGCATCTCTATGGTCACAGTCACTCATCCGTCCTCCCTGTGTGATTGGCTACCCTCCCCTGGAGGCCACGCCCTAACTCCGCCTCTCCTCAAACTGTATATAATCCAGGGCTTGTCAAGCCTCGTGGTCTTTAGCTTCTGGCGGCCCTGGCATAAGCGTCTACCAACAATAAAGCTACCTCGCTTCATGCCTTAATTGACTCGGCCTCCAGTCCTTTAGACCCGCAGTGAGGTCTCCTGCGCGCGCCCCTTGGACCCAGACCCCCGGCTCGAGCCCCTTTTCTGCGTGCGGCAGTGTCGTCTAGCAAGCAGTGAGAAGCTGAGGAGTAGAGGGTCCCCGATAGTTTAGCGGTTGGGCCCAACCGCAGACAAAAAGAAGAAATGGAAAGTCTGAAAAAAACAAATCACAGAACTCTTGGGAATGAAAGACACGGTAGAAGACATGAAAAAAGCAATGGAAACCTACAATGGTAGATTTTGAGATACAGAGGATAGGATTAGTGAACTGGAAGATGGAACATCTGAAGTCCGACAAGAAACAGAAACTATAAGGAAAAAATGGAAAAATATGAGGAGGGACTCAGGGAATTGAGTGATAATATGAAGCACATGAATATATGTGCTGTGGGTAACCCAGAAGGAGAAGAGAAGGGAAAATGAGGAGAAAAACTAATGGAGGAAATTATCACCGAAAATTTCCCAACTGTAATGAAAGACTTAAAATTACAGATCCAAGAAGTACAGCATACCCCAAAGAGAATAGATTCAAATAGACATACTCCAGGGCACTTACTAATCAGAATATCAGAGGTCAAAGAGAAAGGGAGGATCTTGAAAGCAGTAAGAGAAAAGCAATCCATCACATATAAGGGAAACCCAATAAGACTATGTGTAGATTTCTCAGCAAAAACCATAGAGGTAAGAAGACAGTGGGATAATATATTTAAATTACTAAAGGAGAAAAACTGCCCACCAAGAATTCTATATCCAGCAAAATTGTCCTTCAAAAGTAAGGGAGAAATTAAAGCATTTTCAGACAAAACATCAGTGAGAGAATTTGTGACCAAGAGACCAGCTCTGTAAGAAATATTAAAGGGACCACTGGAGACAGATATGAAAACACAAAAGAAAGAAGTATGGAGAAGAGTGTAAAAGAAAGAAAGTTAGATATGACATATAAATTCCAAAAGGCAAAATGGTAGAAGGAAGTACTACCCATACAGTAATAATGCTAAATGTTAATGGATTGAACTCCCCAGTCAAAACACATAGACTGGCAGAATGGATTAAAAAACACCTTCTATATGCTGTCTACAGGAAACACATCTTAGACCTAAAGATAAACGTAGGTTGAAAGTGAAAGGTTGGGAAAAGATATTTCATGCAAATAACAACCAGAAAAGAGCAGAAGTAGCTATGCTAATATCGAACAAATTAGACTTCAAATGTAAAACAGTTAAAAGAGACAAAGAAGGACACTTTGTACTAATAAAAGGAACAATTCAACAAGAAGACATAACAATCATAAATATTTATGCACCAGGCAAGAATGCTCCAAAATACATGAAGCAAACATTGCAAACACTGAAAAGAGAAATAGACACATCCACCATAATAGTTGGAGAATTCAATTCCCCACTCTCATCAATGGACACAACATTAAGACAGAAGATAAATAAAGAAACAGAGAATTTGAATATTACAATAAATGAGTTAGCTTAACAGACATTTATAGGATATTACACCCCACAACCACAGGATACACCTTTTTCTCAAGTGCTCATGGATCATTCTCAAAGATAGACCATATGCTGTGTCACAAAGCAAGTCTCAATAAATTAAAAAAGATTGAAATCATACAAAACACTTTCTCAGATCATAAAAGAATGAAGTTGGAAATCAATAATAGGCAGAGTGCCAGAAAATTCACAAATATATGGAGACTCAACAACACAATCTTAAACAACCAGTGGGTCAAGGAAGAAATTACAAGAGAAATTAGTAAATATCTCGAGGGAAATGAAAATGAAAACACAACATATCAAAACTTATGGGATGCAGCAAAGGCAGTGCTAACAGGGAAATTTGTTGCCCTAAATGCCTATACTAAAAAAGAAGAAAGGGCAAAAATTCAGGAATTAACTGTCCACTTGGAAGAACTGGAGAAAGAACAGCAAACTACTCCCAAAGCAAGCAAAAGGAAAGAAATAACAAAGATTAGAGCACAAATAAATGAAATTGAGAACATGAAAACAATTGAGAAAATCAATAAAATCAGAAGCTGGTTCTATGAGAAAATCAATGAGATTGATGGGTCCTTAGCAAGATTGACAAAAAGAAAAAGAGAGAGGATGCAAATAAATAAGATCAGAAATGGAACAGGAGACATAACCACTGGCCACACAGAAATAAAGGAGGTAATAACAGGATACTATGAACAACTTTATGCTATTAAATACGACAATGTAGATGAAATGGACAACTTCTTAGAAAGGCATGAACAACCAACTTTGACTCAAGAAGAAATCGATGACCTCAACAAAGCAATCACAAGTAAAGAAATCGAATCAGTTATTTAAAAGCTTCCCAAAATGAAAAGTCAATGACTAGATGGCTTCACATGTGAATTCTACCAAACATTCCAGAAAGAATTAGTACCAATCCTGCTAAAACTCTTCAAAAAAATTGAAGAGGAGGGAAAGCTACCTAATTTATTCTATGAAGCCAACATCATCCTCATACCAAAGCCAGACAAAGATAATATGGAACAAGAAAACTACAGACCAATCTTTTTAATGAATAGAGATGCAAAAATCCTCAACATAATTCTAGCAAATCTTATCCAGCAAAACATAAAGAATTATACATCATGACCAAGTAAGATTCATCCCAGGTATGCAAGGATGGTTCAACATAAGAAAATCAATTAATGTAATACACCATATTAACAAATCAAAGCAGAAAAATCACATGATCATCTCGGTTGATGCAGAGAAGGCATTTGACAAAATTCAACATCCTTTCCTGTTGAAAACACTTCAAAGGATAGGAATACAAGGGAACTTCCTTAAAATAATAAAGGGAATATATGAAAAACCCACAGCTAATATCATCCTCAATGTGAAAAAACTGAAAACTTTCCCCCTAAGAGCAGAAACAAGACAAGGATGACCACTACCACCACTGTTATTCAACATTGGGTTGGAACTTCTAGCAAGAGCAATTAGACAAGAAAAAGAAATACAAGGCATCAAAATTGGAAAGGAAGAAGTAAAACTATCACTGTTTGCAGATGATATGATACCATATGTCAAAAACCCTGAAAAATCCACAGCAAAACTAATAGAGCTAATAAATGAGTAGAGCAAAGTGGCAGGTTACAAGATCAACACTCAAAAATCTGTAATGTTTCTATACATTGGTAATGAAAAATCTGAGGGAGAAATCAAGTGAGGAATTCCATTTACAATTGCAACCAAAAGAATAAAATGTTTAGGAATAAATTTTAACTAAACAGAAAAAAGACCTATACAAAGAAAACTACAAGAATCTATTAAAAGAAATCAAAGAAGACCTAAATAGATGGAAAGGCATACTGTGTTCATGGGTTGGAAGACTAAATATAGCTAAGATGTCAATTCTATCTTAATTGATTTACAGATTCAATGCAATACCAATCAAATTCCCCACAACTTACTTTTCAGAAATAGAAAAACCAATAAGCAAATTTATCTGGAAGGGCAGGGTGCCTTGAATTAATAAAAGTATCTTGTGAAAAAAAAACAAAGCTGGAGGTCTCATGCTGCCTTTAAGGCTTTAAGGTATATTATGAAGTTACAGTGGTCAAAACAACACGGTACTGGCATAAAGATAGATGTATTGACCAATGGAATAGAATAGAGTGTTCAGATATAGACCCTCTCATCTATGGACATTTGATCTTTGATAAGTCATTCAAGCCAACTCATCTGGGACAGAACAGTCTCTTCAATAAGTGGTGCCTAGAGAACTGGATATCCATATGCAAAAGAATGAAAGAGGACCCATATCTCACACCCTATACGAAAGTTAACTCAAAATGGATCATGGATCTAAACATTAGATTTAATACCATAAAACAGTTAGAGGAAAATGTAGGGAAATATCCTATAAATCTTATGATTTGAGGCAGTTTTATAGACCTTACACCTAAAGCAAAAGCACTGGAGAAAGAAAGAAAGAAAAGGGAACTCCTCAAAATTAAACACTTTTGTGCATCAAAAAAACTTCATCAAGAAAGTAAAAAGACAGCCTACACAATGGGAGACAATATTTGGAAATGACATATCAGATAAAGGTCTAGTATCCAGAATTTATAAAGAGATTGTTCAACTCAACAACAAAAAGATAGCCAATCCAATTACAAAATGGAAAAAAGACTTGAACAGAAACTTCTTAGAAGAGGAAATACAAATGGCCAAAAGGCACATGAAGAGATGCTCAAAGTCCCTGACCATTAGAGAAGTGCAAATCAAAACCACAATGAGATATCAGCTCGCACCCACCAGAATGGCCATTATCAACAAAACAGAAAATGACAAGTGTTGGAGAGGTGTGGAGAAAGAGGCACACTTATCCACTGTTGGTGGGAATGTCAAATTGTGCAACCACTGTGGAAGGCATTTTGGCGGTTCCTCAAAAAGGTGATTATAGAATTACCATATGACCCGGCAATACCATTGCTAGCTATCTACACAAAGAACATAAGGGCAAAGACACAAACAGACATTTGCTCACCAATGTTTATAGCAGCATTATTTACAATTGCAAAGAGATGGAAACAGCCAAAATGTCCATCAACAGATGAGTGACTAAACCGTGGTATATACATATGATGGAATATTATGCAGCTTTAAGATAGAATAAATTTGTTAAGTATGTAACAACATGGATGGACCTTGAGAACATTATGCTTAGTGAGACTAGCCAAAAACAAAAGGACAAATATTGTATGGTCTCACTGATATGAACTGACATTATTGAATAAATTTGAAATATTTTGTTGGTAACAGAGACAATCAGGAGATAGAAATAGGGTAAGATATTGGATAACTGGAGCTGAAGGGATACAGACTGTGCAACAGGACTGAACACAAAAACTCAGAAATGGACAGTACGATACTACCTAACTGTAATACAATTATGTTAAAACCCTGAATGAAGCTTCATGTCAGAATGATAGAGGGAGGAGGGCTGGGGGCATAAATGAAATCAGAAAGAAAGATAGATGTTAAAGATCAAGATGGTATAATCTAGGAATGACTAGAGTGTATAATAATAGTGACTAAATTTACAAATTTTAAAAATGCTTTTGCATGAGGAAGAACAATGGAATGTCATTATTGTAGGGTGCTGAAAATAGATGGTAATTAATATTTCAAAATGTCACCTTATGTGTGAGACTAAAGCAAAAAATGTTTATGTGGTACAAAATTTATATTTTGGCTAGTGCATTTCCTAATATAACTTATGTAGACAGTTTGATTGAACACCATAAGTACTTGGAATCTCAGGTAGGACATGAGATTTTGTTGGTTTGTGCAGAGTGATGTCCTGATGAATCCCAGAATGATTTGATCAGTGAGTGCAAAAGTATTTGCAAAGTCCCCTTCAGGGAATTGTGAGAATGGGGAGAAATTCAGCTTCCTGAAGTTGAATTCTTGATAGTCTCACAAGCAGTGTGGACAACCAAAGCTATAGGCTGAGCCCCCAGTCTTGGGGTTTGTTCATATGAAATTAACCCCACAAAGAATAGGTCAAGTCTACTGAAAATTTAGGCCTAAGAGTCACCCCAAGAGAGCCTCTTTTGTTGCTCAGATGTGGCCTCTCTCCCCAGCCAACACAACAAGCAGACTCACCACCCTCCCCATCTACATGGGACATGACTCTCAGGGGTGTGGACCTTCCTGGCAATGTGGGACAGAAATCCTGGTATGAGCTGAGTCTCAGTATGAAGGGATTGAGAAAAACCCTAGAATGAGCTGAGACTCAGCATCAAGGGATTGAGAAAACCTTCTCGACCAAAAGGGGAAAGAGTGAAATGAGACAAAGTGCCAATGGCTGAGAGATTCCAAACAGAGTCAAGAGGTTATCCTGGAGGTTATTCTTACACATAAAGTAGATATCACCTTGTTATTCAAGATGTGGTGGAGAGGCTAGAGGGAACTGCCTGAAAATGTAGAGCTGTGTTCCTGTAGACATGTTTCTTGATGATGACTGAATAATGATATAGCTTTCACAATGTGACTAGGTAATTGTGAAAGCCTTGTGTCTGATGCTCCTTTTATCTACCATGTCAACAGGCAAGTAGAACATATGGATAAAAATAAGTAATGGGGGAACAAATGTTAAAATAAATTTAGTTTGAAATGCTAGTGATAAATGAAAGTGAGGGGTAAAGGGTATGGTATGTATAATCTTTTTTTTCTCTGTTATTTTATTTCTTTTTCCATTGTCTTTTTATTTCTTTTTCTGAATTGATACAAATGTTCTAAGAAAAGATGAATATACAACTATGTAATGATATTGAGAATTACTGATTATATATGTAGAATGGAATGATATGTTAATGTTTGTTCTTAATTTTTTAATTAATTTTTTTAAAAAAGGCTTCCAGTGATTATATTAAGCATCACTCCTTGCACAAGCATGCCCTTTGGTTGATTACAAATGGAATCAGCTGCGGATGCAGGTGACATGATTGTGATTTAATTCTGTGAAATGTCTTCATCACAACAAACAGGCCAGCACTTGCCCAGCCAAACAGGTACTACCACCTGGCCAAATTGACACATGAACCTGACCATGACACCAATAAACATGGAGGGGGGAATAATTTAAAGAAAAATGGGGATTCTCCCAACTCACAACTTGGTCCCTTGAAAGTAGAGAATTAGCAGGAAAAAAATGTGGATTTTCCTTGATACCAGATGTGTATCCAACAGGTAAAAATGTGCCTTCTGGGTTGAGATAGGAGAGCTATAAAAATCTCTTTGATTCCTGTGCGCGAATTTAGGCTGAATGGCGTACAGTGGTTTCTTATGGGTTCCTGAGTCTGGTGGGAGAACATGATGAACACATCTGTGTTGTATTGTATGGAGACAGAACTCAGTTCCATATCAACCCCCATGGAAGAGTTTGGACTTTCACTAAGAGACATTACTTACAGACATGGATGGTATCAGGTGAGTCAGCGATCCCAGAAAATGTTGAAAGAAACTGTCACTGTGAATCAAAGCCAAGAACTATTATCTGAGGTCATTTGATGGCCAATCCAGGATAGAACTGGTAAGAGATCACATGCCTGTTCTCCTACTTGCTCAATTAACACTGGTCTCAGTATGCAGGGGCCACTGTTAAGTGAAGGGAATGGAATTAGAAGTGAGATTGTGAGTAAAAAGTGATTCTAGGAAAAGGTGAACATCTGTTCAAACACAATATCAGTTCAGTGGAATGGGGACAAATTGGGACAGAACTCCTGTTCCTGTCACCCCAATGATTTATGCATGACTATGGATAAGCTAAGCTTCTCTTCTATATAATACATAAGCAAACTTCAAAAGAGCAAGCTTCAAGATCAAAGTCTTGGCCCATTGACTTGGGAGTTCCTAATATTTGAGAAAGTATCAGGAGTTTCCCTGGTGATAAAAGTTTTCTCTCATCCCTCGAGGGGATTTTCCAGTACTTTTTTTTTTGTATGTTGTATGGCGGGGTCTTATTTCATTATTTTACATGTGAGTATCCTATTATTGCAAAACCATTTGTTGAAAAGTTTTCGTTTCGTTGTTTTTCTTGTTTCTTTGTTTTTGGGGGCCAGTAATTGAACCCAGGTTTCCCATATGGCAATACTTTTTAATTATCTGTTCAACGTACTCTGGCATGTATCTAGGTCTTACATGATGGTATACAGAATTACAAGCCCTCATTCCAGTGTTTGGGTTTTTAAATGATCTATCTAGACAGGTTGAGTTAGAGTGTGTGCTACTGAAAATTTAGGTTTTGAACAAATTAAACCCCTTTCTTTGGTCTCATGGAGTGGGTAAAATTCTAAAATACAGACCATGTCCTCCTTATGTTGGGAGATTTTTAATGACTTATTCCAGGTCTTTAGTTTAATTGGTTTGTTGAGATCTTCTATTTCCTCTAGAGTCAGTGTAGACTAGCTGAATGTTTCAAGGAATTTGCCCATTTCATCCAGGTTGTTTAGTTTGTTGGCATTCCATATTTTAAAATGTCCACTTATGATCTTTTTTCTTTCTCTGATGCCAGTACCAATGCTCTTTCTCATTTCTGATTTTATTTATCTTTGTCTCCCATCTTTTTACTTTGTCAGTCTGGCTAAGGGTTTGCCAATTTTATTGACCTTTCCAAAGAACCAATTTTTGGTTTTGTTAATGCTCTCTAATATATTATTCCTCTATTTTATTTATTTCTACTCTCATCTTTGTTAATTTTTTCTTCTGCCTGCTTTGATTTTAATTTATTGTTGTTTTTCTAGTTTGTCAAGATGTGCAGTTAGGTCTTTGTTTTTAGTTCTTTCTTGTTTTTCAGTGTAAGCATTTAGGGCTATACATTTCCCTCTGAACAGTGTCTTCACTGAATTCCATAAGGTTTGATACTTTGTCTTCTCATTTTCATTATTCTCAGGATATCTACTGGTTTACCTTGTAATTTTGTCTTTTACTCAATGATTGTTTATTGATGGTATCATTTAACTTTCATTTGTGGATCTTCCAGTTGTCTGCCTGTTATTGATTTCCACCTTCCCTCCATTATGCTTAGAGAAGATGCTACATATAATTTTAATTTTTTAAAATTTATTTTGTGACCCAAAATATTGTCTTTTCTGGAAAACAATTGAGGTGCACATGAGAAGATGTATAACCTGCTTTTTCATATACAACATTTTATGTATGTAAGTTAAGTCTACTTCATTTATCATATTACTGAACTTTTCTGTTTCCTTTTTGGTCTTCTGCCTAGATGATCGATCTATTGATGAATGTATATTGAAATTTCAATTTATGATTTAGAGGTGCTTATTTCTCCCTTCACTTTTGCCAGAATTTGCCTCATGTATTTTGGGGCACTATAGTTAGGTGCATAAATATTTATAATTGTCACTTCTTCATGGTGGATTGACCCTTTAGTTTATTTTTCCTTCTTAGTCTTTTTATCAGCTTTTAACTTTAAGTCTATTTTTCTGATATTACTATAGCTAGGTTAGCTCTTTTTTGGCTGTTATTTACATGGCATATTTTTTTCTATCCTTTCACTGTCAATGCATTTGTTTCTTTGGGTCTTAGGTGAGTCTCTTGTAAACAACATATTATTGGATCATGATTTTTAATCCATTCTACTAACCTGTGTCTTTTGATTGGGGATTTTAAATCATTAACATTCAGTGTTATGTCTGTAAAAGCAAGACATGTTTCATCCATTTTGTTCTTTAGTTTTTATGTCATTTTTTGCCTCTCTTTTCTTTTATTTCAACATCATTTTCTGTATACTTGACCTTTTTTGATGTATCTGACCAATTCCTTTCTCATTTTTAAATATTTCTTTGTATTTACCTGAGGGTTTGTATTAAAGAACCTATATCTAAAATGTTCTAATTTGAAAAGTTTCAAACACAGATTTAAAAATATACATGTTCTCTATTTCTTTTATTTCCTCCCTTTATGTTATTTGTCCCAACATTACCTTTTTATATTTTGCATAACCACTATCAGGAACTATGCCTTTTCCCTGTTCAATTGTATTCTGACTCTTATAGAAATTAAATATTAAGGGTTGTATATTGACTAAACATTATTGTTCGGTTTGCATTTACCCTTTTAGTTGCCTTTACATAAGATCTTCATTTATTCAGAATACTCTAAGCTGCTCTCTCCTGTCTTTTCCTTCCAACTTGCAGAAATCTTGTTAGTAATTGTCTAGAGTAGGTTTTTTTAGAGCTCTCTCATTTTCTGTTTTTCTATGAATAGTATAAATTCTCCCTTGGTTTTGAAGAACAATTTGGCTGGATCAAGAATTTTTGGCTGGCAGTTTTCTTTTTTCAATTCCTTAAATATTCATAACACTGCCTTCTAGCTTCCATGATTTCTAATGAGAAATCTGTATAAGTCTGATTGAGAACCTCTTGTATGCTGTATGCTTCTGTCACCTAGCTCCCTTAGACTCCACTTAGTTTTTTCTGTTGTTTTTTCTATCTGTTCTTCTGATTGTATGTTTTCAAATACCCTGTATTCTAAGTTGTTAAATCTATCTTTTGACCGTTAAATTTTTTGTGTGTGCCTCTAGTTTTTTTTTTAATCTCCATTATTGTCTTTTTTGTTCCCAATTCTCCTGTTAAGGTCCTTTTGAAACATTTTCAAATATTCTTATTTTTCACACATAACCTTATTAATATCCTTTTGCTCCATTTCCATACTTAGTTTATTTCTACCCATATTTTCCTAAACTCAAATTACTTTGGGCCTCATTCGTTACTTTCCCAAAGTCTGTTTTTCCTATGAAGTTTTAATTTTTCCCTTGAATTGTATGTATGGTTTAATGTTTGCTTCATCATATTTAAGGCCAGACCTGAATCTGTGATTGTTCTAGTTCCATTAACTTATCAGAGATTTACAATTTCTGGTTCTGAGGCAATATTCTGAAATCACAGGGTCTTTCTTTGTTGCAGAACATATGAGTCTTTGACTCCCTCCCAATCAAACTTTTCAGAGCTCCTTTTATGGAGCTCTGAAACTGTAGATTACACCTCAAACTGTAGATTAAAGGGTGTTTTAGTTTACATGCTGCTGGAATGCAATATACCAGAAAGAGATTGGCTTTTAAAAAGGGAATTTATGAAGGTGAAAGTCTAAATGGTAATGAAAATGTCCAAATTAAAGCATCCAGAGAAGAAACCTCAACTGAAAAAAAGGGCCAATGAAATTTGAGCTTTCTTAGCTGGAAGGGCATAGGGTGGAATCTGTTAGCTTTCTCTCCTCATTTCATAAAGCTTGCCCAGCAACATTTTTCTTCTACATCTCCAAAGTTCTCTCACTGTGGGGGCTCTGTTGGCTCTCTCCAAAATGGTTCCCTCTTAAAGGGCTCGAGTAAGCAACCGCACCTTGAATGAATGAGACACATCTCCATGGAAACCTTCCAATCAAAAGTTATCACCCACAATTGTGTGGGTCACATCTGTATGGAAATAATCAGAAAGATTCCATCAAAAAATATTGAATGACAATGAAAAAGCATGGCTTTTCTGGGGTACACATCGTTTTCAAATGGGCACAGGGGGTTAGCATATAATATGAGGCCCAAATGAGTAGAGGCTTCATTTGCTTTGTTCTCCCTTTTACTTTGAAAGAGGTATATGAATGTATATGCATTTATAAAGCCAACATATTTAAAGAAAATGCGGAATTACAACATAAAAATGGCAAGGAGAATGAAACCAAGTTAAATTTAGTTGTTTCAAAGAAAACAGTATTAGGAAAAATTGAATACATGATGTAAAGCTAAGTTTTGAAAGACAAGATGTGAAATACAACTAGTTTACAAATATAAAAACTGACTTATGATTAAATGTCAAAGACCTGAGAATAAATGAAAACTCCAGTATATATATTTTAAAAGCAGAGAGGAAATAGTATCAAAAGTTATAATTTCATCTGATATAAAAATTTATGGATTCAAATTTGCTTATGAATAGGGATTAAGTAGAATTGATTATGATGGCATCAGGGAGGAACATTTTCAAAATTTGTGTAACAGCAAAAAGGAAAGATACAATGCAGAAAACAGAGAGATGAAAACAGATGGCAATATGTGTACAATATATGTACAATTTTATTTTTTACATGGGCAGGCACCAGGAATCGAACCCGGGTCCTCTGGCATGGCAGGCAAGCATTCTTGCCTGCTGAGCCACTGTGGTCTGCCCAATATACGTACAATTTACTTATAACTTGAATGATGCAGAATTTTCTAGTTTGAAAAGCAATGGGAAAAATATAATATGTTCCCAGTAATAGATTTGACTATACAAAATTTATAAACTTTCAGTCATTCCCCCAAGTAAATCTGCACATATATAAAAGAACTAAATGGCAGGCAACCAAGTTGTTGAATAAGTCCTGCATTATATATTGGAAAGAATGCAATTGAGAAAAAGAACAATCAAACCCAAAATTACAGAAGCAAAACTGATAAAAATATCATGCAATGAAGAAGGTAAGCAGTCATGCCTAAGAGGACCTCTTTTGTTGCTCAGTTGTGCCCCCTTTCTCTAAACCCAACTCTGTAAGTAAAATAATTACCCTTCCTCCTACATGGAACTAGACATGCAGGGGTGAAAGTCTCCCAGGAAACATGGGATATGACTCCCAGAGATGAGACTGGTCCTGAAACCAGGGGATCCACAATGACTTCTTGACCAAAATTGGAAAAGAATTCTACCAAAAAAAGGTATCAGTGGCTGAGAGAGTTCAAATAGAGTCAAGAGGCTATTCTGGAGGCTCCTCTTAGGAAAGTTTCAGATAGATATTGCTATTTACCATGGTTTGCCAAAGCCTAGTCAAAACCATCCCTGCCAAGCCTAAAGAACACCTAGGGCTCTATGAGGTTCCACAAAGTAATCATGCACTATGATTACTTTCCAGAAACCTAGAACCTCCAGACAGGTTCCTAAGCAAGATAATTATTGAAACCCAGAGGGTTCAGCTTCTCCACATCAAGTAGTTCCACCACTCACCTCCATCCATATTATCAACAATCCTTTCCAACATGAAAAAGTTAGAATGGGCATAGTTCAAATAACCTTAAAGAGTGGGAGAAAGATCAAAGGAGAAGGTGGAGCTAAAACAGAGAAGATAACAAATGAGTATGACTGCTGAATCATTACATTGATATTTCTTCTAGAATTCAGTTCTTGGAGGAGCTAGAAGGGAAAACTAAAATTGTGGAAATGTAACCCATTACCAAACTCTGAAATCTTTTTCATAAGTAATTGTTGTCATTTGCTTTGAAATGAATTGTTTTTTGTGTATACATTATATTTCACAATAAAAATTATATTTTAAAAAACCTCCCAACAAAGAAAATCCCAGAACCAGATGGCTTCACTAATACATTCTACCAAACCTCCCAAGAAGAATTAACACCAACCTTGCTCAATGTCTTAATAAGATTGAACAGTAAGGAAGACTACCTAACTGTTTCTATGAAGCCATCATCCTAATGCTAAAGCCCAATATAGATACTACAAGAAAAGAAAATTACAGACAAAATTTTTTTATGAATATAGACACAAAACCCCTCAACCAAGTACTTGCAAATTGGATCTAACTGCATATTAAAATAATTTTACACCATAATGATGAGGGTTTTATTCCAGGTATGCAAGGGTAGTGCAACATAAGAAAATCAATTGATGTGTTCTATTTTGCTAGCTGCCAGAATGCAATATACCAGAAATGGAATGGTTTTTAAAAAGGGGAATTTATTGAGTTGCTAGTTTACAGTTCTAAGGCCAAAAACATGTCCCAATTAAAACAAGTCTATAAAAATGTCCAATCTAAGGCATCCAGGGAGAGATACCTTGGCTCAAGAAGGCAAATGAAGTTCAATGTTTCTCTCTCAGCTGGAAGGGCAGATGGCAAACATGGCTGCATCTGCTGGCTTTATCATGGCTTTACAAAAAGGACTCTCTCCTAAATGTTTCCTCTTTTAAAAGGATTCTAGTAATCAACTCCACCTTCAATGGGTGGAGACACACCTCCATGGAAATCATCTAATTAAAAGTTACCACCCACAATTGGGTGAGTCATATCTCCATTAAAACAATAAAAAAAACTCCCACCCTGCTGTATTGAATGAGGATTAAAGGACATGACTTTTTGGGGGTCCACCATAGATTCAAACCAGCACATGAAGTAATATACTGCATTAACAAAATGAAGGGGGAAATCTATGGGATCATCTCCATCGACTCAGAAAAGATATTTGACCAAATCTGATATCAGTTCTTGATGAAAACATTTAGAAAATTAGGAATAGAAACAAACATCCTCCAAATGATAAAGAGAGTATATGAAAGACACAGCTAGCATCATAGTCAACAGTGGAAGATTAGCTTTCCCTACTACACCTGGAACAACACAAGGTTGCACACTGTCAGCACTATTACATAACATTGTGAGTCAGTGACTCAATTGGTTCATGTGGCCACAGAGATTGGCATAACATAATTCCTTATGGGAGACCACAAGCTGGAAACTCCAATAAAGGTGAAATTCAGGAATACCTGAATGGCTAAAGTAGAGGCAGAAGTTTTCTTTCTGGTTTCAGAAATCCCCTTTGACATGTTTTAGGACCTCCAACTAATTCAATAGAAAGCATAATTTATAAACAAAGAATGTGAACATTCATCTAATATTTCCAAATTAAACATGGAAGATGAGGTGTGGCTTCTCATTGCTGCTTATATAAAATGCCCAAAAGAAAAGGAATAAATTATGGACTGAACATTTAGTTACAAAGTAACCAATTAATGAAAACTTCGAAAATTCTCAGCAAATTCAGATAGGAGGCTCAGAGACTGAGGTCAGAAATGGCACTATCAGGTCCTGCCCTGATCTCCTGGGAGGTGAATTTCCAGAGTATGTGGCTCCTCATTAGGGTTTAGTTTTAATACCTTTTGCTAAGGTGGTAGATAAATGAACCATGGATCCAGTAGACCAACCCAAAAGAGGTCAGTACTGGAAGTTTTATTTGTCTAGGAAGGATACTAATTATTTTGTCTGACATTGTTCTAGTTTGTTAGCTGCCAGAATGCAATGGAAATAGAATGGATTTTAAAAAGGGGAATTTAATAATTTGCAAGTTAACAGTTTACAGGCAGTGGAAATGTCCCAATTAAAGCAAGTCTATAGAAATGTCCAATCTAAGCATCCAGGGAAAGATACCTTGGTTCAAGAAGGTCAATGAAGTTCAGGGTTTCTCTCTCAAGTGAGAAGGCACATGGCAAATACAGAGTTTCTCTCCCTCATCTGGAAGGGCACATGGTGAGCATGACATCATCTGCTAGCTTTCTCTCTTGGCTTCCTGTTTCATGAAGCTCCCCAGGAGACATTTTCTTTCTTCATCTCCTGTGGCATATTTCTCAGGGATTGGAGCCTAGCCATACTTAAAAAATTTTAATCATTTCTGCATTCTCTCCCTGCCTCTCATGTCTATAGCCTGACTCACCGTTCCCCCTTCCCCCTCTCGTCGTAAACTGCCCATCTCAGTAGCCTATCACAAAACCACAGGCCTTCCTGTTATTCTGTTCTTGCCTCAAGCCCTCTTCTGCCGCCCTTGCCTAGCAACTACCTTTTAGCTTGTGTGATTGGCTCCCCGAACCCTCTACCCTCTCCCCTACTCCTCCCCCTGTGCAACTGTATATAACCTGAGCTCCCTGGAGCCTCGTGGTCTTTTGTGCACTTGAGCTCCCTCAGTACTTATAGCTTATACCATGTAACAATAAAGAAGCTTTGTGCTGATTAATTGGCTTCTGGCTCAAGTCCTTTAGTTCCCTAGCTGAGACGGCTAGGCTCTGCTTACCCAGGTTTGTTCCCTGCGAGCTCGCCCCCTAACCCACCCAGTGGTCTGGCCGCGAGGCAGCCCGGCTGAAGTTATCCCGGCAATCTCCAAAGTGCTGGCTGGTGGACTCTGCTTTGTGGTGTGGCAGCATTCTCTGCTCTCTCTGAAACTCTCATTTTCTCCAAAATGTTTCCTCTTTTATAGGATTCCCATAAACTAATCATGACCCACCTGAATGGGTGAAAACATGCCTCCACCTAATCACTTAACCATTCATGATTGAATCACATCTCCAGGGAGATAATCTAATTACGATTTCAGACATACAGTACTGAACAGGGATTAGAAGAAACGGCTACCTTTACAAAATGGAATTAGGATTAAAACATGGCTTTTCTAGGGTACATACATCATTTCAAACCAGCACAGATACCTTGGATATACTTGAATGTGAAGTAAAATTGACAAAGATTCTGAGAATTGTGTTAGTAGGAACACCACCAGCATGGACCAAAAGGGACAGAATTGGAGCAAAATGAAGAGCATCTTACTTCGAGGACTGGCACATAGTAACAGAGGCCTGAAACAAATCTAACTACTTGGACCAAGAGAGAGTAGCTTCAACCCATGACTTTGATAACTATAGGTTTGCATCCAGGTGTTTGGAGATTATGGGTCTTCCCCTCTGATGTTAGGGGAAAGTTAAACTGCCACCCCAATGCTTGGAGAGGTGGGGCCTATGACCCAGTGTTCTCGCTACTTCAGAAGCATTTTTCTAATAACCCAGCAGACTCAAAAGATAAAGCATCAATCCAAAGGTGACGTATAGACCTTGAACTCAAATGGAGTTTGCTTTGGTGAGTTGAAGACTGGCTTGCAACCCATACTCCATACATTTTTCTTTCTAATATATCCCTTATAGAATTGGAATATCTATACCATGCCTGTCCCTCCATTGTTTTTCAGAACCATATAACCTGCTTTCTAGGTTTCAAAGATCAATAGATATTAAGAAATTTTGCACCAGAATGGCCCACACCCAAAATTTAGTTTTATGAGACTTTGTATATACAACTGTTACTGAAATGTCTTAAGGTTTTGGGCATATAGCAAAGTGTTAAATGAATTTTGCATGTGGGAAGAACATGACTTTTGGGATCTAGAGGGCAGATTTGGTAGATTGATGACACATTTTTGTAAAAAGTCCCAGGACATATTACCCACGTATTCCTAAAGAATATTTTTGAGAAATAATTTTTTTATTTTTTATTAATTAAAAAAATTACAAGAAACGCAAATATTCCCAACACATACACTCAGCAATTCACAATATCACCACATAGTTGCATATTCATCATCATGATCATTTCCCAGAACATTAGCATCAATTCAGAAAAAGAAATAAAAAGACAACAGAAAAATATAACAAACAGAAAAAAAAATTTACATGTCATAGCCCTTACTGATCCCTTTCATTGATCACTAGCATTTCAAACTAAATCTATTTTAACATTTGTTTCCCCTCTTATTTATTTCTATTCCATATGTTCCTCTCATCTGTTGACAAGGTAGATAAAAAGAGCATCAGACACAAGGTTTTCACAATCACACAGTCACATTGTGAAAGCTGTATCATTATACAATCATCATCAAGAAACACTGCTACAGGAACACAACTCTACATTTTCAGGCAGTTCCCTCCAGCCTCTCCATTACATCTTGGATAACAAGGTGATATCTAATTAATGCACAGGAATAACCTCCAGGATAACTTCTTGACTCTTTTTGGAATCTCTCAGCCATTGACACTTTGTCTCATTTCTCTCTTCCCCCTTTTGGTTGAGAAGGTTTTCTCAATCCCTTGATGCTGAATCTCAGCTCATTCTTGGATTTCTGTCCCACGCTGCCAGGAAGATCCACACCCCTTGGTAGTCATGTACCACGTAGACAGGAAGAGGGTGGTGAATCTGCTTGCTGTGTTGGCTGGAGAGAGAGGCCACATCTGAGCAATTAAAGAGGTTCTCTTGGGGATGACTCTTAGGCTTAATTTTAAGTAGGCTTGACATATCCCCTGTGGGGTTAAGTTTCATATGAACAAACCCCAAGACTGGGGGCTCAGCCTTTAGCTTTGGTTGTCCACACTTCTTGAGAGAATATCAAGAATTCAACTTGGGGAAGTTGAGTTTTCCCCCATTCTCACCATTCCCCAAAGGGGACTTTGCAAATACTTTCCACTCACTGATCAAGTCACTCTGGGATTCATCAGGGCATCACCTGGACAAACCAACAAAACTCATGTCCTATACAAAGTTCCATGTACTTAAGGTGTTCAATTCAACTATCTACATAAGTTATATTAGGAGATGCACTAGTCAAAGTATAGATTTGTACCAAATAAACATTTTGTGCTTTAGTCTCACACATTAGTTGAAATTTTTAAATATTAAGTACCATCTGTTCTCAGCACACTGCAGTAATGACATTCTTTTGTTCTTCCTCATGCAAAAACATTTTTTTAATTTGTACATTTAGTCACTATCATTATACCCGCTAGGCATTCGATTACACCATCTCAATCTTTATCATCTATCTTTCTTTGTGATCTCATTTATGCCCCAGCCCTCCTCCCTCTATCATTCTCATATGCAGCTTCATTCAGTGTTTTAACATAATTGTATTACAGATAGGTAATATTGTGCTGTCCATTTCTGAGTTTTTATATTCAGTCTTGTTGCACAATCTGTATCCCTTCAGCTCCAATTACCCAATATCTTACCTTATTTCTATCTCCTGATGGTCTCTGTTACCAAGGAAATGTTCCAAGTTTATTCACTAATGTCAGTTAATATCAGTGAGACCATACAGTATTTGTCCTTTTGTTTCTGGCTAATCACACTCAGCATAATGTCCTTAAGGCCCCTTCATGTTGTCACACACTTCATAACTTTATTCTGTCTTACAGCTGCATAATATTCCATCTTATGTACATGTCACAGTTTGTTTAGCCAGCTCTCTGTTGATGGACATTTTGGCTGTTTCCATCTCTTGGTAATTGTTAATAATGCTGCTGTAAACATTGCTGTGTAAATGTCCATTTGTGTCCTTGGCCTCATGTCCTTTGAGTAGAGACAGCATATAGATGGGTCCTGTTTTTAATCTGTTCTGCCAAACTATGTCTTTTGATCGGAGAATTTAATCCATTAACATTCAGTATTATTACTGCATGGGTAGTACTTTCTTCTACTATTTTATCTTCTGGATATTATATGTCATATCTAATTTTCCTTCTTTTTACCTTTACTCATAGTCTTCCTTTCTACACTCTTCCCCACACCTCTCTCTTCTGTCTCCGTGTCTGTCTCTAGTGTTCCCCTAATATTTCTTGCAGAGCTGTCTCTTGTTCTCAAATTCTCTCAGTGATATTTTGTCTGAAAATGTTTTAATATCCCTCATTTTTGAAGGACAGTTTTGCTGGATATAGAATTCTTGGTTGGCAGTTTTTCTCTTTTAATAATTTAAATATATTATCCCACTGTCTTCTCACCTCCATGGTTTCTGCTGAGAGATCTGTGCATAGTCTTATTGGGCCTCCCTTGTATGTGATGGATTGCTTTTCTCTTGTTGCTTTCAAGATCCTCTCTTTCTCTTTGACCTCTGACATTCAGATTATTAAATGTCTTGGAGTATGTCTATTTGGATCTATTCTCTTTGGGGTATGCTGCACTTCTTGGATCTGTAATTTTAAGCCTTTCATAAAAGTTGGGAAATTTTCAGTGATAATTTCTTCCATTAGTTTTTCTCCTCCTTTTCCCTTCTCTTCTCCTTCTGGGACACCCACAAAATGTATATTCACGTGCTTCATATTGTCTTTCAATTCCCTGAGTCCCTGCTCATATTTTTCCATTTTTTCCCTATAGTTTCTGTTTCTTGTTGGATTTCAGATGTTTTGTCCTCCAGTTTTGAAATCCTATGTTCTGTCTCTCAAAATCTACAATTGTAGGTTTCCATTGTTTTTTTTATCTCTTCTACTGTGTCTTTCATTCCCATAAGTTCTGTGATTTGTTTTTTCAGACTTTAAGTTTCTTGTTTTTGTTATTTCCTTGCCTTTTTATATCCTCCCTCAATTCATTGATTTGGTTTTTGATGACGTTTTCCATGTCTGTTCGTACGTTCTGAATTAATTGTTTCAGCTCCTGTATGTCATCTGAATTGTTGGTTTGTTCCTTTGACTGGGCCATATATTCAATTTTCCTAGTGTGACTTGTTATTTTTTGCTGGCATCTAGGTGTTTAATTACCTTAATTAGCTTATTCTGGAGCTTGCTTTCACTTCTTTTATCTAGGGTTTTCTTGCTGGATGAATTTGTTGTCTATCTGTTCTTTGACATTCTGTTCAGCTTTATCTGGACCTTTAGCTTAAGTTTTGTTTAACAGAGGAGAATTTTTCAATTCTTCTTTTCTTGTTTCTTCCCCTGCTTGTTTGGTGCCTTTCCCCCCCATACACTTAGGAGGGTCTACTTAGATATTATAGACCCCAACCAGATTTTCCCAGACCAAACTGGCTTCCTATCAGGAAGAAAGAGTCACTTGCATTGGTTTTCCCTGAGGGTGAGACCCAGCAGGTTGAAAGACTTTCCTGTGAAGTCTCTGGACCCTGTTTTTCTTATCCTGCCTAGTATGTGGTGCTTGTCTGACTGCAGGTCCCACCAGCATGAGATGATGTGGTACATTTAACTTAGGGAGACTCTCCCTGCTGGGGGCATGGTGGAGACAGAGGAGAGGTTGTAGGCTGGTTTTAATGACTTCAAATTACCAAGCCCTGGTGTCTGAATTCCTTGACAGAGGGATTCCACCTGGGTGGGGCTTCACCCCTCCCCTGGGGAAGGCACATGCTCCAGATAAGCCCCCAAAAGAGCTCACTTCTGCCTGTGCCTGGGGCAGTTGCAGCCTGAAAAGTTCTGCCGCTGTATCCAGAGGCAGTCAAACCTTTGTAGATACACAGTCACAAAAACCTCTGTTTCCTTCTTTCCCTCCCCCTTTTTCTGTCAGTCCTGCCCCCTTGGTGCCGGGGCAAAAATGAGCAACCTCTGCTTTGATCAGGTTCACCTAAGCTGGGGGCCTATTTTTAGTAGTCAGAATTTGTTAATTAGTTCCACAATTGGTGTTTGATTGTGCCCAGTCCCTGCTGCTGGTAAAGTCCTTTCCTTTCCCCTCTGGGAAGTGGCCTGTGGGGGAGGGGCGCAAGCCACTGCAGCTTTGGGAACTCACGGTTCTGGGGGGTGCTCACAGCCAATCCAACTGGTCCAGACTGGGATATGCTGTGTGTCTGGTCACTGATGTGGCCCCAGGAGCTGTTCTGTACTGTTTCTGGTTATTTTGTAGTTGTTCTGGAGAATGAACTAAAATACGCACATTGTTAAGCTGCCATCTTGACCCAGAAGTGGTAGGTAATTTTTTAAATGATGAATAGAGAGGGAAAATTTGCCCACTCAACTCATTATTAATATGTGAAATAAAGCCATGACCATAAAACATTTTGAAATTAATTTGAGTAGACATAGGCATATCAATATATATCTGAATCAATGTACAAGAATAATCACAAATAATGTATATGCAATAAAATATTATTTTATAAAAGGGTATTAAAATCAATGAGATAAGGAAGGATTTCAAAATAAATGTTGCTTGCATAACTGGGCATTTGTTGGAAACCAAAATAAAGTTCGTTTCCTTTCTCAACACTAATTAACATAGTTAATTGAAGTTAAAGGAAAGATTAAAAATAGGATAAGATTCCTAGAAAAAAAAGATAGATTATCCACTGAGCATAAACCAAGATGAAAGAAATAAAAAGAAAAAGAAAAAAGAAATAAAACTGAGAGCATAGTTTTAGACTCAAGCCTATTAAATTCTGAATTTCAAAAACATTATCAAGAAAATGACCAACAAAAAATTAATATTTACAATAAATTAGACATTACAAATCAAAAGAATGTAGATATATGAAACATTATTTTAAATAAGAGTTAAAATACTTAAGAAACTCAATGACCAAAAGATATGAACCAGTGATACAGAAAGACAAAATACAAATAACTTATTGTCATGAAAACATGCTCAATTTCACTAACAATCAAATAAAGTGAAATTAAAATATCCAGGGGACATAATTTCTCCATCATTGATTTGTCAAAATGAGTGACAAGACATTGCCTACTCATGGACAAGAAGACAATGCTGGTAAGTTGCCAAAATAACCCAAAAGGGTTCTAGAGATTCAAAGTAACAATCAGCAAATTCCCAGTGGTCCATTTTTGCAGAAATGCAAATGCTGATCCTGAAATTCATATTGAATCACAAGGGCCCCCCAAAATCGATATTGTAAAAAAAGTAAAAATTAGGAGGATTGACATTTCCTGGTAGCAAAACCTACCAAAAGTCACAATAATCAAAATGATGGGCAACTTCCATTAAGGTTGACATATAGAAAACTAGTAGTGATGCTTCAGAAATTAACCCATGCACCTTTGTCAACTGATTTTCAAAAAAGTTACCATGTACACTAATTGGGGAAAGTTCTCTTCAACATATGGGGCTGGGATAGCTCAATATCCATATGCATAAGAATGAATATGGACGTTACACCATATGAAAATTAAGTCTAAATCAATCAAGGACCTATAAATGAGAACTAAAACCATTAAATTTCTAGGAGTGAACATAGGGAGAAACCAACAAACCTTTGGATTTGATAGGGATTTCTTAGATATGACAACCAAAACAAGAGCAAAACAAAATAATAAAATAGATAAAATTGACTTCTTCAAAATTATAAACCTTTATGTGTCACAAGACTTTATCAGAGAGATTAAAATATAACATTAGGAAGAGGAGAGAATTTTTTAATTCTATATATCATAAGAGTTTACCATCCAGAATATATAAAGAACTGTCACAACTGAACAACAAAATACAGTAACTCAATTTTAAAAGGGCAAAGAACTGGAATTTG
Organism: Tamandua tetradactyla; assembly: GCF_023851605.1. Lineage (NCBI taxonomy): Eukaryota > Metazoa > Chordata > Mammalia > Pilosa > Myrmecophagidae > Tamandua > Tamandua tetradactyla. The sequence goes on along the minus strand of NC_135337.1, from coordinate 92,605,398 downwards.
ACATTTGTCCTAAGATAGGCAAATCTAAATCTAAATCTAAATCTAAACACATACTTGAATGGCTACTATGCAAACACACACACATATGTATAAAGAGTTGACAAGGATGCAGAGAAATGGGAAATTTTGCAGCCTCTGTAGAAATCAACTTGGAATTCTTTAGAAATTTAGATATCAAATTACCAGATGCTCTGGCTATCTTACCTCTCAATATATACAAGATGGAATTGAAAGCAGGGATTCAAACTTTCAATATTTGTATGCCAATGTTCAAAATTGAAGAAAAGGTGTAAGCAAGCCAAGATCCTTTGGCAGAGAATGGATAAATATTGTATCATTGGTGGACAAAATGGAATAATATTCAAACATAAAATGGAGTTCTGATACATGGTTAAACATGTATAAATTATGGAGACATCAGATTCAGTGAATGTAGGCAGACCCCCCAAAAAACAAGTATTGCCTGGTCCTGTTTATAAGAAATGCCTAGTAAAATAAAATTCATGGAAACAGGTAGGAGATTACTGTTTGCCAGGGGAAGGAGTGAGGCCTGCAGAGGAGTTACTGCTTTATGGGTGCAGAATTTCTGCTTGAGTTGATGAGAAATGCCAGGTAAACAAGGGGGTGATGGTAGCACAATATAGTGAATATATTTATTAGCAGTGAAATACACATATGAAATTGATCAAAAAGGTATACTTCAATTGATTCATGACACACTAAAAGTTTTAAAATATATAAAGTTACCTATCTTCTTTAAACTTTAAATGAAAAGATATAAAATGACATCATTTACCAGATAACTTGAGCATAATTCAACATATAGGAAATAGTAATTAAGACAATTCCTATAAGGTGATAGGCTCAGGCCACAGTGCATACAAAGATCTAATTATATTTCTTCTAATTAATAAAACTTTTATAAATGAGAGACTACATGACAGGTCCTGATTTGTGTTACAGGCATTACATTCCTATCTGGATTGACAAAGCATCACCAAGCCATAAGACACTACACAGTGAGGTGTGGATGGTTCTATGTCAAATGGACAGAATTTCCCATTTTGTTGATGAGCTGCAGCTCATTGGTTGAATATTTGGATACGATTAATTGATTAATAACAAATTCCTGAGAATAAGAAAAAGGACTTTGTCTTTATCTCATGTCACGAATTTGGAGGTAAAAGAGACCTAATTCAGTTGAATCACTTAGTCTTCAAGTTTGGGGTGACCTTTGTCAGTAGATATGATAAGATCTTAAAAAATTAGAACTATGGAAGGCAGAAATGTTTATAAAAGAGGATGGATTTTTAAGTTCATACTTGACCAGGTTATGCTGTCCAGTTGTTTGGTCAAATAAGCACTGGTCTGATTATCCTTGAGAAAGTATTTCATGGACTAAAATCACCAGTAGGTTGATTGCATCTATGGCTGATTGCATCTACAATCTATTAATGAGATTGCTTTGAAAATTGGGATGGCTCATGAAATCCATTGAATGCTTTAAAGGAATAATGATTTCAGCAGGAGGCAGAAGACATAGCCTTCTCTACTTCAGCCAGTCAACTTCTTCAGGAGAATTTACTTAAACCTTCAATGGGTTTCCCAGCTCAAGGCCTGCCCTACAGAGTTTGGTCTTGCCCATCCCCATAGTTGCATGAGACAATTCTTGTAAAAATCTCTTTGCAGATATCTCCTGTCAGTTCTGTTTCCCTGGAGAACTCTGACTATGACAAGGAATAATAAAACCTGGATGCACCTGACTCATAAACTTATCTCCTAGGAACAGAAATTCAGCTAGGGAAGAATTTCCTTTCTGTCCAGACCAGTGTACCCTAGGGAGATGGTGGCTCATAGGTTGAAGTAATGAGAAGAAAATGTGCTAATTATTAAATACAGGAAACTGGTAAATATCTCCTCTGCTGATATACGCCATCCGTACAATCTTATGCTGAACCAGACATGGTTGTTTCCTTTAGAGTCCCGGATAGGAAACTGATGCCTGACTTTCTTCTTTGAAGGTAGAGCTTTAATCTACTCGTTAAATTCTTAGGGAAGGAGTCAGATTTACACAATAAACCTTTCTCTTAGAGATGCCATCCAGATGAGTGGGAGAGCCCTGTAGACACCGCAGGAAAGGTTCAGAGAGAATGGATGCTGAAAGCATTTGCCTGACATTATCTGAGAGCCAATCCAGCCTAGAAGAGAACCTAAAGATCTCCTCACTTTTGTTTTCCCATTTGCTTAAATAATGAATGAATGATATATTATGATGTTAGAAAGGAAGTATTTATTAGACTCCGGAATTTAGAGTTCCTTGTTGATAATTAAGTGATGGGAATGAAAGCCCAATTAAAATAGGAATCCCAGGGATAACAAGGTTCAAGGACAGTTGTTGAAGCTGTGGTAATAGCAGTGGAATTATGTGCAGTGAAAGTAAAGGTGTTATTCTTTGATTTTATGATGAGTGCATAATCCAAAGTGTATAAGCAATGGTTTATAGTATAACCATGGAGTTGGGCATGCTTCTCCACAGTAAATTTTAGAGCTCTTCATTACCCCAAAAAGAAAACCCCATGCATGTTACAAGTCAACTTTCAATCCTTCTATCCTTCCCCATCTCTAAATAAACACTCATCTATTTTTGTCTCTATAGATTTATTTATATTTGTACTTTGTGTCTGGTTTCTTTCCATTTACATAGTGGTTTTTTTTTTCACTTTACTCAGTGTTTTTAAAATTATTTTTTTAATTACAGAAGCTGTGGGTTTACTGGAAAGTCATGTGAAAATTCAGCCAATAGTTTATTTACTTTATTCTTTATTTCTTATTTAAAATGTAATCTTGTAGCTCAGTGGCAGAGTTCTCACCGACCATGCTGGAGACCTGGGTTCAATTCCCCAAGCCTGCCCATGTGAAAAAAAAAGATAAAAAATAAGGAAGAATGGGCAAAATTCAAAATACAAAAGATTTTTTTTTAATGTAATCTTCTCCATAGTATGTTTTCACCTCAGAATATGAAAAGCATGCCTGTAGTATGTCTTCACCAATAATTTAGGATTTTCTACTTTTACTTTTTCATGATTTCCAATTTTTCTGTAATGACATTCTTTTATTAATTCATTACCTGACACCAAGTAATCTATGTGAAGGGTGTAAAACAAGGTAGAACATTGCTCCATCAGAAAAGGCATTCACAGTTAGCAGGGAAGAAACACCTGGAGTTCAAAAGATAACAAGTCACAATTGTATTTGCTACCATTGAAATTAAGTGTATAGAAGAAGTTGCCTTCTTATGGGGATATTAAGAATAAATATCATAAAATAGATGTCTCCAGGCTAACCTGAAGGGGTGCTGGAATTTCCAGAAGGGCAGGAATGAAAAATTCGGTCAATCTATCAGAGAGCTCCCAAGCAAAGGGAAGCAGAAGTATTGCTTAGCATGGAAACTCTGGCAATCTGGCAAAGATGTAAGTCAGTTTCAATTTCTTGGAGAACTGTGTTCATAAGACCAGCCCACAGTGTGAAGGGATACAAGCAGGTTGGTCACGGAGGATCAAGCTTGGATTGAGTTTATAGCATGTTTTTTCTTCCTTGTTCAGTGGGGAATCACTAGGGCTGTTAACTGGTGGAATTTCATCATCATATTTGTATTATTATGAAGGTCTCTTTGGGTCAAAGAGAATTGCAGCGAGAGGGCTGCTCATTGTGCAATTCTTAGGAGTCATGATAAGGAAATGAAATTGGTCCATGGAGTTAGGGACAAGGAGGTGTAGAAATAATGGATAATTTGAGTGGTTTAAGGAAAATCAACCTCAGCATATCACCTGTGATAACCATTCATTTACTGACAAGAAGAGGCTGTGCTAAGTTTTCATGCATATTAAGTCTGTCAAACTTTGTAGAAGGATGAGTACCATTATGCTTACTATGTGGCAGAAAGTGTTAAGATTTAGAGTTGTTTGCTGCCTATCAAAAGTTTAAGATATAATATGTGGTTGATAGGAAATTACAAACCATGCTAATCTGACTGCATTTTTAAAATGGAAGACACACCTCCATTTATAGAAGGTGTGTCCTGTAATGCATAGTCTGAACATCATTTAAAATGTCTGCTACCATTCAGCAGGAGTTAGAAACAGGGTAAGATAATGGGTAATTGGAGCTGATGGGATACAGACTGTCCAATAGGACTAGATACAAAAACTCAAAAATGGACAGCACAATAATACCTAATTGTAAAGTAATCATGTTAAAACACTGAATGAAGCTGCATCTGAGCTATAGGTTTTTGTTTTGTTTTGCTTTGTTCTTACTATTATTACTTTTATTTTTTTTTCTCTATATTAACATTCTATATCTTTTTCGGTTGTATTGCTAGTTCTTCTAAACTGATGCAAATATACTAAGAAACGATGATCATGCATCTATGTGATGATGTTAAGAATTACTGATTGCATATGTAGAATGATATGATTTCTAAAAAAAAAAAATGGACAGCACAATACTACCTAATTGTAATGTAATTATGTTAAAACACTGAATGAAGCTGCATCTGAGCTATAGTTTTTTTGGTTTTTTTATTTATTTATTTTTTCTTATATATTTTTGTATTTTTTATTTTTATTTTTATCTTTTCTCTATATTATCATTTTATTTCTTTTTCTGTTGTCTTTCTATTTCTTTTTCTAAATCGATGCATATGTACTAAGAAATGATGATCATACATCTATGTGATGATATTAAGAATAACTGATTGCATATGTAGAATGGAATGATTTCTAAATGTTGTGTTAGTTAATTTTTTAATTAATAAAAAAATGTAAAAAAAATGTCTGCTACCAATTAATAAAAATACCCCAACTTTTGGTCCTTGTTGCATTTCCTTTTGAGAAATGTTGGTGTATTAACTTTGCTAGTTGTACTCTTGGGTGTAGAATAGGTATGGAAGATTGACACTGCAAAAATATACCTCTGCTTTTGTATTTTCAACTTTTAGTAGTGAGTCAGAGAATTCAGAGACTGTAAATTGGGTTGGAATGTTCATAGAATCAATTGAAATTATTTTCTTCATCACAGTCTCTCATGGATGATCTGAGCATAAAACTTCTCTCTACCTTTGTGGTCTCTTCACTGAGCCCTCTCCTTACCTCTCACTCTGTCTCTCTTTTATTATTAAGCAGAATTTATGGTTTTTAAACAGTGTAGAAAATAACCCCAACAAATAAAGCTCATAATTCACATGTCTTTGAGGGTTTAAACAGTTGGGATTTCTGGATGTGATTTGTAAATATTTTGGAAAAAACAATGTGATGTTGTCAGCCTACCTTATATTCAATTCTGTCCAAATGAGTGTAGCTATTGTTGAGAAAACCCTGGTACTTTCACTGCCCTAGGAAGCTACTGGATGCTGTGTGGGTGCATGTGCTTTCGTGCCCTTGCATGTTAGTCGGTCACTAGCATTCCTCCGAACAAGTGTGGATGGATTCATAAATTCTAGTAGGTGAGTAATCTAAGTGCCCAGTTTGAATTCAAAAGTATTGAAGGAAATAGGAATGCCTCTATTTCATGTTGTGGAATAGCTTTGCAAACATGTTAATAACAAGCCAAAATAATAAAATGTGCATAAGGGACTCCCTGAGTTTTGAAGTTACAGCATTAAGGGGCCAATTTGTCATTAATCTTCTCTAACATCAGCCATCATCACTCTCACTCTTACCTCACTACCACACCTGCTTCCCTGATGGACTTGATTCCTGAAACAAGCCTTTTTTGTAGGGCTTTTGTGTTGGACATTTCCTCTGCTGGGCACACATGTCCTGTGATTTCCATGTGACTCCAGCTTTCTTTTCTTTGACTTCTGCTTCAATTGTTGTCTTTTCTGCTGCTTCTACTTGAACATCCAGTAAACAACCATATCCTATGCACGAAATTCTTTGTGCATCCTCCTTTTAGTGGCTGTTATAATTTCACATGTGTTCCTTATTTTGTGTCTTTATATTATTTTTCCACCATCAGATTGCAGGCACTCTTGTTCCAGCACTGATATCCATTGCTTGTACAGTCTCTGGCACCAAGCTGCCTCTCAATATGGGTGCCTGCAAATTACCAATAAAGGAAGGTTGTAGCATTCATTTTAAGAGAGCAGTTCAAAAGCAAAATATGGAAATCCATTTATTGGTTGCACAATGTAAATTATAGATCAGTTAGTAATGACTGTTTGAAAAATTGACGTGCATTTTTAACATTTCCTTGTAGTTCCATCATGCATATGGAGCCAGGAAACAATACATGGAATGCACAGTTTCTTCTGCTGGGATTTTCAGAGGAACAAGAATTGCAGCCCTTGGTTTTTGGTCTCTTCCTGTCCATGTACCTTATCACCGTCTTTGGGAACCTTCTCATCATCCTGGCGACAATCACTGATTCTCACCTCCACACACCCATGTACTTCTTTGTCTCCAATCTCTCCTTCTGTGACATATGTTTTACCTCCACCACAGCCCCTAAAATGTTGTTTAATCTACAGACACAGAACAGAATCATAACCTATCAACACTGCCTCACCCAGATGTACTTTTTCTTACTCTTTGTGGAGGTGGATAACTTCCTCCTGACCATAATGGCTTATGACCGCTTCGTGGCCATCTGTCAGCCCCTGCACTACACAGTCACCATGAACCCCCGGTTCTGTGGCCTGTTGGTCCTGACAGCCTGGATCACGAGCGCCTTGCATTCCTTACTACAAACCTTAATGATGCTGCGGGTGTCCTTTTGTGCCCCCTTTGAAATTCCCCACTTTTTCTGTGAACTTAATCAGATGGTCCAACTTGCCTGTTCCAATGCTTTCCTCAATAACGTGGTGCTGGATTGTGCTGCTGTTCTCTTGGGTGTGGTTCCACTCAGTGGAATCCTTTACTCTTATTCTAAGATTGTTTCCTCCATACGTGCAATCTTATCCACTCAGGGGAAGTACAGAGCATTTTCCACCTGTGCATCTCACCTCTCTGTGGTCTCCTTATTCTATTGTACAAGCCTGGGGGTGTACCTTAGTTCAGCTGCGACACACAGCACGCATTCAAGTGCGATAGCCTCAGTGATGTACACCATGGTCATGCCAATGCTGAACCCCTTCATCTATAGTCTGCGGAACAAGGACATAAAGGAGGCTCTGAAAAGATTGTTAGGGAAGAGAGCCATGCAACTGCATGTCTCTGGGGGCTGAAGAAGCTTATTTCATTGTAGGACACAGAGCCTCAGAGCCCAATGCTTTGAATCTTTGAACAACTCATGGAACTAAAACTTCTCTTAGAGTCAGACATGTCTTTGAATATGATGAAATAAAGCTTTAATTCATGCCTTGTATTACCACCTAAAAGTTTGTACCATTTGTACCTATTTATTGAATTAGTAAAACTTGGTGCCTATCTGTTAGAGTGATTTTGCACTGGGGTGAGGCAGTATATTGTAATTTCTGTTTATGTGACTGCATAAAAAAAACTGACTCCATTTTTCTAAACAAAATATATTCCATTTTTCTACTTTTGTCTTAGTCTTTAAAGGGGACTGGATAGATTAATCTAAGTATTTTCTCTATCATCCAATATTTTATCTCCTTTATATTCAGAAGTCTCTTCAATCCTTATGAATAAAGTCTTACTTTCAAAGAGCTTGAAATCATACCAAAACAGCCTCCTGGAATATTATTATTCAGAGTCACAATTATTCCTGCACAGTCATGCATTGACCATCAACATCTCCTGATTTCCTACAAGGGACTCTCAGTGACACACACTTTTGTGAAGCAATTTATTGACATATATTCACATTCCATGCTATCCATCAAAGTGTAAAACAGAATGTCTTCTAGTTCATGAACAGAGTTATGCATTCATCACCAGAAATAATTCTAGAACCTATTTCCACCATTTCATAAAAAGGAAAAAGCGGAGGCGGGAGAAGATGGCAGCATAGTAAGATGTGTGGATCTTAGTTCCTCCTCCAGAACAGCTACTAGAGAAGTAGAAACGATTCAGAACAGCTCCCAGAGCCACAACAGAGACCAAGAAGACAGCGTACCCCATTCTGGGATGGCTGACTGGCCCCGATCCGGTGAGAACACCGAGGGGCGCGGGCTTCCCTGGGCCGGGGCAGCAGGGGGCTGGAGTCCCTCCCTCCCTCCTTCCTGGGCTGGCTGGGAGAATTGGACAAGCGATCCCTTCAAGCCATGGCAGCTGGCACCCCCTCCATGCACGGCCCCTCAGACCAGCTGGGAGAATTGGATCGGAGATCCCCAAGCCGCGGAGAATGGCGACTGGGGTCCCTTCCAAACACATGGCTTCCCAGACTAGCTGGGAACGGTGGATAGACACTTCCTCAAGCCACGGCAGCTGGCGTCCGCTGCCACACTTCGCACCCTGGGCCAGCTGGGAAATTTGGACAAGTGTTTCCCCAAGCCGCAGAGGCCGGCGACCCTCCCTGGGCACAGATCCCCGGGCCGGCTGGGAGATTCGGATTGGCACTCCCCCAAGCCGCTTTGGCTGGTGACCCCCCCCCTACAGCAATGGTTTTCCAGTTAAAGGAGTCAAAGCATCTTTTACTGGTGGGACTCGCAGACAGATGAGTGTCACGAGCGCCACCTACTGAGCAGGAAAGAAAAACAGAGCCCAGAGATTTCACAGAAAAATCTTTCAAGCTGTGGGGTCTTACACCCAGGGAAATCTGATTAAATGCCCAGACACCAGCAGAAGATAACGGATCATGCTCAGAAAATTGAAAATATGGCCCAGTCAAAGGAACAAACCAATAGTTCAAATGAGATACAGGAGCTGAGACAACTAATGCTGAATATACGAACAGAAATGGAAAACCTCTTCAAAAATTAAATCAATAAATTGAGGAAGGACATGAAGAAGACATGGGCTGAACAAAAAGAAGAAATAGAAAAACTGAAAAAACAAATCACAGAACTTATGGAAATGAAGGATAAAGTAGAAAAGCTGGAAAAAACAATGAATACCTACAATGGTAGATTTAAAGAGACAGAAGCTAGAACTAGTGAATTGGAGGATGGAACATCTGAATTCCAAAAACAAACAGAAACTATCAGGAAAAGAATGGAAAAATTTGAACAGGGGATAAGGGAACTGAATGACAAAATGAAGCGCACAAATACATGTGTTGTGGGTGTCCCAGAAGAAGAGAAGGGAAAAGGAGGTGAAAACTAATGGAAGAAATTATCACTGAAAATTTCCCAACTCTTATGAAAGAACTAAAACTACAGATCCAAGAAGTGCAGTGCACCCCAAAGAGACTAGACCCAAATAGGCGTTCTCCAAGACACTTACTAGTTAGAATGTCAGAGGTCAAAGAGAAAGAGAGGATCTTGAAAGCAGCAAGAGAAAAACAATCCATCACATACAAGGGAAACCCAATAAGACTATGTGTAGATTTCTCAGCAGAAACCATGGAAGCTAGAAGACAGTGGGATGACATATTTAAATTACTAAAAGAGAAAAACTGCCAACCAAGACCCCTATATCCAGCAAAAATGTCCTTCAAAAATGAGGGAGAAATTAAAACATTCTCAGACAAAAAGTCACTGAGAGAATTTGTGACCAAGAGACCAGCTCTGCAAGAAATACTAAAGGGAGCACTAGAGTCAGATATGAAAAGACAGAAGAGAGAGGTATGGAGAAGAGTGTAGAAAGAAGGAAAATCAGATATGATATATAAAATACAAAAGGCAAAATGGTAGAGGAAAATATTATCCAAACAGTAATAACAGTAAATGTTAATGGACTGAATTCCCCAATCAAAAGACACAGGCTGGCAGAATGGATTAAAAAACAGAATCCTTCTATATGCTGTCTACAGGAAACACATCTTAGATCCAAAGATAAACATAGGTTGAAAGTGAAAGGTTGGGAAAAGATATTTCATGCAAATAACAACCAGAAAAGAGCAGGAGTAGCTATACTAATATCCAACAAATTAGACTTCAAATGTAAAACAGTTAAAAGAAACAAAGAAGGACACTATCTACTAATAAAAGGAACAATTAAACAAGAAGACAAAACAATAATAAATATTTATGCACCAAACCAGAATGCCCCAAAATACGTGAGGAACACACTGCAAACACTGAAAAGGGAAATAGACACATATACCATAATAGTTGGAGACTTCAACTCACCACTCTCATCAATGGACAGAACATCTAGACAGAGGATCAATAAAGAAATAGAGAATCTGAATATTACTACAAATGAGCTAGACTTAACAGACATTTATAGGACATTACATCCCACAACAGCAGGATAACCTTTTTCTCAAGTGCTCATGGATCATTCTCAAAGACAGACCATATACTGGGTCACAAAGCAAGTCTTAACAAATTTAAAAAGATAGAAATCATGCACAACACTTTCTCAGATCATAAAGGAATGAAGTTGGAAATCAATAATAGATGGAGTGCCAGAAAATTCACAAATATGTGGAGGCTCAACAACACACTCTTAAACAACCAGTGGGTCAAAGAAGAAATTGCAAGAGAAATTAGTAAATACCTCGAGGTGAATGAAAACGAAAACACAACATATCAAAACGTATGGGATGCAGCAAAGGCAGTACTAAGAGGGAAATTTATTGCCCTAAATGCCTATATCAGAAAAGAAGAAAAGGCAAAAATTCAGGAATTAACTGTCCACTTGGAAGAACTGGAGAAAGAACACCAAACTAACTCCAAAGTAAGCAAAAGGAAAGAAATAACAAAGATTAGAGCAGAAATAAATGAAATTGAAAACATGAAAACAATAGAGAAAATCAATAAGACCAGAAGTTGGTTCTATGAGAAAATCAATAAGATTGATGGGCCCTTAGCAAGACTGACAAAAAGAAGAAGAGAGAGGATGCAAATAAATAAGATCAGAAATGGAAGAGGAGACATAACCACTGACCTCACAGAAATAGAGGAGGTAATAACAGGATACTATGAACAAGTTTACGCTAATAAATACAGCAATTTAGATGAAATGTATGGGTTCCTGGAAAGACATGAACAACAAACTTTGACTCAAGAAGACATAGATGACGTCAACAAAACAATCACAAGTAAAGAAATTGAATCAATCATTCAAAATCTTCCTAAAAAGAAAAGTCTAGGACCAGACGGCTTCACATGTGAATTTTATCAAACATTCCAGAAAGAATTAGTACCAACTCTTCTCAAACTCTTCAAAAAAATCAAAGTGGAGGGAAAGCTACCCAATTCATTCTATGAAACCAACATCACCCTCATACCAAAACCAGGCAAAGATATTACAAAAAAAGAAAACTACAGACCAATCTCTCTAATGAATATAGATGCAAAAATCCTCAACAAAATTCTAGCAAATCGAATCCAAGAACACATTAAAAGAATTATGCATCATGACCAAGTAGGATTCATCCCAGATATGCAAGGATGGTTCAACATAAGAAAATCAATTAATGTAATATACCATATCAACAAATCAAAGCAGAAAAATCACATGATCATCTCAATTGATACAGAGAAGGTATTTGACAAGATTCAACATGCTTTCCTGTTGAAAAACTTCAAAAGATAGGAATACAAGGGAACATCCTTAAAATGATAGAGGGAATATATGAAAAACCCACAGCTAATATCATCCTCAATGGGGAAAAATTGAAAACTTTCCCCCTAAGATCAGGAGCAAGACAAGGATGTCCATTATCATCACTATTATTCAACATCGTGTTGGAGGTTCTAGCCAGAGCAATTAGACAAGAAAAAGAAATACAAGGCATCAAAATTGGAAAGGAAGAAGTAAAACTATCACTGTTTGCAGACGATATGATACTATATGTCGAAAACCTGGAAAAATCCACAACAAAACTACTAGAGCTAATAAATGAGTACAGCAAAGTAGCAGGTTACAAGATCAACATTCAAAAATCTGTAGCATTTCTATACACTAATAATGAATAAGCTGAGCGGGAAATCAAGAAACAAATCCCATTTACAATTGCAACTGAAAGAATAAAATACATAAGAATAAATTTAACTAAAGAGACAAAAAACCTATACAAAGAAAACTACAAAAAACTGTTAAAAGAAATCACAGAAGACCTAAATAGATGGAAGGGCATACCGTGTTCATGGATTGAAAGACTAAATATAATTAAGATGTCAATCCTACCTAAATTGATTTACAGATTCAATGCAATACCAATCAAAATCCCAACAACTTATTTTTCAGAAATAGAAAAACCAATAAGCAAATTTATCTGGAAGGGCAGGGTGCCCCGAATTGCTAAAAGTATCTTGAGGAAAAAAAACAAAGCTGGAGGTCTCACACTGTCAGACTTTAAGGCATATTATAAAGTCACAGTGGTCAAAACAGCATGATATTGGAATAAAGATAGATATATTGACCAATGGAATCGAATAAAGTGCTCAGATATAGACCCTCTCATCTATGGACATTTGATCTTTGATAAGGCAGTCAAGCCAACTCACCTGGGACAGAACAGTCTCTTCAATAAATGGTGCCTAGAGAACTGGATATCCATATGCAAAAGAATGAAAGAGGACCTGTATCTCACACCCTATACGAAAGTTAACTCAAAATGAATCAAAGATCTAAACACTAGGTCTAAGACCATAAAACAGTTAGAGGAAAATGTAGGGAGATATCTTCTGAAACTTACAATTGAAGGCGGTTTTATGGAGCTTAAACCTAAAGCAAGAGCACTGAAGAAATAAATAAATAAATGGGAGCTCCTCAAAATTAAACACTTTTGTGCATCAAAGAACTTCATCAAGAAAGTAGAAAGACAGCCTACACAATGGGAGACAATATTTGGAAACGACATATCAGATAAAGGTCTAGTATCCAGAATTTATAAAGAGATTGTTCAACTCAATAACAAAAAGACAGCCAACCCAATTACAAAATGGGAAAAAGACTTGAACAGACACCTATCAGAAGAGGAAATACAAATGGCCAAAAGGCACATGAAGAGATGCTCAATGTCCCTGGCCATTAGAGAAATGCAAATCAAAACCACAATGAGATATCATCTCACACCCACCAGAATGGCCATTATCAACAAAACAGAAAATGACAAGTGCTGGAAAGGATGCGGAGAAAGAGGCACACTTATCCACTGTTGGTGGGAATGTCAAATGGTGCAACCACTGTGGAAGGCAGTTTGGTGGCTCCTCAAAAAGCTGAATATAGAATTGCCATATGACCCAGCAATACCATTGCTAGGTATCTACTCAAAATACTTAAGGGCAAAGACACAAACGGACATTTGCACACCAATGTTTATAGCAGCATTATTTACAATTGCAAAGAGATGGAAACAGCCAAAATGTCCATCAACAGACGAGTGGCTAAACAAACTGTGGTATATACATACGATGGAATATTATGCAACTTTAAGACAGAATAAACTTATGAAGCATGTAACAACATGGATGGACCTAGAGAACATTATGCTGAGTGCGTCTAGCCAAAAACTACAGGACAAATACTGTATGGTCCCACTGATGTGAACCGGCATTCGAGAATAAACTTGGAATATGTCATTGGTAATAGAGACCAACAAGACCTAGAAACAGTGTAAGATAATGAGTAATTGGAGCTGAAGGGATACAGACTGTGCAACAGGACTAGATACAAAAACTCAAAAATGAACAGCACAATAATACCTAATTGTAAAGTAATCATGTTAAAACACTGAATGACGCTGCATCTGAACTATAGGGTTTTTTTTGTTTGTCTGTTTGTTTGTTTTATGTCTTTTTTTTTACTATTATTATTATTTTCATTTTTTTCTCTATATTAACATTCTATATATTTTTCTGTTGTTTGACTAGTTCTTTTCCTAAATCGATGCAAATGTACTAAGAAATGATGATCATTCATATATGTGATGATGTTAAGAATTACTGATTGCATATGTAGAATGGAATGATTTCTAAATGTTGTGTTAATTTCTTTTTTTTCTTTAATTAATAAAAAAAAGGAAAAAGCGATACCTTTCAGCCATCACTTGTCAATCCAACCATCTTTCTCCAGTTCTAAAGAACCACTAATCTATTTCTGTCAGAGCAAACACTTTTGTTCCATCTCTATAAATTTATTTGTATTTGCATCTTATATAATAGCATAAAAATATGTAGGATTCTGCCTGGTTTCTTTTGTTTTGTTTTGTTTTTGTTTTTATGTATTCATTCAAATGTATTTATATTTTGAATGAATAAATCATCCCACTTCAAAATTGAAACAGTTCAAACAATACCCAGCAAAAAGTCTTCCCCTATTTGTCCTCCAGCCACTTGGTTTCCCACACCAGAGGTAAACAATACGGTCAGTTTCTTAAATGCACTTCTGGAGGTATTTTACACGTATAAAGCAACTAGTAGTATATTATATATGCAAGTCTTCACTTAATATATTTTGAAAGTCATTCCACAAGACCTTATATTGCTCATAATATACTATTCTATGCAAAGTAACTTATTTAACCACTGAAGGGCATTTGGAATCTTTTCCAGTCTTTTGTTACATCAGATCTTCTAAAGTGAATAACTTTGTATATACATACATACATGTAGGATCTATTCTTAGAAATAGGACCAACACCAAATTATCTAACGTTTTCATCTTGTCCAATCTGATAGGTGAGAAATGGTATCCCTAGGAATTTTAATGTGCAATTAGCTTGAGTGGAGACTCTCTTTTCATGTTTGAGCCATTACATTTCCTTTACTATACTTATGTCATTTATTCATTTTTCTGTTGTATTGCTGGCTCTTTTTAAAACCAATTCAGAGGAGCTCATTATATATTTGGGAAATGAACTCTTTGTCATGCATTGCAAATATTTTTTTCCAGTTTGTTTGAGTTTACTATCCTAGTTTTTGCCTTGAAAAAACATCTGGAGTTTAAGGGATCAAATATATACATTCTTTATTTCCTTTGATTCTAGCCTTTGTATTAGAGTTTAAAAGGCTTTCCTCACTCTGAGATTTAAAAAAAAGAAGAAGAAAACTCCCATGGTATACTCTATCACTTTAAGGTTTATTTTTATATTTAATCTTTGAACCATCTGGCATTTAGTAAGGTGTGAGGTCAGTACAATATTATGAACTAGCACTATCCTGAGTTGTCACATAGTTGCCTGGTTTCTCTTACTTAGCCTGATGTCCTTGTTATTTTTCTTCCTGAAATTGATGGGAAAATATGCATATAATACTATACACTGCAGTCATAGTTTGCTGCAGATGTATTTTTAACCATCTACTACCCTATTATTAACTCCTCCTAATAGTCTCATATATTTGTTCTAATTCATGGAAGAACATTCTTACATTTGTACTATTGACCAAACACATTGTCCACAAGAGTGGTCGCTATGCTATAAAGTCCCATGTCACATTCTCTGGCTTTCCTTCTTGTGATATACATGACCCTAAAATCTCCCTTTCAACCACAATCGCACTCATATCATTGTTGTTAATTGCATTCATTATAATGAATACCGTCACCTCTATCCTTTTTGAAACATCTGCAATTAACCTCAGTACCCACTTTCCACAAATTGACCATCAGCTCCCTATTATTTGCCCTCATTCTATCTTCTGGTGACTGGGATTCTTGATATTTACAACAGGAGATTGATAGTTATATTTAGTTCAGATTAGTGAGGTCATAAAATATTTCCCTTTTTGTATCTGACTTATTTCACTAAACATAATGTCCTCAAGGTTTATCCATGTTGTCAAACGTGTCAAGATTTCAAATCTTCTCAGAGCTGAATAATAGTTGATTGTCTGTATATACCACATTTATTTATGCATTCATCAACTGATGATCCACCTGCATTATTTCCACCTTTTGGTAACTGTGAATAATGTTTCTCTGAATATTGGTGTGAACCTGTCTGTTCACAGCTCTGCTTTCATTCTTCTGTACATACCAAGTCTGAACATCTCATCACATGGACGTTCCACACTTAGGTTCATGAGGAATGGCCAAACTCTCCTCCAAGGGGGTATAAGATTCCACATTCCAGGAAACAATGTTTTAGTGTTCCTATTTCTCAACATTCTCTCCAACGTTTGTAGATTTCCAATTTTTTCATAGTGGCCATTCTAGTAGATGTGGAATGGTACCACATTTTAGTTTAGATTTGCACTTCCCCATACTTGTTGAGGTTGATCATTCTTTCACGTGCATTTGAATAATCTGTGTTTCCTCTTTGGAGAAAACAATGTCTGTTCAATTCTTTTGACCATTTTTAATTGGGTTGCTTGCATTTTTATCATTGAGTTGCGGATCTCTTTACATATCCTGGATATTAAATCCTTTTCAGATAAGTGGTTTCCAAATATTTTCTCCCATTGGGTGGCCTGCCTTTGCACCCTCCTGACAAAGTCCTTTGAAGCAAAAAAGTATTCAGTTTTGAGGAGGTATCATTTATCTATTTTTCTTTTGTTGCTTGGACTTTGGGTGTAAGTGCTAAGAAACCACTTCCTTCTGCAATATCTTGAAGATACTTCCCTACATCTTATTCTAGGAGTTTTATGGTTCTGGTTTTATATTTGGATCTTTGGTCTGCTTTTAGTTAATTTTTGTATAAGATATTATTGGTCCTCTTTTTTTTTTTTTTTTTTTTGAATATGGCTATCCAGTTCTCCCAGTAATACTCATTGAGGAGATTCCTCTGTCCTACTTGGGTGGACTTGGCAGCTTTGTTCGAAATCCATTGACCGTAGATGTGAGGTCTACTTCTGAACCCTTAAGTTGATTCCGTTGGTCAAAATGTCTATCTTTATGACAATACCGGTCTGCTTAGCACTGTAGATTTGTAATATAGTTTAAAGTCAGGAAGGTAAAGTCCCCCATGTTCTTTTTATCTTAAGATGGTTTTGGCTATTCATGTGTTCTTGCCATTCCAAATAAATTTTGTAAATGGCTTTTACCATTCTTCCCAATAGGCTATTGAAGTTTTGGTAGGGGTTGCATTGAATTTTTAAATCAATTTGTATAGAATTGATTTCTAAACATTATTTCATCATCCAATCCAAGTCAGAGATTGCCATTCAATGTATTTCATTCTTCTTTGATTTCTTTTAGTTATGTTTTGTAACTTTTTCGGCATACAAGTCCTTTACATCCTTGGTTAAGTTTATTTTTACATATTTGATTCTTTTAGTTACCACTGTAAATAGTCATTTTCTAAATTCTTCCTCAGATTGCTCATTACTACTATATAGAAACACTACCTACTTTTGCACGTGCATCTTCTATCACACAACTTTGCTAAACTAATTTATTAGCTCTGGTGAGTTGGTTGTAAATTTTTGGTGATTTTATATATATATAGGATCATACTATTTACACGTGGTTAACTTTTTACTTCTCCTTTTCATAATGGGAGACTTTTATTTCTTTTTACTGCCTAAGTGTTCTACATGGAACTTCTATACCACGTTAAATAGCAGGGTTAACAGTGGGCATCCCTTACTTTTCCTCAGTTTTAATGGGAAATCTTTCAGTTTTTCACCATTGAGTTAACTATGTTCATTCAAATTTGCCCTTTATCATTTTAAGAAAGTTTCCTTTTATTCCTATCTTTCATCTTACTTTTTGAAGAAAGGGTGCTGGATTTTGTTAAACACCTTCTCTGTATCATTGGTGGTGATCATGTCATTCTTCTTTGATTTGTTAGTGTTGTGTATTATAGGAATTTACTTTCTTGTATTGAACCACCCTTGCATTCCAGAGATAAAACCCACTTGCTCATGATGTATAATTCTTTTAGGGTGCAGGAGAATCCAATTTGCAAGCATTTGGTTCATGATTTTTGCATCTATATTCATTAGAGAGATTGGTCTTTAATCTCTAATTTAATGAATTAGGAAGTGGTCCTTCCTCTTCAGTTTTTGGAAGAATTTGAACAGGATTGGTATTAATTCTTGCAATGATTGGCAGAAATCACCTGTTTAGCAATGTGGTCATGGTCTTTACTTTTAAGGAGGCTTTTGATGATTGATGCAATCTCTTTACTAGTGATTCATCTGATGAGGTATTCTATATCTTTTCTACTCAGTGTAGTTTGCTCAGGTGTTTCCAGAAACGTGTCCATTCCATCTGTGTTGTCAGGTTTGTTGGCATAAAGTTGTCATGGTATCTTCTATGATCTTTTTTATTTCTGTGAAGTCCAATCATGATGTTCCCATCACGTTTATGATTTTGTTTACTTGCAGCTGCTCTTTTTTTTCTTTTTCAGACTAGCTAATGGCTTGTCAATTTTGTTGATCTGCACAAAGTACCAGCTTTTGGTTTTGCTGATTCTCTCTACTTGTTTTTTTCTCAATTTCAGTTATTTCTGCTGCTATATTTGTTATTTACTTTCTTCTGTTCTCTTTTGGATTAATTTATTGATCCTTCTCTAGTTCCTCCAGGTGTAGTTAGGCCTTATATTTTAGATCTTTCTTCCCTTTTAATGCAAGCGTTAAGGCCTATCAGTTTTCCTCCCACCACTGCTTTTACAACATCCCACACCTTCGTATATGTTGTGTTGTCATTTTCATTCATCCTGAGATATTTAATACTTTATCTTCCAATTTCTTCCTTCATGTACATTGTTTAAGACTGTGTTTTTTAACCTCCATAAATTTATGCAATTTCATTCCTCCAGCTGTTATTGATTCCCATCTTCATTCCACTTCTGATCAGGGAAACTATTTTGTATAACTTCAATCTTTTAATATTTATTGAGGCCTGTTTTGTGAAGCAAACACATTGTCTATCCAAGAGAATGATTCCTGAGCACTTTTGAGGAGTGTTATGTCCTCCTGCTTTAGTGTATATTGTTCTGTGTATTTCTGTTAGGTCTCTTCTTCTAGATGTTCTACCTATTCATGTGAGTGTTTCTTTGAAGAGTCCATCCATTATTTCGGATATGTCTATGTCTCTCTTTATGCTTGGTAGTATTTTCCTCATGTATTTCATGCACCCTCACTAGGTGTACACATATTTATGATTCTTATTTCTTCTTGGTGGTTGGCCCCTAATATTAATATGTAATTTGTTGCAACAGCTTTGCTTTAAAGTCTATTTTGTGGCATATTAGTATAGCTAACCCAATTTTTTTTTAGGATACTGTTTTTGTGTAATATATTTTCCCCAGCCTTTCCCTCTCAATTTCTTTGAATATTTGAGTGAAAGGTGCATTTCTTTTAGACAGCATGTAGATGGCTCACTTTGTTTTAACTAATCTGCTGGTCTGTTACATTCAATTAGGAAGTTTAATCCATTAAATGCAATGTGATTATCGTAATGGCAGTACCTACTCAAACTTTTATTCTTTGGCTTTTACTTCATGCTTTATTTTTGTCTCTCTTTATGCTCTTTTATTTACCTTTACTGATCCTCTCCATTTCGATAGTCTTCTCCATACTTCTTTCTCCTGTTTTTCCCTGTCAGCCTCCCTTTCATTTTAGTTGTAGTGAAAGATCTCTTGCTAATGAACTCTCTCAATTTCTGCTTCTTTGTGAATATTTCAAACTCTCCCTCATTTTTGAAGGACAGTTTTTCAGATAGAGAATTCTTAGCTGACAGTTGCTCTCTTTCTGTATCTTAAATTTATCATGACACTATGGTTCCTGAAGAAAAATCAGATTTAGGTTTTTGGGTATGCCTTATATTTAATGAATCTCATTTTTCTTTCTGCTTTCAGAATTCGCTTTTTATCTTTGATATTTGATGTTATGATTAGTATGTGTCTTAGAGTAGGTGTATTCAGATTTATTTGATTTGGAGTACATTGGTTTCCTTGGACATTGATATCTACATTTCATAAAAGTTGGGGAATTTTCAGTGATCACTTCCTCAAATGTTACTTCTGCCCCCTTTCCCTCCTCTTCTCCTTCTGTATCACCCATGACACACGAATGTTTGCATGTTTCATTTTGTCAGTCAGTTACCTGAGATCCTGCTCAATTTCCCCAATTCTTTCCTCTCTATGTTCCTCTGTCTCTTCAAATTCAGATGCTTTGTCTTCTACCTCTATGACCTGTTCTGCCTCTTCCAATCTGCTGTTGTATATCTGTAGTGCAATTTTAATTTCTTCTATTACACCCTTCATTTCCATCATATGTTATTTTTCTTTACATACCTTAAAATTGTTCTCTAAACCACCAGTGTCTCATTAGAATTCTTAATCTCTTTAATCATCTCCATAATTGACTCATGAGATTTATTTGAACATCTTTGATTAATTGTGACAAATTGCATACCTTCTCTGGATCTTTAATTTGCTCTTTTGACTGGGCCATATCTTCCTGTTTATGTACGGTTTATAACTGTTTTGCTGATGTTTCAGCATGGGATTATTTTGGTGAGCTTCCTCTGAAGGTTGGTTTCCCTGTCTTACCTAAGATGTTGTTCTCAACAGGCTTTGTGTTCACGGTTTTCCTTGACAATTAGTTTGTCCGTATTACCCAGCCTAGGTATGGCTATAGACCGTGAGTGGGGTATATCCCAGGTCCACAGGGCCCCAGGAAAAGGATCAGGCAAAGATCCCAAACTATCTTTAACTCCACTCCCCAAGGGTGTGCTTCCACGTCCTGCCCAGCAGATGGCCCACTTGGCCCTAGAGGTCTTCCTGGAGGGACACTTTCCTCGCCTGCCAGCAGATGGCACTCTTCTGCCCCTTACTTCCCTCAGCCTATAGGAAGTAGGCTATTCTTACGTCTCCACTGACACCAGACAAAGGCAGCGGTAGGTCAGTTGGGTTGAAACTACAGTTCTTAATATCCAAATTTGGTGGCAAACGCTGGAGCACTATTTGATGATGTCATGACCATTTCTTGGGAAAGTGAACCTCTGCAGCCCTCTCAGTCTGTAGACATCCATCCACCACAAACTTGATACTACCAAACTTTCCTACCCAAGAGTGAGGGATGGGTAGCTGTAGCCAGGGCTGATGAGGGTTCCTCATAGTCTCACACCACAGTGTCTCTGTCTCCTCATCTAGTACTTTCCTGGGTATTGTACAGCACTCCTCACAATCTCCTGAGCCCCAGAATTGTTGTTCTGAGTTGTTTCTTCCTGTCCCCTCGGTGATTTTCTGGGAGAGAAAGGAGCCTAGTCTTTCCCAACTGAGCCATATGGATTCGGTTTGGAGTCACTTTTAAATTCCATTATCTGAAATAAACCTGAATAGAACAGTGAAAAGATGTATTCAAATATCTGAAAGAACGCTAAAAAGTAAAAAGCAGCCAAATATGATGAATTCTCATTTCTGTTCATGTTGACTATTGTATCATAATTGCTGCATATCAAATTTCCTCAAATATAAATGTTTTAAGGTGTTCTAGTTTGCTTGCTGCCAGAATGCTATATACCAGAAACAGAATGGCTGTTTAAAAGGTGAATTTAATGAGTTGCTAGTTTACAGTTCTAAGGCGAAGATTAGGTCCCAATTACAACAAGTCTATAGAAATGACCAATCAAAGGTATCCAGGGAAAGATACCGTGGTTCAAGAGGCCCGATAAAATGCAGGGTCTCTCGCATCAGAGAAGGCAGAGGGTGAACACAGTCACCGTTTCTCTCTCGGCTGGAAGGGCACATGGCAAGCAAGGCATCATCTGCTAGCTTTCTCTCCTGGTTTCTTGTTTCAGGAAGCTCCCCAGAAGGCATTTTCCTTCTTCATCTTCAAAGGTCACTGGCTTGTGGGCTCTCTGCTTCTCGTGGCTGTGTCGTTCTGCTCTGTTCTCTCTGAATCTCTTATTATCCAAAATATTTCCTCTTTTATAGGACTCCAGAAACTTGACAAGACCTACCACAATAGATGGAGACATGTTGTCACCTGATCCAGCTTAACAACCACTGTTGACTAAATCACATCTCCAGGGAGATGATTTGATTACAGTTTCAAACATATAGTAGTGAATAGAGATTATTCTGCCTTTATGAAATGGGATTTTGATTAAAACATGAAATGGGATTTTGATTAAAACATGGCTTTTCTAGGTTCCATACATCCTCTCAAACCAGGACATTTCACTTTCTGGTCCCTAAAAAAGACATGTTTTCCCCATACAAAAAACACATTCATTTCATAACAATATCAGAGAACCTTAAACCATTCCAGTAACATTTCAAATACAAGATTAATACAAGATTAAAATCAGTACAAGTCTCATCAAAGTTAGTTAAAGGCATGGACAGTCCTAAGGTAAAATTTTCTCCATTTGCTCTGGACCTTTAAAACTCAGAACAAGTTAGAAATATGCAATCTCCTATCAAAGTTAGTTACAGGCATAGTCTGTACTAAGGCAAAATTATCCTCTGTCTCTGGAACTTTGAAAACTCAATACAAGTTATTTGCTACCAACATACAAAGGAGGAACATTCATAGGATACATATATGCATTTCCATAGGGAGGAAAGAACACAGGGATTATTGGACCCATACAGTTTCAAAAACCTGCAGGGCAAAGTCCATTAGATTTCAAAGTCTGAGAATCATTTATCTTCGGGGATTCTGAAAGCGGCAGTCCCACCCTTTCCAAAGGCCGATGCAGAGGCCTGCCTCTCTCCAAATGCAACCCTGGGGGATATTGGGGTGACCACCTTTTTCTTGGGTCCACCCTGTCCAAGCATCGGGGCTGCATCCGGGCTCTCTGTCATCTCTGAGGCACACACTCAACCCCTCCATGTGGTGGCAGCCAGACTCTCCCCAAACCCCAAGGAATGTGCTTCACTCTCTCCAAGGCCTGAGGCGGCATGGCTCTTCCACCGCACCTAGGTGGAAGGCCCATCTTCTGCCTTTGGGAAAAACTCACCCTCTTCACGGGCTTGGGTGGGTCGGCTCTCCTGGCCCGAGGCTTCTTGACTTCAGACCTCAGCCTCCATGGTTTTGCCTCTGAAGTTATTTTTCCTCCAATGTGTCCCTTCTTTGAACCCCCCAGTCCAGACCAGCAGTGGCTCTGTTTATACAGGTCCCACAGCACTCTTGTTGGCTTTCTATGCAGTAGCCTTGGATCATGCCCATCAGACACAAGGAATTTCCACAAATTCTTCCTAGTAAATCCATGTCCAATCCTGACTTTCTCTGAGATTGCTGATTGGTTTCACATCTGGTCAAATCCTCACATGGGGCACTATTCACTGGGATCTCCGCTTCTGGAACCCCAGAATTTTGTTTCTTTGTGCCCAAGAGTTCAGTTTTCAGCTTATCTCTTTCCTGTCACATTTCACTATGAAACCAGGCTGCACTTTTGACATTTAATTTGGAGATCTCTTCTGCTAAATATTCAAGTTTATGGCTTTTAAAATCAGTCTTCCAGCCAAAGCTGCTCATCAATTGTGCCAGATTATCTGTCATTTCAAAACAAGGATCACCTTCCTTCCAGTCTATAATAACACATACCTTATTTTTGTCAGTCAGGCACGTGCCCCAGATTCTTTCCAAGAATTCCATATCTAATTTTATAAGGGAAAAAATGTCAGTGATTTGGGAAAAAGCAGACATTCAAATTACATGATATTTTAGTCAAATTGTATGAAGCTTAGCCTTGTTAACAATAATATTATGAATATTATTTATTTTGCCCTTACCATATGAACCCATCACATTGCATCACATAATTGGTACCTAGTACCTCCTCAATTTCTATATTTAAACTGCTTAATCTTCAGTTTATCAACTATACATCAACTCAGGTGACATCCTTGAGGCTCAGAGCTACTAAGAACTTTTCCTGTTTCACAGTACAATAATTAGAGAAGACAGAATCCAAAACCAAATGGTCAATATCTGAGGTCTTTGCATTAAACATCAAGTTTCCCAACACTTCAGGAAGTTTAAAGCAGAATTTCAGATGTCTTAATCAAAGGTACATGTAAGGTATCTCTCTTTACTGATTTTAGTGTCCTAATAGGAATGGGAATGGGAAGCAAGATCCTGAATTTGTGTTACCCCTTAAGAATCAGGGGGTCACATTTCAAGAATGGAAGAGGAAGTCAAAAGCAGTGAAGAATGCAGGAAGAGAGTGGAGATAGAGATTTGCCCTAGATTACCATCTGCTGACTACTTCTGTGATCCCCACCTATGATGTCAGCTGTTGTTTGTATAATCAATACATAAATGGACTGACTTCTTTTTGCTGAGGAGGTCTTCAAGGAACTGCCAAAGAAAAGAGCATGGTGAGAAGGGGTCAATGCCAGGAGTGTACATGGTAGTGAAATCACATGTGAGTTAGAAGTGAGAAAATACTGGCTACATGTCCTTTGTCAAGAAACATTGCCCAGATTTAAATCTGGGGGCATTACTTTCTATCACATGTGCTAGGACAAGTTATATGAATGGCAGTGATTTTTCCCTTAGTTATAGAATAATGATAACTTGGATTATTTTCTCCTGGGAGTAATGGGGTTGATTATTCAGATGAAATATACCAAACTCTATTCAACACTTAGTTCACAGTCTGGTTCTTAAGAAGCCCTAAGTAATTTTGGAGGATATAATGGGTACATCATAATCAAAATAATTGCAATCATTATAATCACCTCCAGGACCATTTTGGAGTTATAGGGGGCAGTTGAGAGGGAAATTTCTTACTGTAGTTGGGGAGATATATATGGGAGCTAGAAGCAGTCTGGCAAGAAATAAAAAGGCTAAAAAACTGTCCTCAAACCTACACCAGAAGCAAAATCATAAAATTCATAGGCCTGTGGCTGAAAGTGTGCATTTCAGGGCACACACATCTGGTTATTGCAATTGCCCTGCTGGTCCTTATTTGGAAGAAGTAATATACCCTTGGATCCACTCAGCACCATGGAACGCATTCTGCTGTGCTGAAACTCTGCTGAAACATGGCTGAGGACTCTGAAACTGCTGCCCTTATCCTGCCTATTTGGCTGAGGCTCTGTCTCAGGACTTGCAGGATGACAGAGTCAGGCACGCACCCCAGATGCAGACAATTACTGAAGGGCTGGATTCATAGTGTGATTATTTACAATTGTGTGGAGTTGAGAACACAATTAAAAGAGCTCATAATTAAGAAAGTGGTTATATGCCATTCCAATGTCTGAGTACTTGCCAATAATAATTGAACTGTGAAAGGATAAAATGAATGTCTTTGTAGGGTCTGTGCCCATTCTCTTCTCCGGTGGGAGCTGCCCTGTTCTCCTTATCTATGACTTCCAAATTGAAAGGATTTTAATATAATTCCATTTTTTCCTTTAAAAAGTCAATATGTTGCTGTAATATTTGCATATCTATCAAATTAATTATGTAATTTTGGGAGGTTTAGAACATCTATAAAAAGAATCTGACCTATATTCATTTTATCAGTTAAGATTTTATCTCAAAGGAAAACCTCTTATATTCCTTTCTTATATGCTTATTTGGCTGAGGCTCTGTCTCAGGACTTGCAGGATGACAGAGTCAGGCACACACCATTGAGGACAACCATTCAAGATGGAGGAGATACAAGCATGGAGCCTACTGATAGGAGAGTTTTGTGCATTGGAGCTTTATTGTTTTGCCAATTGAATGACAGCACCAGTTATAATTTTATCTTTAATTGATATGTTGAGTTGTATTAGACGACGTTTGAATTTGCACATTTATTTGATAAATTAATACTTCTTTTAAGTACTTCAGAGTATATCACAAAGCTATAATCAAGATTGCAGCTAGGGTTGCGATCTTCTTAATGTTCCATTAGGAGAGGCTCTGCTTCCAAGCTAACTCATGTACTTGCAGGCAGAATTCAGTTACTCGTGGGCTTCTCTCAACTCCTTGCCACATGGGCCTCTCAATGGGGCTTCTCACAGTATGTCATCCAGCTTGAATCTAAGCAAGCATGCACACAACAAAGCCACAGAGGGCAAGAAAGATGGATGCTGGTCTTTTGGTATCCTAACCTCAAAGGTGACGTTCTGTGAATTCTCCCTCTTCTTTGTAAGTGAGTCACTAAGTCCAGTCCACATGCAAGGGCAAGAATACAAGTAGTCAGGGTCATTAAGAGAACAGTAGAAACTGCCAAGCACGCAGACTCTGCTGCATCACAATGTTGTGCTCTGAGCAAAATAATATTACACCCTTCTGTTTTCCAGCATAGACCCCAACTCATATTATCACCATGCTCTCAGCAAAACTTTCCAGAGAAGAACTTGCAGATGGATATCTCTACTTCTGCTTTGTGCTTTTTTGGTTGCCGCCATGCTGCTGCTGGCCAAGCATTCAGAATAAACCTCTTCTGGTATCTCATCTACCAGCAGAGTCCTTCCAACTACACCAGGCCAAACATTAGTTAAATATCCACAGAGGCTTCTGATTTCTAATCATCTATAAATGTCTCATCTCATTCTCAGTGCATTTTCTTCATATATATATATTTGTGGATTCTACAGCTCCTGAATTCATAAACATAATGCATTTTTGAAAAAGGAGACACATTTTAATTTGTTTATATTGACTTGGGTGACTACATAATCCTCAGGCAGTATTAGACTGACTCAGTAAATGGAAATCAATCCCACCACTAAAATCTCAGTTGGACCCTAATGACAAAGACATGTCATTTATTCTTTTTTTCTTTCTTTTTTTGCAAGGGCAGGCACCAGCAATCGAACCCGGGTCTCCAGCATGGCAGGCAAGAACTCTGCCTGCTGAGCCACCATGGCCTGCCCCCAAGACATGTCATTTAGAACCACCTTTTTTTCCTGAGCATATTTGTAACTTCCAATTGCAGACACCTCACAAAGTACCTTGTTCCCATGATCCAGATTATCATTCAAGAGTCAATCAAGAACAGTAAATCATACTAGTTATTTTTATGAAGATAACTTAATATATGAAATTGGCTGTGTAGTTATTATACAGCTGAGAGATTAAAAAAAGAAAAGGAACGCACTGGTAACTGCTGCGGTCCAGCCGCAGCAGAGGGAACGGGCTTGAAGGTGTGGAGGGTCGTCGGCGCGAGAAGAACACCAAGAGACAGCTTAGAGAATTTTCTTCTGAGAAGAGTTGCTTGGATTTATTTTTGCTTAACTGATTTTATACCCTTATTCTTGGCAAGGAAACCGGTATTACAGAATCATGGTTGTGTCATGGCTTACGTTTTAGGTAAAGTTACAGGTTCAGGGAAGCAAAGCGAAAGTACACGTTCTGATTTTCTTAGGAAATTTTACACAAGATTTTAATAGCAGCAAGATATTGGCTTAAACCACAGACATTGTGTTTGCAGTTTTCTGAGTTTAGACTTTCTTTTCCTATTATTTTACAGGTGAGGCAATATGTCAAGACCTATTTTAATCTGGTTAAAGGTTAGCTTGTTTTGATTAAAAGGTTACATTGTTTACTTAGATTTTTTATTGTTTTATAGCAATGCACCCGTGCCGTGGTGGGGAGTAAATTTCCAGGATGGCTCAATGCAGGGTTTTTTAATTGTAAGTGTTTACTTTCTATGGGGTACTTTTCTGTGACTTGTTCTAAAAGCACTTCTGCCTGCTGTATCTGCAGCATGACTTGCTTAATGGGGGCATCCCAACTTAATTTTTTCCAAACAGTCATTAACAAGGTTTTGCAATTTGTACAATTTGTATCATTTTTTCCAATTCTTTTGCTTTCTGATTCATTTTGATATAATGCTTGGAGCACAACCAGCAACAAGAAACACACAATTAGTGTCGTTAATCCCAGTATTTTTCTATTACAACATTTTATGCCTCGTCCTCTTTTGGGGCGTTGAAGGCCTTGCCACCGCCCTTCCTTCCAGGGAACCATGTCAAACCGGGGAGGAAAAAGAGGACGCGGCAGGTAACACCAAGATAATAACTAAAGGAAATAGCAACCACACCAAGGGCTTATGAAGAGAATGAAGAATGAAGAGAATGGCTGGGCTGCTTAGGGCCTACGAGCTTATTGACCATGATTAAAATTGCATAACAAGAAAGCCAGGTGGAAAAATAGCAGTGATTTGAAGGGCCCCATTCTAGTTTCAAAATGTAAAAATACAATGGCAAACTTAGATCAGAGAGACAATAGCTTAACAGCCACTACACATGACCAGCTATGTGGTATGGAGAGAGAAGATATGTGAAGAAATGTTATCATAAATAAAGAGAAAAATCACTCTACCTGTTGCTAAGGTAAGCTTTTTCATATCTTCCCCCTTTGATCTCTGTCTCTTTTGGATTTCCGGCAATAGCACACATGTAGTAGAGACCCAAGACTTATGAACCATCTTTGATCAAAAGGTCAGTCTTAAACCTGAGTTCTGACCCTTGGCTTCACACTAGTAATGGCTTAGATCCTTTCAAAGATCAATATATTCATGCCACATGCCAGTCTAGTTAAATTACAGTCTCTGATCGTGAGACCCAGTACTAGTATTTTAATGCTCCCCAGATGCTTACAACAAAAAAACAAGTTTTAGAACCAGCCACATGTGTCCACAAACATAGCCATATAGGTAGACCTTGAAAATTTAAAAGACATATGGAATAAATAAATGAGCTATGGAAAGGTTATAAATTTTAAGTATTTACAAATGTACTAATCTCTTTTTTGTACATTTCTCCAGTTTACCTGGGTTACCGATGAGACAGGGGGTTCCAGAGTTAAAATAGGGTCTGTTCATGCGGTGATCATTATTCACGAGGAGCCTCAGAATTCTCTCCAATTTCATCAAAGAAGCAATAGAAGGTATGACAGAAGGAGATGAGTGACAGTCATAAGATCTACAGATCTGATGTGACTTGAGAGGCAGAATGTGCAGTTCTAAATGTTTGGATTTTTTTGTTTCTCCCAACCCATACTCCAAAAAAGATGGAAAATGCCTGGAAATTAGGCTATTCTGCTCAGGAGCCTCCCCAGAGCCATCTTCATGTCCCTGTTCCTCAGGCTATAGATGAAGGGGTTCAGCATGGGGCTGACCATCGTGTACATCACCGAAGCCACTGCACCCTTCCTGGGGGAAGATGAGACAGCTGAACTAAGGTATACCCCAAGGCCTGTCCCATAAAATAAGCAAACAACTGACAGGTGAGAACCGCAGGTGGAAAAGGCTTTAGACTTTCCACCCAGTGTTGGGACCCTCAGAATTGAAGAGACAATTTTATAGTAGGAGAATAGGATCCCTGAGACGGGGAGAAAACCAGAGATGGCCCCAACAAGATACATTACTATGTTATCGATGGAGGTGTCCGAACAGGCAAGGTTGAGCAGTTGAGAAGGGTCACAGAAGAAATGAGAAATTTTGACATCTTTAAAGAAGGTAACCTGCAATACCGTCAAATTGTGCAGCTGGGAGACAAAAAGGCTGATGCAAGTGGACACCATGACCATCAAGCCACAGAGGCGGGGGTTCATGATGACCTGGTAATGCAGGGGGTGACAGATGGCCACAAACCGGTCGTAGGCCATCACAGTCAGAAGCAGACTGTCCAAGCATCC
Source organism: Tamandua tetradactyla (assembly GCF_023851605.1). Lineage (NCBI taxonomy): Eukaryota > Metazoa > Chordata > Mammalia > Pilosa > Myrmecophagidae > Tamandua > Tamandua tetradactyla. The sequence continues at coordinate 92,575,898 of NC_135337.1, read as the reverse complement.
AAAAAGCATAAAGAGAGACATCTGAGTGAGGCAGCCTACATAAGAGATGGATCTTCTGGAAGTCTGCATGTTCGCAATCATCTTTGGGACTGTGGTCGACGTGAAACCCACGTCAGCCAAGGACAAGTTGGATAAGAAGAAGTACATGGGGGTGTGCAGGTGAGAGTCAAAAGTGACCGCCAGGATGATGGACATGTTCCCAAGGACTATGACCAGATACATGGACAGGAACAGCCCCAGCAGGATAGGTTGCACTTTTGGATCATCTGAGAGGCCCAGGAGGAGGAACTCTGAGACATGTGTTAGATTCTGTGGGTCCACATAGTTGATACATCTTTTGGAAAAGAAAAGACAATGGTACATAAGAAGGAAGTGAATGGACACCCAGCACTGGGTTTATATTTTAAATTCAAGCACTTCAAGTGTAGAACATTCACAGTTAAGGACTAAGTGTGGCAAAACCATCTCAGGTGTGGAAAACCCATTCTAGAATTCTTTATTTGTGGTTTCTGTGCAATTCACGTTTCTATGTACACTCACTTTAGAGACACTCCATTGAAGAAAGTTAGAGGATCAAACATATTTAGTGTTAATAAATCTATGAACACAGTAAATAGAGTCTCTTCCTTTTGAAGGAATCATTGGAATAAGGGAAACATTTCTTCCTTTAAGAATAAGGAAGACCTTGAGCCTCTTAAGAAAACTAATTAAAACACACTAAATGGAGTTCAGTTATGTCTTATTTTATTAAAGCATAGTGCATAAAACTTCTTTGACTTAGAATATATTAAACATTCTATGAGAGCTGGAAACACATTATGAGGGTTATAATTTAAAGTCAAATGGGGGATGCAAGGGAACTCAGTGGCAGAATTCTCACCTGCCATGCGGGATGCCCATGTTTAATTCCTGGTCCATGCACTTCCCAAAAACAAACAAATAAGTGAAAAAACAAACAAACAACAAATGGTGCTGAATAATGGATTTCTCACATGGAAAAATAATGAAATTTGACCTCTGCCATACAGCATACAAAAAAAGAGCCTAAAATCAAATATTCATAATTAGAAAATATTTTTATATGTTTTCAGCATTTTTTGGTTTTCTGATTTCCCCCTTCATAGAAATAAGTGCTCACTCAAATATCTGAGCTATTTTTCACAATTCTTTTCAATTATAACTCCTTACTTTTGGCTTAGATTTACTTCAAATTTTGGTAAACATGCTACTGATAAATTCACAAAATTATACAGCATTATTAACACTGAAGATAGCATTAGTGTACAAATCACTCTTCAATTATTGAACAGCAGTGAACTTTTAAAAAATACTGAGTGCCTATTTCATATTTTATGAAGTTATTTGAATGAACTCTGCATGATTTCAGGGCCAAGCCTAGTTTTGGATACTACTCAGTACTTTTTTTTGTTTCCATTTTGTAGGGGCTTGGTAAAAATGCTTAGTTGTATTTCTAATCCTAAATATTTTGTAAACTTTTTTTCTTCATCAAATTCAACCCTTTTACTTATGACTGAGAAATTCAGGGCACGGAGTGGCCTCAAAGTCAGGTGTGAAATACACAGTTCTTATGCTAAGTTAACATTATTCAAGTTGATCCTTCCTAATAAGGAATTACGGTTCTCCTTAATTGAGTACCCTAAAGGTGTCTCATGTCTTTATTTATCTTGGAAGTTTACTACTGGGTAAATGGAATAGTGAAATGAGGGAATAATATGACAAAAACCTAGATAGTTTGCACTTCTGTAAAGTGTAGTTATTAATTGAAACTACCTTAAATTGTTGTTGTAAGAAATTAAAATAAAAATGTAGAGTGTTTAGGCGAGTGGTTCTCAATGTTAGTCGATGATTATAGTTACCTATAGATCTCTGAAAATCTTTTAATGAACTGGCATATAAAATCCAATCAAATCAGAGAATCTCTACAGCCAGGGCTGAGAACCATTGCATTAAAATCTTTTCAGGCACTTAGTAAATGTTCTATTAATGCTATCTAATCTTATCATCATTAATACCCATTTCCCACATTAAAAATATAAACATTAAAATTTTATGTAAAATTTAACTGATGAAACTAGAGTTTTCTTGCTACCCATGTATGATTCTATTCCACTACACAGCTGTGCCCAAAGACTAATACTATTATGAATTTGGAGGTAATTTGGCTGTCAATATTTCCAGGGTGTTGATTAATTTACATATTTCTAATGTTTTCTTGCAAATTTTTCTGCATAATTTAATATTAGACGTAATGCCTTCAAAATGCTAATATGAGTACTTAAAGTCTTTCTGTGAAGTACATACATCTAAATCAACCACTTTACTTGATGCATGGCTTAACTGAAGAATGTATCTGTTCCTTATTATGACAATTCTATGAAAATTTTTATGTCTTTCTCCCCATCACATTGAGAATTTCTATATGTTATATGCACAAAAATAGTTATTTGACTTGTAGAAATCAATGTATGTGCAGTGTTATCCTTGCCCACATTTGTTGTTCCAATAAAAAAATCAGTTGCCATCAACTACATCTTCCTATTTTTCTTTCTTTTTTGCATGGGCAGGCACCTGGAATTGAACCCGAGTCTCTGGCATGACGGGCAAGAACTCTGCCTGCTGAGCCACCATGGCCCACCCCCTCCTATTATTAACTTCTGTGATAAAAATATCCCTGATATCTGTTTTGCTAAAGTCATTCTATGAGAGTTCCATATGAAATACATATCTGGTGTAGGAAGTACATTTCCAGTGGTTCTGTGCATGTTTACCCAAATTTCAAAATCATATTTTTAAAAAAAGCGGGTGTTCAGTTCTGGTGGAGAGGACATAGTTCTGGTACCAGAGTATGAAGATGATCCCACATTTTTCAAACATGAAATGTAAAGTGCGCATGAATTTCTCAGTGTCTCTATGCCCATATGCCTTATTTACAAAGGGAGAGAAAACCACTCATCATAGACATGTGTGTGAACTAAAGGAGGTGAAGCCTAATGACTATTCAGTCACTTTTAAAACCAGAATTTGAATCATTTTTAGAAAACTAGTTTTACTGACAAAATGCAATCCTAAGAAAGTTTAGTGAGGTTCTGTAATAATGTGGCACAGAAGCTGAAGTCTTTCCTGTCTCATGGCATTGGAATGAGTTAAAATCCTAAAATGTGTCTCAGTTTATGCAAAAAAATTTACCTGTGCCTCTCTTTTGTCACTTTTTCAACTTTATGAAAATCTCTAAATTTTTAAACTATTCGAATTGTGTAGATTCCATTAAGTGGAAAATAATAGATTTCAAAGAGAATCCCTGGCATGGGCACAAAAAGTACTATTTTATCTTGTTTTCTAGTGCTATATGACATCCCTGGAATGGGTGAAAGTACAGGAAAAAATGACCCATTTTTATTGCGCCATATTGACTAAGCTCTATTTCTGTGAACCCAAAATTAAACAAATTTTTATTTTATTTTTATTGCCAGTTTAGAGCAAATATGGTATAAAATCTAGGAAACAGTAAATAAAATGAAGTTCCTTGCATGTACAGTGTAACTGCTTTTAGAAGGATACAAATAAATGTTTTGGCCGGGATCCATTGAAAATCAAGTTTTCAGATCACAGGATATTTTAACCAATTGTATCAATTTTAGTTTAGTAATATCGATAATATTAATAATATCTAACATTGATTTTTCCCTTATTCTTTGTGTCCATTACTTAATGAACCACACGTTCAATGCAGTTGTATAAATTTTGAATTAATTCAGGTGACAATGTTGAAGCTCAGACGTATTAAGAAATTGCCCCATGTCATACAGATAATATATCGTTCAGACAGGATTCGAAATTAAGTTATTGGTTTCTAAGAACATATAAAGATGTCTAGATGTGTTAATAAATGTAGATCTATGGTACATCTATTAAATGCTTCCTGAATATGTTTGGAACCTGAGCCATTGATGTTATGTTTCCCTTTGATATCAGAAGAGGCTGAATTACAAAGGTGTAGGAGAAAGTGAGCAGTTTAGGTAGCATCCAGGAGTAAGGAAAGAGGGAGAGCATCTCTAGATTATGGAACAGTTTAAAGAGATCAGTGTGGGGAAATGGAAAGTTCTTCACTCTTCACCAGAACCGAGGACAGAGACTTCACAAGCCTCTTAACTGAAACTGAAGTTTGGTGGCATTATTCCAACTGTTTACTTGTCCTGATGATGAGGCAATACTGCTCCCCCATTCCATCCTGCATCCACTGTCTCCCATAAACTCACTGGGCTGGACCGTGTCTCTGCTGGGCCATGACTAAAGAGTGCAGGCCAGCTGCCCTTCCCCTGTCTTGGAAGCAATGAAGGCCAAGGTTAGTTCCGTAGGACTGGAAGGAACACAGAGTCTGGCACTGTCTTCCTGATGCTGAAGTTGTCTCTGGAAAGAGGCACACATTCAGATTCAGCTGCACTGGGCTTAGCAAACTGAGAAGCTAGAGGGCATGCGTGGAGGGGGGTGATTATGTGCAGTTGCATAGCTTTGAGAGCTCAACACACAGAGCTCATAATTAGCAAAATTGGTCTACACTATCAGAATCTCTGAGGACTTGTTAATGCTAATGGCAGAGGAACATTGGAAAAGTGAACACCTTTGAAGGTTCTTCACCCTTCCATTTCTTGGGAGGTGTCTCACATGTACACCTCTCCCTGACTTTCAAATTTCAAGGATATTAAAATAAAAATTATACTCATTTTTCAATTAAAAAGCAGTCAAAGTGTGACTTTAATATTGGCAAATGCATTGAATTGACCAAGTAATTTAGGGAGAATAGATTCTTCCAAATCAAAAATCTGCTATATTTCCTTTTATTTATTCAGTTAAAATTTTGTCTCTAAGGGTAACTTCTTATTTTCCTTTCCACAGATCTTGCTTATAATTTGTGGTTTTATGCATTTGTGATGTGTGATTTTTTTAATTTGATGCAAAATGCCAGGTCTAATTTTTTTCTCTAATTGAGTTACATTGGTTTATTAAAACATTACTGGTTTTTAGATACTTATTTGGTAACTTGATGATTTATTTAAATAGAGAGGGTTCTCCCAAAAGTTATCAATCAAGTCATTACCCAGGGCTATGTGTATCACAAGCCTTTACTGAGTGCTTTATCCACTTCCAAGCTAACTCAGGTAACTGTGGGTGGAATTTAATTTCTCATGCTTTTGGCCAGATGCCTCCCTCATTTCCTTGCCACATTAGTGCGAGAAATTAAGGGAGCAACAGAGGGCCAGAAAGAGTAAATTTAAGGTCTATTATTACCATACTATAGTAAGGGACATCCCATTTCTTTTGTTATATTCTATTTATTGGAAGCATGCTTCTGAATGCAGCTCACATTCAAAAGAAACAGCATGAATGCCAGGTAATGCAGATCATTCTTAGAGGCTATACACCACACAGACTTCTTGCTCTATCAAGATTTATGGTGCCAAATGCAAGCCTTGAGAGGTATCCCTCTGCTTTCCAGCTAGTTCTCAACTTATCACACTACCATAATTTCAACAAAAATTTTCTTGTTGAAGAGCCTACTCATGGTAACTTCCTATGTATTGAGAACTTCTGTAGACCCAACAGGCTGCTCTTGGCCATGCAGTCTATGGAATCCTGCCTGGTTTCTCCAACACCTGCAGAGTCATTCCATTGGTGTCAAGCTATGGTGCAGCCATTTAGGGCTGAAAGTCAACAAATTTCATTGTGCTTTCTGATGTATGATAAACTAGAAGGGGGTTATCTAATTCCAAAATATATTCATTATATTTCTTTGGGTTCAGAGCTCATGTAGTGTTTAATAAAATGCATTTTTAAACTAATTCAGGTTTTTCAGGTTGATAAACAGGAATGTACAGGAATGTTGTTCTATTACAATTCTCTATGCATCTCCATGTGGTTCTCCCAGCTTAAGATATCTCTCTTCTTAGATACTTGGATATTGGCATGTCAGTAATTGATATTAAGAAAACCTGTATATCTGATTAATTTAAGTGTAGAACAAAGGATGCTATTTACAAATAGAAGGGACTGTGGGGGAAAACAATTAAGCAAATGGCATGTGTATTGAGATGGATGAGATAGGACAATTCTGAGATATCTTTAAATTCTTGGACAGTATTTACAACATAGTATTAAATTGAAGTAATTTCAAGTGGTAGAGTGGTAAAGGGTATATTATTAAGTGTTCTCTGGAGAACTATAAGCAAAGTATATTTGTATGCATGTGTATAAATATTTGTGTGTGTACAAACACACATATCTATGAGTGATATATGTTTTATTATTTTAAGGAAATAGCTCACATGATTTTGGAAACTGGCAGTTCTGAAATCTGTAGGCCAGAAGGCTGAACATTCTGGCAAGAGCTGATGTTGCAGTCTTGGGCCTGAAATCCATAGGAGAAGCAGGCACATGCAGACAAGAGACTATATGTAGGCTTGAGGCAGAATTTGTTCTTATTTAGTAAATTTTATATTTTGCTCTTAAGGCCTTGAACTGATTGAACAAGGCCCACCAAAATGGTGAAGGAAAATATCCTTTACTTAAGGTCAAATGATTGTAGAAGCCAATTTCATCTCTAAAATGCCTTTTGAGTCTAGTATTTGTGAAAACACTCAGATCATAGCCTAGCCAAGTTGACACACAAAATTAACCACCTCAGTCCAGCCCTTGTCAACTTGGAACTCATACAAATCACCTTAAACACATAGTCTTCTGAGAGAAAATAACAAAGCCATACCTATGCCTAATATGATACAATGATACTGTGTTCCATCAAAAATGAACCAGCCTTTTTACCCAGAAGAGGATGTGAAGCCCTTGGGTGATATTCATTCTTCTCCTTGATATCCTGTAACTTAAATACAATGATGTCAAGTTACTATAACTCAGGTCATATGAATGAAAGGGTAAAACAGAGAAAAAAGCAAAGCTGTGTGCTACGTACGCATATGCATGCAAACATATCCATAACAAAATAAGGGAATATATAATAATTGCAGTCCTCACTTTTGCAACTGGTCACATGGTCATAGCTAATATTTATAACTTCCTTCTAACACAATTTTCATATTACCTTTTTCCTTGGTGTGCTGGTTTGAATCTGTTGTGTACCCCAGAAAAGCCAAGTTCTTTAGTCCTCATTCAGTTTTGCTGGGTGGAAGTTTTTTATTGTTTCCATGAAGATGTGACCCACCCAATTGTGGGTGATTCCTTTTGATTAGATGGTTTCCATGAAGATGCATTTCCACCTATTCAAGGTGGGTTGCTTACTGGATCCCTTGAGAGGGAACCATTTTGGAAAAAATATTAGAGCCCATGCAGCCAGAGACCTTTGGAGATGAAGAAGGAAAACTCCCCTGGGGGAACTTCATGAACTGAGAAGCCAGGAGAGAAAGTTAGCAGACTTCATTATGTGCCTTTCCAGCTGTGAGGCCCTGAACTTCATTGGCCTTTCTTGAGTGATGGTAATCTCTTGCTGGTGCTTTAATTTGGACATTTTCATGGCCTTAGAACTGTAAACTTGCAACTTCATATATTCCCCTTTTTAAAAGCCATTCCATTCCTGGTATATTGCTTTCCAGGAGCTTGCAAAACTAGAACATGCAGCAAGAACATCAGCTTGTTGTTTATTGGTGAGGTGACCCAAACCTTCATTGTTGTAAACTCTGAACCATTAATAGACCTTCATCAATTGGTTTTTAGTATTTATTAACTTAAATCATAAGGTATGCTTGCATTAAGAGTCATCCTAAGAAATCTGCTGTATTCCAGACATATTCTTCCTTGTCTCTGTTGCATAGTACGATCTAATTTTTCCTTGGCAAAATGAGGAAAATTACTTAAGCCCCCTTCTCTTTTTGGTTACTCAAAGTGTCAAGGAGACCAAAGGGGCCAGCTAGAACTAAACATCTAGTTCAATGGAATCATTGTCTTATCTCCTCCTAGAAACATTTCTCCCTTTTAAACCAAGGTCTCCACATGATAATGCTACAGAGAAAAGAAGAAAATAATGTTGCTATGTGATCACTATGGGTTGGAATGATTGGTGCCAGTGTGATTTCCAAACCTTGATTCCTGCATTCATGAATCCTGGCTATGGGAGAAACAATAACATAGACCAGAAGCTGATTCACTTCTCTTCTGAAGAATATTGGCCCAGCCTTCCAATGTACTTCCAAATTGACGGCCCTCTAACTTAGTACTCCAAAGATCACTCCATCATTGTATGAAACCAGCTGAATCAGGAACATGAGAAACATGGTAAGACCGTGAATTTATGAGCCTGGGCCCACTAACACACTTCATTTTCTGTGAAGTGAGTTCCTTGATCAAAGGCAGGGCTGTGGGAAATGATGTTCTTTAAGTTAATCTCTGAAACTTTAAAAGCTAGCTGTTCATTACAGAAAATATTCAATATCAGGAATTCATTGTTGGGCTCCTTTGCTGACATTTTACAATGACTATAGTAAGTTCATCCTTGATGAATGAAAGCCCCATTGCAAAGCTCTCTCTACCACCATAAGCTAAAACATTGAATCTATAATCTTTGCTTAGTGGACCACATTAATAAATTAGGACTTATCCAAATTTATGTTCCTTCCACCATTTTCTAACATCCTTAATATCCACCCCCACACTACTTCTGAGATCTTTGTCTGTATAAAATGGAAAAATCATGATGTTCATTCCAAATATAAGGTACCTAGCCAAGGGACACACTTTGCATCTCTCCTTTCAGGACCTGCTGAGACTTCATTCTAGTTATAGTTCTAAAATAAAAGGGGAAGTGGCAGCTTGCATCCTGAGTAGAATCATCAATGACTTGCAAGTCAGCTCCCTCAGGAAAAGCCATTACAGCTTCACCCAGCAAACAGGATTAGCTTCCTCACCTTGGGTGAAAGGATACCTTCTACTGTCATAGAAAAGTAAGCAGAATTTAAGGATCCAATATGTCCTTCTTCATCAGGATCTGTACTTATGTGCCCACTCTAATTTTCATGATCCCATTCCCTCCCAAAAATTATCTTCAATTTAGTATCAGACACCATCCATTCATGCTTGGGAATTCAAGTTGCATACCATTTCAGCTGCTCATAGGATGAGATGCTATGTTTGGTTTCCAGAAATATCAACTCTGCAGCCATAGGAAATAAGAGTTTCTATCAAGACAGACATAGAAACTTTCAGGTAATTTATGCAGTACTTTATCTGGTAATTGGAACCTCTGAGCTCATCCTTTCCTTTCTCCACTTTCTCCAGCAGAATTAGAAACAGGCACCCAATCTCAATATAAATAATTATCCTGACAAAAAAAATGTTCTAAGACATAAAATTTAAAAAATCTTGCTTGCTTGGGTCTCTGGTGTATGATAGAGATTGGAGATGTACTCCACAAATATTGAATAGAAGGGGAAAAAAAACTACATCAAAATCAGATAGGAGATTTCAGTTCCATATACATCATTCCAGAACACTCCTCTTCACTCAGTTTGTACAGCTTGAGGTTTGCATAAAGGCAGCACAGCCTGGAAACAAATTGATATGGATGCGTATCATAAAATCACTCACAGCACTGATGTAATATCCCATGCACAAAAAGGCACAGGGCATGTATTCAGAGACTCAGTGGGGAACAAATGCAGCTGAGGAATGTCACATGCAAAAGTGCCACCAGGGGAAGAAATAGGCTATGGCAGAATATTCGCTGGACCACCTAAATACAAAAGGAACCTTTCTGGATTGATTGCATCTGCCTCTTCATGGGGGATTCCATAATGGGAAGAAACTGAAGGCAGAAAAGCCTCACAGAACACAAAGGGGTGGAGGTGAACTATTGTAAGACAGGATGGGTCCCAGAACTGAACAGTGTAATGATAATGGGATCCTGATTGAGGAAGAGAATTTACACAAAACATAGGAGCTGGGAAGGAAACTCTGCACAAAGGAAAAAAACAGAAGAGATAAAAATTCATGGAGAAGGAATATAGAAAATAAAGCTTTCAACTGGAGGTGAAACAATTGCGTGCAAAAAGGGCAATATGAAAATTGAACTGCATGCTTATACTAAAATTAAACATTCAGAAGAGCTCAGAAGATCTGAACATGTAAACAGAGGCTAAGAAAAAGGACCAGAATAAGTAATACCATGCATCAGAGGGCCAATAAATAGTAAAGCATTAGACAAGAAAGAGAAATTGATCTTCAAAATTAACTGATAATAATAATCATGTGCCTACACATCAGAAAAAAATTAAAAGCCATACTTGAAAACAACTCAGTCAAGGTAAAAAATTAAAACTGCAGAGTAGACACACCATTTTGGACAATTAATTAAATAAGTTCAAAGAAATCCCTTTACTCAAGTGAAGGATATGAAGGAAAATATGGATAGACATAAAATAATGGTGGATACAGACTTAAAATGTACTAAGAAGTCAATATGTGAGCATAAAGATGAATTTGAAAGTTTGAATGAGATTTATAGATGACAGCAAAATAATAAAGAATCAAAATAAGCTAGAGGTATACAACAATAGGTTTGAACAGGCAAAAGAAATAATGAGTGAATAAGAAAACAGAACAATCAAAATCATTAATCTGAAGAAGAGATAGAGAAAAGAATAGAACAAAATTGAGCAAGGTCTCAGGGATTTTACTGACAACTTGAAGCAATCAAACATAGGTGTCATGCATGTTCAAGGAGAAGAGAAGGGAAAAATGGCAGAAAAAATATTTCATGAAATGAAGGCCAACAGTTTCACAAGTCTTAAGAAAGACATAATTATACATATCCAAGAACTGCCACAAACACCAAACAGCATATACCATAATAGAGTTACTGTGAGACATATATTAATCAATATATCAAATGTCAAAGTCAAAAAGAGAATTCTGGGCATGAGACAGACATGGAAATGTAGGAGATGCCTGGGAAAATTTTCCCCAGAGATTCAGAAAATAAAAGGACAAATCCAAGTTGCTTAGAATTCTGGAGGGGGATAGAGACTGAAGAAGAATCCTAAAAATGTTGAATAAAAGAGAAAAATAATAGCAGTTAGAAGATTTCTGTCCCCCTCATTCAGTGGTATATAGTTTGGGAGGGGCTCAGAATAAGTAACCTGTTCTCTTCCACTGGAGACACAGTCTAAATCCACACACATCAGTGAACTAGGACAATAGGGATATCTGTGCATGGGGAAAAGTCCACAGAGACCTATGAGGAGTATTGCATACAATAGGGCCCTGAGAAGAAGTAGGAGGCTATGGTAGAATGGTGGCTTTGGAAGTGGTGCAATCACTCAATCTGTTGGCTGGACCATCTAAATAGAAAATGGACTTTTCTGGAGTGGCACACGTTCATGAATTGACTTCATCAACTGTGGTTTCCAAGGGTGGGATACCCTAATAGAGAAGCAACTGAAGGCAGAAAAGCTGCATAGAAAAAAACAAAGGGAGTCACTAAACTACTGTAAACAGGAGTGCTCCAAACTGACAAGTGTAAGGAAATCAGAGCAATGAGTGAGTGAGAGAATTTAAACAAATTATAGGAGCTGGGATGAAATTCTGCACAACATCAAACAGATCAGATCAAGGTCCCCAGAAGCAATGGGGGAGAGGGAGCTTTCTCCTGGAGTTTGTTGTGGGGTGCACCGAAAGAGAGACCACACAATTCAGAACTGCAAGCCAATTTGGAGTCTTTATTAGCCATCTGGCGACTGCCTCATAAACCTCCAAGAAAGAGGATTCAGAGAGCAGCCCCCAGAGGTTTTCAAAGTGTGCTTATAAAGGCTATAATCATGCTGTGGTTTTTTTTGCAGTTGCTAGCAAGCAAGCAGATCATAGAAGCAGATGAATGCTGTTAGCCATTGCCAAAACATATCCCATTCCCACAGTTTCTAACATTGGTTATTGTTTAACTCTCAGGGACATTCCGCCCCAATGGTGTGGGGACTTTCCCTGCTTGGGCCTAATTGACTGCTCCTGCTTGGGCCTGATTAGTTGCTCTTGGCCCTCCACAGAGTTAAAACAGTTGCACAAAAACTACAATCTTAAAGTTGTATTGCAAATACGGGGCTAGAATCAGATGAAGAACTGTTGCAAAAATCTGAACAGCAAAACACAGGCTATTCTAAATTTCTAGAATATGTTAGACTAAGCATAGAAAAAGATACTTAATGCAAAGGCAATCAACAATAAAACTCTACATCAGGGAGAAACAGAATCTCAGAAATAACTCATTTAGATAACCATATCTAGAAATCAGCACAAAATTACAAGCATACACAGAAACAGGAATGTATGGCTCAATCAAAACAGAATCCATTAAAACTTCAGAGGAGACACAGAATTTGGGTCAGCTAATCAAAGAAATTCAAATAATATAAATTAATTCAAGGAGAAAAAGGAAAGTATGGATAAAGAGCTAAAGGATACTAAGAAGAAAATGTTGTGAGTGTAAAGAATAAAGAGAAAGCATAAAAAATAAACATAACCAAAATTATGGTTATGACAATTACAAGAATAGAGATTAAAAATACACTAGAGGAGATGGGGTAAGATGGCAGCAAACTGAGGTATGAAATTTAGTTCATCCTTCAGAGCACCTAGTAAATAGCCAGGAATGGTAGAGAACAACTGCTGAGGGAACACCAGTTACTGGGCACATAGCATACACCAGCATGGAGGTGCAATGGCTGAGACCCCACACAGACCTGTCAATCCCCCAAGCCACAGAGGTCTGTGCCCCTCCCCCCAAAAAATGCAAGCTGGTTCCCCAAGGGGAAAGGAAACAGTCTTTACTAGCAGCAAAGGCTTAGCTCAACCAAGCTCCAATTGTGGAATTAATTAACAAACTCTGACAATGAAAATAGGCCCCTAGCACAGACAAACCTGGAATAAGCCATAAAGGAACTAGATGTTTTTGCCCCAGAAGATACAGGGCAGGGTTGTCAGGAAAAAAGTAAAAACAGAAGCGTTTTTATATGGACAGTGCAAAATACAGAAAAGGACTGGACCCTAAGTAAAGGGGGCACATAGAGTCCAGAGAGATATAGAGCCAAGTGCCAACTTAAGCTCTTGAATGACAAACCCAAGGAGCATGGGTACAGCTCTGAAAAGGTTTTTGTTTTACTTTTTTTCTACTCCTTTACAGCTCATTAGATAGAACTGGAAGCACTCTCAGACTCTCTACCAGGCAAGGGTGGAATTAAACTTGTCTGAGAGACAAACTACTCAGGTGAAATGTCTTAGTTCCCTAAAGGACGTATATTCCCCAAGAGGAAGTTGGGGCCCAGTTCAAGTGGAATTCCTCCTTCAAGGAATCCAGGTCCTAGGGACTGGAAAACTAAAGCAATTAAAGCCATCCTACAAGTTCACCTCTGTCTCAATCATGCCCCCAGCAGGGAGAGTCTGTCACAATTAAAAGCACCATGTCATTTAAGCTGGGAAGACAAGCACCACAGAGTAAGAAAAGCACAGAGTCTAGAGTCTTCATAGGAATCTTGAAAAATGCTGACTCTCATTCTCAGGGAAAACTGATGCTGGCTACTCTTTCCTCCTGAGATGTGGGCCTGTTCGGTTTGGGAAAATCTGCCTGGGATCTATAATATCTGAGCATACCCTCCTCAAAAACAGTCTTCAGATAGGCAGGGCAAGAAATAGAAAAACAACAACTGAAAAATTCTGATCAGTTAAATAGAACTTATGCTAGAGGTCTAGAATAAGTTGAATTGAGTATCAAAGAACAGGTAGAGAATAAAGCCATCTAGCAATAAAATCCTAGGTAAAAGAGTGAAAACAACCTGCAGAGTAAACTAATTAAGGAAATCAAATGCCTAGATACCACCAAATAATGTTGAGTTATAGTAGGAGAATCCAAGATAAGCCCTAGTCAAAGGAATAAACCAATACTTCAAATGAGATACAGAGGCTGAAACAATTAATTCAGGATGTTCAAAGAGGCAAGGAAAATCTTATCAAAAATCAAATCAGTGAGTTGAAGGAGAATATAAATAAGACATTGGGTGAACAAAAATAAGACTTGAAAGTGTGAAAAAAACAAATCACAGAACTTATGGAAATGAAAGGCACAGTAGAAGAGATGGGGAAAGAAAGACAACAGAAACCTACAATAGAGTTGCAGAGGCAGAAGAAAGGATTAGTGAACTAGAGGACTGGCATATGAAATCTGACATACAAAAGAAAATATTGGGGAAAGAATCGAAAAATATGAGCAGGGTCTCAGAGAACTGAATATTTTCTGAGACCCTGCTCATGAATATTTGTGTTCCCAGAAGGGGAAGAGAAGGGAGAAAGATGAGAAAGACAAATGGAAGAAGTAACCACTAAAATTTCCCATCTTTTATGAAGTCATAAAATTACAGATCCAAGAAGTGTAGCATACCCCAAACAGAATAGATAGATCTGAATAGACATAATCCAAGACATTTACTAATCAGATTGTCAAATGTCAAAGAGAAAGAGAATTTTGAAAGCAGCAAGAGAAATGCAATCCATCCCACATACAAGGAAAGCCCAATTAGACCACGTATGAATTTCTCAGTAGAAACCATTGAGGTGAGAAGGCAGTAGTATGATATATTTAAGACTCTAAAAGAGAAAAACTGCTCAACCAATAATTCTATATCCAAAAAAAATTGTCCTTCAAAAATGAGGGGGAGTTTAAAATATTTTCAGACAATTATTGAGGGAATTTTTGACTAAGAGACCAACTTTGTAAGAAATACTAAAGGGAGCACTATAGGCAGATAGGAAAAGGCAGGAGAGAGTGGTCTGGAGAAGCATATAGAAATGAAGACTATCAGTAAAGTTAAAAAGAGAAAAACATTGAATATGACATATGAAATCCAAAAGACAAAGTGGTATAAGAAAGTACTGCTTTTATAGTAAAAAACATTAAATATTAATGGACTTAATTCCCCAATCAAATGACATAGACTGGTAGGGCAGGCCAAGGTGGCTCAGCAGGCAGAGTTCTCACCTGCCATGCTGGAGACCCGTGTTCGATTCCTGGTGCCTGCCCATGCTAAAAAAGGAGAGAAAAGACATATATTGGTAGAACTGGTTAAAAACAGGACCCATTTTTATGCACTCTACAGGAGACTAATTTAGACCCAATGACAAAAATAGGTTGAAATTCAAAGGTTTGGAAAAGATAAGTTCTATGCAAAAAACAATCAGAAAAGAGTGGGAGTAGCTATACTAATATCTGACAAATAAGACTTTGAATGTAAAACAATTAAAAGAGACAAATAAGTACACTATGTATTAATAAAAGGAACAATTCCACAAGAATACCTGACAATCATAAATATTTATGCTCTGAGCCAGAGTGCCCCAAAGTCCAAGAGGCAAACACTGACAACACTGAAGGATGAGTTGCTGGCAGCCAGCCCCATTACACTATAGTCTTTTGGGGAAATAAAAGGTCACCTTGAGGAAGCCTTGAATTTGGACTTCTTCTAGCCTAAAAACTGTAAGCCAATAGATTCTCATTGTTTAAATCAGTTCATTGCATGGTATTTGCTTTAGGAGTCAGGAAACTGGAACAAAACAAAGTAATTTTTGTTTGTTGATCTTGTACCCCAAAATTGTTTTACTTATTAGCTCTAGAATATTTCTTATGGAGTATTTGGGATTTTCTCAATATGATTATGTTGTTTCAGAGAGATAGATTTTCTTTCATTCACTCCAATTTGGATGTCTTTTGTTTGTTTTTCTTGCCTGACTGCTCTGGCTAGAACTTCAGTATAATGTAGAACAGCAGCTGTGAAAGTAGGTATCCTTGACTTATTTCTGTTCTTGTGGATATTTCAGTCTCTACCATTGAGGATGATATTATATGTGGGTTTTCATATATGCCATTAGTCATGAGTAAATTCCCTTTATTATATGTTTTTCTGTGTCTTTATATAGAAAAGCTGCTGGATTTTGTAAAATGCATTTTCACATTGTAAAATGTGGTGTCCTACATTGATTATCTTATGTTGAAAGAACCTTATATTCTTGTGATAAATCCCACTTTGTCGTGGTGCATATTTTTTTAAAAACGTCTGATGTCTTCAGAAAGAAAGAAGATAAAGATTGAGATGGTATAATCTAGGAATGCCTAGAGTGTATAACGATAGTGGCTAAATGTACAAATTTTAAAAATGTTTGTGCATGAGGAAGAACAAAGGAATGTCCTTACTGCAGGGTGCTGAAAATAGATGGTAATTAATATTTTAAAATTTCAACTTATGTGTGAGACTAAAGCAAAAAATGTTTATTTTGCACAAAATTTATATTTTGACTAGTGCATTTCCTAATATAACTTATGTAGATAGCTTGATTGAACACCATAAGTACTTGGACTCTTGGGTAAGACACGAGATTTTGTTGGTTTGTCCGGAGTGATGCCCCGATGAATCCCAGAGTGATTCAATCAGTGAGTGGAAAAGTATTTGCAAAGTCCCCTTCAGGGAATGGTGAGAATGGGGACAAATTCAACTTCCCCAAGTTGAATTCTTGATATTCTCACAAGCAGTGTGGATGGCCAAGGCTATAGGCTGAGCCCCCACTCTTGGGGTCTGTTCATTTGAAACTTAACCCCACAAAGGATAGGTCAAGTCTACTTAAAATTTAAGCCTAAGAGTCACCCCCAAGAGAACCTCTTTTGTTCTCAGATGTGCCCTCTCTCTCCAGCCAACACAGAAAGCAGACTCACCATCCTCCCCCTGTCTACATGGGACATGACTCCCAGAGGTGTGGACCTTCCTAGCAACGTGGGACAGAAATCCTGGAATGAGCTGAGTCTCAGCATCAAGGGATTGAGAAAACCTTCTCAACCAAAAGGGGGAAGAGTGAAATGAGACAAAGTGTCAATGGCTGAGAGATTCCAAACAGAGTTGAGAGGTTATCCTGGAGGTTATTCTTACACATTAAGTAGATATCACCTTGTTATTCAAGATGTAATAGAGAGGTTGGAGGGAACTGCCTGAAAATGTAGAGCTGTGTTCCAGTAGCCATGTTTCTTGATGATGATTGTATAATGGCATAGCTTTCACAATGTGACTGTGTGATTGTGAAAACTTTGTGTCTGATGCTCCTTTTATCTACCTTGTCAACAGACAAGTAGAACATATGGAATAAAAATAAATAATAGGGGGAACAAATGTTAAAGTAAATTTAGTTTGAAATGCTAGTGATCAATGAAAGCAAGGGGTAAGGGGTATGGTATGTATAATCTTTTTTTCTGTTTTCATTTTATTTCTTTTTCTGTTGTCTTTTTATTTCTTTTTCTGAATTGATGCAGATGTTCTAAGAAATGATGAATATGCAACTATGTGATGATATTGAGAATTGATGATTATATATGTAGAATGTAATTATCATATGTTAATGTTTTTGTTTGTTGTTATTTTTTTAATTAATAAATAAATTAATTTTTTTAAGTATTTTCCTTTTTTGTGTGATTCCTTTATGTGGCTTGGTATTAAGTTGATGCTGGCCTCAAACAATATGTGTGGACCTATCATGCCATATTCAATTTTTGGAAGAGTTTATGAAGAATTAGCAATCAATCTTTTTTGAAGTTTTGGTGAAATTCACCAGGGAAGCTGCCTGATCCTGGGCTTGTCTTTGTTAGGAGGCTTGCTTCCTTTCCTTACTTTATATTTATTTTTGAGATCTTTTATTCCTTCTTGATACAGTTTAGGTAATTTGTGTTTCTAGCAATTTGTTCACGTCATCCAGGTTATTATATCTGTTGGCATCTGTGCTAGTTTGAATTTTTTGTGGAACCCAGAAAAGCCATGCTCTTTAATCCTCATTCAGTATTGCGGGCTTGGCTCTCTTTAATTGTTTCCATGGACATGTGGCCCACCCAATTGTCGGTGGTACCACTTGATTAGCTAGTTTCCATGGAGATGTGTCTCCACCCACTCAAGTTGAGATCACTAACTGGAGTCCTTTAAGAAGGAGCCATTTTGGAAAAAGTTTTAGTGTCCAAAGAGCACACACAACCAGAGACCTTTGAATATGCTGAAGGAAAATGCCCCATTTGAATGAAAGGCTGGTAGACAAAGCTAGCAGACATTGCCATGTGCCTTCCTGGACTAAGAGAGAAACCCCAAACATCAGAAGCCCTTTTTTGGGGAGTTAAGGTATCTTTCTCTGGATAGCTTAGTTTGGAATTTCAATGGCCTTAGAACTGTAAATATGCAACTTACTTAAATTCCCTTTTTAAAAGTCATTCCATTGCTGGTATATTTTATTCTGGAACATTTAGCAAACTAAAAGAGTATACAATTATTCATAGTATCTTTTCATAACCCTTTTTACATTTGTAAGGTTGGTAGTAATATCTCTTCCTATATTTCTGAATTGGGCTATCTTGTTATATAGTTTCTCCTTCCCAGTTTACCTAAACTTTTGCAAACTGTATTGCTATTTTCATAGAATCAACCTTAGTTTTATTCATTTTTTTCAATTGCTTTCCTATCCACTTTTTAATGTATTTCCACTCTAATCTTTATTAATTCCTTCCTTCTTTGATTTTATTTGCCCTTCTTTTTCTGGTCTGTCCAGATGTGAGGTTGAGTTACTGATTTGAGATTTTCCATTCACCTGAGGTTGGACCTTTGATTTGCCTGAATCTCTGGATATTAAGGATTATTCAAAGAAACAGAAAGTTTAGGTTACAGGGCAGGGTAGGGGAAGAATGAAGAGTTATTTCTGAACAGGTAAGAATTTCTGTTTGGGGTGGTGAAACATTTTATTAGTGGAAAATGATGATGGTAACAGAACATTGTAAAAACAAATGATGCCCCCAAATTGTGTGCTTGCACATTATTAAAATGTCAAATTTTACATTTATGTATGTTGCTATAATAAAATAACTAACCAGTTAATTAAATTATTAAAGTAAAAGCCAGATAAAAATCTAACAGAGAACTTTTGCTGGAATCCAATATATTGTTGAGATAATTGTAGGATTTCAACATACTTGGTCTTTCTCAACTGGATGCTACTGGGACCACAACCTTGCTTGTTGATCAAGTGCAAATATCTCCAGTTA
This sequence comes from Tamandua tetradactyla, assembly GCF_023851605.1. Classification (NCBI taxonomy): domain Eukaryota; kingdom Metazoa; phylum Chordata; class Mammalia; order Pilosa; family Myrmecophagidae; genus Tamandua; species Tamandua tetradactyla. Next base: position 92,556,781 of record NC_135337.1, on the reverse strand, counting down.
TTGCTATATAATCCCAAGGGGCCAAAATTACCCACATTAAGAACCACTGGCTGAGTGACTGATAACTTGAAATATCTTTGCAGATTTCCAAACAATGTCCCATCCCTTATTCAGTTGATAACTTCAGGCATACACTTAATTTTTTGTACTCCACCCACTTCTGCAAATGTAGAAATGGTTTCACAATAGCACTATTCTTACAAATGGATTTTTGTCATAATTCAATGAGACAATCTCTAACAAGTTGCTAAACTCAGGTAATGTGGTATAAAGAGATAAAATATATACCTTTTTAAAATTCACAAATAGTTTATTTTTAAACAAAACACTAAATGGCAAATCTAAACTTGCATTACAGGCAGGAAATTCCTAATTGGAAAAAAAATTGTCATCAAGCCAAGGTTTATACTAAAACCTTTACTGTGCATGTGGTTGTATATCCAAGAGGCAAAGTTCTTCACTTTGTTGAGAAAGGGAAAACAATGTTCTGGAGAGTAAATAGGAGCTGTATCTCCACCCCAAGTCAATGCTTTAGATATCCAAGAAGTAATGAGGATGGTTTCTTCCATTGCAGATGGTGGAAACTTTAATACAAAGGATGTGAAACCTACTAGAAGGTTATATCTCTGCAAGTTAGTAGGATCCCTGAGGAGAAGGAGTGATAAAATTTCAATATGCATGATGCAAGATGATATCTTGGGAACAAAGGATCAGCAGGAACTATTTCTCTTCTCTCTGTACCAGCTTCCCAAAGGGAAGTGATGGCTCAAGGGATAAAGCAACAAGTAAATGCACTAATGAAGGAAAGAGGGACCACGTTAATGAGCAGCTAAAGAACAGCTGTAAATTTGCCCATTCTGTTGTCCATTATCCTGTGTGATCTTGGGCTGGAAGGGACATGATTGTTTGAATGTGGTGCTAATTTTGACTGGAAATTCAAAGTACCTAGACAAGACATGTTCATCAGTCTTAGACCTGGGAGAAACTTTAATGCAAAGAATGTGATAGGCTTTTGTGAGATTAGCTCTAAGAAACAAAAAAAGGTTTTAAGTATCTACAATCATCTGGAATATTTTTCTTTCTCTTAAGACTAGTGTCTCAAGGGATATTATGAACCCATGGTTGGAGTGACAAGGGGAAAATGTATCTGAGGAGAAGCTATAACAAGCCTGAAAATACCTCCTCTATGGCTATCCCTCAGATTAATGGTAAATGGTTGCTGCTTCTAGAGTCTTAAATTTGGCTGGGGTACCAATGATTGACTCCTTTCTACTGTATTGCCTGGGGACAGAGCTTACTCTCCATTATCAAATACTCAGGAAGAAATGCAGACTTCCCTATGGAGAAGTTCCTCTCAGAAAAACCATCCAGGTAAGTCAAAGAACCAGTTAGATACAGCAGGAAATGGTCATGTTGAAGTGAAGCTGAGATTTAATCTGAGATCATCTGAGCACCAATTGATTCTACTTAGGACCAAGATATCTGATTGCTTGATTTCCTGCTTTCTTAGTGTCATACATTTTATTTATAATATTTAAAAAACTAGAAGTTTAAATTGAATTAATTTACCATTAGTAGTAGAAGTGAAAGCCCAATTAGAATAAGGGCCTTGAGGAATAAAGTTGATTCAGGAAAAGCAGATTAGTCCAAGGAGCTTGGTGGTTGAGATGAGTATGGAAAATTTGGGAATTAGCAGTGGAGGTATGTTCATTGCAGTGATGGCATTTCTTTTTTATTTTCAAGACAAGATATATTTGAGCATTCTTCTGAATTAATGGTAAAGTTCCAGTCTAAAGGAGGTTGATAATATATTATAATATCAGTACATGATACATACAGCTTCACGTTAGATATTCACATGAAAAATGATAAATTTTATTTGAAGGAAAAGGTATACTAAAGGTTATATTAAAAACTTTACTTGAAAATTCTTCTCTTATCGTGGAGATTAAATATATGTTGGTTAATTAGGCATTCACTTTCTCCACTACAAATTATCATTCTTCTTTTTGTATAACTGGGTCTGAGTGTTTTTGTTCTTGTTTTTCATTAAAATTTTTCAGAAGATACAACTACAGGTTACTCACCAGTTTTGGTGTTTGCAATTCCTTCATGCCTGTATTGACATAATTGGGCAGGATTGTTGAAAGTTACACTTTGTATGTTAAAATCTATTACTGCTACATGTTGGCTTTCTACCAGGGCTTTTCAATCATATAAAATCCTGTCAAATTTTTAAATAAATTACAAGATTGACATTTTGTTTCTCATCTCTGTTTTTCTTTATTTATCTTTTCCTATTGTGGTTTGATTTATTTCTAAAAGTTACATCTCGTCTGTCATTATTTGGAACTAAGTATTCTTTATGATTTAAGTATTTCTATCATCCTATTCACAAGCATATTTAATTCCACATATCTTTATGTGGGATGAAATTCTAACTTTTGGCACTGCTTCCCACATGCATTTTTAAGAAGTGTATCTGTATATTATTTTATTATCAGGTTTTTCTATTTTGTTTTCAGTTCATGTCAATTTTATTAAATTATAGATTTTTTCTTTATATTTCAGAATTTAAGCTTAGGTGTTTCATTCAATATTGTCTAAAGTATTTGTTTTAAACAACTAGATATAACCTGGTTTCATTCTTCTTGCCTTTTTTTGATTTGGAAAAATTCACATTTATCTTTAATTTTGTTGTTTGAAGTAGTGTATACTATTCACAAAACTTCCTGAAAACTCAAAAGAGAATAAAGCACATGGAGGATATATACTTGAATATACATTTGACTGAAGAACTGAGAGTACAATAATAATTGTGTAAATGACATAAAGTTCTCAAGGATACATTATATGGACCATGTTAAATCAGATTAAGAGCCCACACTGTCACGGTTTGTGCAGAATATTATAGAGGACTGTCTGGAAAGACCTTTGCCTATTGGGCAAGGAACAGAACGGTGACAAGAATGTGCCCATTGGATTTTTGAGAGAAAAAAAGGAAGGCAAAACCCAAAGCCTTAAAGTAATAAGGAAAATAATGCCACAAAAAAAAGTGAGTTTGGCACTTGCTTCATCTATGATTCAACCAGAGACTAATCGGTGGGGTTATAATACTAATATGGGACAAGACCAGCACAAACAAGTAGATCAAGGCCTGATGTAGAGACCATGGCAAGGCATAAAAATAATAGTAATAATAGTCTGCTCAGGCTGTGGCTCTTGAGTCTGGAGGAGCCTCAGCTTCCACTTTGGCTTCTTGTTCCCTTTCCAACCTTGCTCTTCCATTTGTCACTTCCAAATGCCTTTCCATTTGGAAATGCAAGAATTCCATTTATTCTAATCTATTTTTTCCTTTTCTCCAATGGCTTCCACAATTTCTATCCTAGTGCCAAGTAAAATTACATGACATTGTGAACAGCAATGAAATGAACCACACACAACACCCACCCACATACATAAACATACATACACTTGCATGACCAAAAAAATTAATGAAACACATTTCTACATACCCTTAGTATGTTTGAGGCTTTCTGATGTTTTCTAATGTGTTCCACTTATTCTCTTTTCTCTAATATTTCAAAATATAGTCTTGACCCACGGGAAAGTTCTAATCTCAGAATGTGGAAAGCATACCTCCAGCATGCCCCTCATACATAATTTAGAATTTCCCTGCATCTTCTCGTTCTCTTGTAATCAGCAATTTCTTTGAAACTGAATCATTAACACAATATATATTTAACCAATTAACATTATAACTTGATGCAAATTAAAGAGGTATGTGTTACAATGTATGTAGAACAAGGTCACATCCCTGGAGGTGCTCTCACTCTCATAAGGACAGAGTAATGGAATGCAATAAAAGCAACATATATTCATGACCCCTACCACACAAATTAAGAACCGAGAAGAAGCTACCATCTTCCTCCTCTGGAGGTGTGAACAATGAGGTTCAAAAAACAAATGTTGCCAGACTATCCTGAAGGGGAGTTGGTGTTCTCCTGAAGGAATGGTAGTGAAACAATTCCATGTGGAGCAATGGGGGATAACCCAAGCGTAAGGATGCGTGTGTTTTAAGTTTCCAAGTAGTGGAACTGTATGTGCTGGTGAAGGCGCAAGTCAAGACCAATATTTTAGAAATCAAGTGATGACAGGACTTAATGAAGAGGGATATGGGCAGATAAACCATAAGGAATCCAGCTTATGTTTGAACACAGGGAATGATGGTTTGGTTCTCCAGGAGGGAGGAGTTGGGGTTTCAAGTGATGGAATTTGTTGATTACCTTTGTAACTTAGAAAGATTTTTGGGTTAATGTGCACGTTGTCTAGACAGGTTCCAGGATGTGGTTCTTGGGAGGGATAAAAAAGAATCAAAATAGGGTGGTGGGATAGAGACATTTCAGAAGGAAAAGAAAATTCAACCACATTTCCTCACAAGAGGAAATTTAAAGTAGGAAGGAACTTTGCTGGGTTTTTCACATATATTGATTATGTTTGCCAGCCGTCTTAGCAGGATGAATACATGCTATCCTTATTTTATCTCTGAAGATAAACCCCATTGTAAAAGTGAAGGTATTAAGATTCAGAATGTTCATTTGCTTTAAACATTCAAACAACTTATGTGGATGACCTGAGATACAAAACCAAGTTGGTCTGATTCAAAAATTTTGAATTTAATACTATTTTTAGGTTTTCAGCTATTTCACAGAAAAATCCAAAATATTCATATTACTTATTATATTTTCTTTCATGAATTAGTTATTTACTACCTTTTCTCATTGTACTCTTGGTATACTCAATTTCTATGATGTCTAGAAACTATTATAAAGAAATCATTGCTTTTCTTTTGAGTATTGACTTTTGTTCTTTTACTTGTTTTTGCCAGCATGAAGGTGACATAACCAGGGTTGGTATACCACCAGAGACAAATAAATTTTTCTTTATCAGAGAATTTCAGGGATAACTTCAGCTTATATATTTTTTTCTTTTTGCTGAAGTCCATTTCATTCTTTAATCTTTGTTTATTATGCATATTTTTAAATATTATTTTAAATACTTGGTAGAAATCAACCATACCAAAACATTCCTCTAGTTATCATGTCAATTAGAGATTTACTAATTGAAATATATGAGTTCCATCTCTAAATATTTTCTGCAAAGTTAGTCTGATTTTGAAAGTTCTCGTTGCATTCCCTCCTGGCCTTACCTATGGGGCTAATGGTGAGCAGAGCAGCTATTCTCCCAAGAGGTCATGATGTGCTATATATCTGTGTGGGGGGGCATGAGTGTCTGCAGTATGTTGTGTATGTGCATGTGTGTCTGTTTGTGTGCCTGTGTTTTGTTCTGTATGTGTATATTGTGTGTGTGTCACTGTGAGTATGTCTGGTGAGGTGTGGAAGTTCTCAGAACAGAGTGACCTGGGCTCAAGTACTCCAAATATCTTTTCTATAATCCAAAGGTCATCACCCAAATACACAGATGGATTTTAGGAGAGCATCCATTAAATTCATGGTCTGCATTTTAAACCTTATTAATAAAATTCATGAGTGCAGCATATGGATAAGAAATTCCCTGCATCTTGAATTTTCAGCAGCATCAAGGCTAGCTCATTCTGCAACATTCTCTGCCCCTCTCTGATCAATCCCTGTTGCTCTTTCTTCTTGCCACATGGATTGAATAAACAAGACCCAATTTCAGAACAATCCCACTTGCTATACCCCTTCTGGGAATACACTATCCAGACATTCTTGTGACTCTTGCATGCTCAGCCTTGAGAACTCTTTTCTTGCCTGCATAGCCAGTAAAAATCCTATGGCATATCACTCTCTTCCTTTACCTGCTTTCTCTTCTTACATTGTAGCACTTCTCATCTAATGGCAGGTTATTTGCTTTTTATTTGTTCTATTCTTTGTCCATCATCAGATGGTAGATATTTTATAGTCTCCACACCATATACCCTTTGCTTAGAATATGCTTGGCATAAAGCCTGAACTCAAGATATATTACTCAAATGAATGAATAAAGTTGTGATAAATATTGTAAAATATATAATTTCTTGAGGTAAGTATTGTCAGTGGGTCAAGAATACCTAATCAGGAACAATATAACAACATCAGCAAAGGGATCTAAATGAATAAACAAAATATAGAAATTGAGTTTTTGACTGTGATGCAGAAATGACACCATTTCCATGGGGTTGTTAATGCCCAGTTTTGGGAAAATTAGTCACATTCTTTCTCTCTTACTTCATAGTCACATCCCTCAAATGGAAGGAGAAAATAATACACAAATTTCCCATTTCCTTCTTCTGGGATTTTCAGAGGACCTGGAATTGCAGTCCTTCCTCTTTTTGCTGTTTCTGTCCATGTATCTGGTGACCGTCTTTGGGAACCTGCTCATCATCCTGGCCTCCATCACTGATTCCCACCTCCACATGCCCATGTACTTCTTCCTCTCTAATCTTTCCTTTTGTGACATATTTTTCACTTCCACCACTGTTCCAAAGATGCTATTTAACATCCAGATGCATAGCAAAATCATAACCTATGAAGGCTGCCTTGCCCAGATGTACTTTTCCGTACTCTTTGCAGGGTTGGGTGATATTCTCCTGACTGTGATGGCTTATGACCGATTTGTGGCCATCTGTCACCCCCTCCATTACACAGTCATCATGAATCCCTGCATCTGTACACTGCTGGTTCTGGGATCCTGGTTCATTAGTGCCCTGCATTCCTTGTTACAAAGCTCAGCCGCATTGCAGCTGTCCTATTGCATGCACTTGGAAATCCCACACTTTTTCTGTGAACTGAATCTGATGGTCCAACTTGCCTGTTCTGATACCTTCGTCAACAACATATTGCTGTATTTTGCATCTGGGCTGCTGGGTGTGGCTCCACTTGCTGGTATCTTGGTATCTTACTCTAAGATTGTTTCCTCCATCCGTGCAATCTCGACAGCTCAGGGGAAATATAAGGCGTTTTCCACCTGTGCATCTCACCTCTCAGTGGTTGCCTTATTTTACTGTACAAGTCTGGGTGTTTACCTTACTTCTGCTGCTTTGCACAACACAGACTCAAATGCAACAGCCTCAGTTCTTTACACTTTGGTCACACCCATGCTGAACCCCTTCATATACAGTCTGAGGAATAAAGAAATAAAGGCAGCTCTGAAAACATTCTTTGGGAATAGAGCCGTAAAGAATTCACTTGTCTTGGGTCAGAGGAGATGATGTGATTACAAGAATCAAAAACTCAATAAGGAAATTGTGTATCTTGGATAAGTTCATGAAAGTAGAAACTGCCATACTGCCAGATATGGCCTTAAATATGATGAAATAAAATTGTAACTCAAGCATTGTATAAGAAATTATTGTTTTGGGTATTTACAGTTACTTATTGAAATAAGAACATTTCAAATTCATATGTAAGAGTGTTTATTTGTAGTGGTTCATGGCTGATTCTCATGTTTTGTATTATTTTATTGGATAATAAATAAGAATCTTTGGATTTTTAAAAAATGTTTTCCCTATCTTTGGGTTTCTTCATAAACATTTTAGGACATGTTGGTGAATAAACTTCTTATATCTTCTACCATCCATTGCTTCATATCCTTTATATTCAAAATTATTTTGTCTTCATTATTACATGATGACTTTCACTAGATCTTGCAATCCTGTGCAATAATTCTTCAGGAATGGAATGTTCTTATTTGGGGTCACAAGTTATTTCTGCACAAACATGCATATTATTCCAATATCTCTGAGGTACCTGCAATAGAATCCCAATGGTAATCTTTTTTTTTTATTGAAGCAGTTGTGGGTCTACAGAAAAACCATGCATAAAATAAAGTATTCCCATATTCCAATCTATTATTAAGCCCTGCATTGGTGTGGTACACTTGTTACAACAAAAGGAAGCCCATTTTCATTATTGTATTAATAATTATTGTATTTATCATTATATTCAATAGTCATTATATTTAAGAGTTGTAATTATTTCATACCAGTGAGCTCATACAATACCTGTCACTCAGTGTCTGTGTTACTTCACTCAAAATAGCCTTTTCAAGTTTCATCCATATTGATGCATGTATCAGAACTTAATTACTTTTTACAGCTAAATAATATCCCATTGTATGCACATACCATTCATCAGCTAATGGACATTTGGTTTGCTTCCATCTTTTGGTAATTGTGAATAATGCCGCTATGATCATCACTGTGCAAATACTATTACGATGCTTGTTTTCAATTATTTTGGGTATGTACTTAGTAGTGGGGTTGCCAGATCATATTGTAATGCTCTACATGATTTTCTGAGCACCTGCCAACCTGTCTTCCAGAATGGATGCATCATTTTACATTGCCACAAGAAGAGAACAAGTACTCTTATCTCTCCACTTCTCCAATATTTGTAGTTTTCTTTTCATTCTTAATAATAGCCATTCTAATGGTTGTAAAATAGTATATCTTTGTGGTCTTGATTTGCAATTTCCAGATGGATATTGATGTTGAATATCCATTCATGTGCTTTTATATTGCTTGTCTATCTTCTATGTAGAGATATATAATTGTTTTTTTACCTTTCTTTAATTGCCTTGTCCATCTTTTTTTTATTAAGTTGAATGGTTTCTTTAGGTTCTGGATATTAATCCTTAATCAGACATGTAGTTTCCAAATATTTTCCCCTATTGTGTGTAGGTTGTCTTTATATTTTCATGATAAAGTCCTTTGAGACTCAAAAGAGTTTATTTTTGAAGAGTCCCTTCATCTATTTTTTCTTTTATTGCTTGTGTTCTGAGTGTGAAATTTAAGAATTACCAGCAGAAGTTCATGAAAATGTTTATCTATGTTTTTGTCAAGCTGTTGGATAGTTCTGGCTCTTATATTTAAATCTTTGATCCATTTTGAGTTTATTTTTATTTTTGTTTTGTTTTGTTTTTTGCATGGGCAGGCACTGGGAATCAAACCTGGATCTATAGCTTGGCAGGCAAGAACTCTGCCACTAAACTTCCGTCGCACTGTCTCGAGTTGATTTTTTATAAAGTGTGAGGTAGTGGTCTTCATTCTTTCTTTTGTAAATGGAGATTCAGATGTACCAGAAAAATTTGTTGATGACAGTACTCTTTCCCAATTGAGTTGATTTGGCCCCTTGTCAAAATTCATGGAGCTAATGGGAGTGTTTCAAGCTAATTTTGTTAGCTCAAAATTCATGGAGCTAATGGAAAAAAGGCCATGGATTCTTTTGCCCAATGCACTCAATAACTAATTCCTGAGACACTGGAGTTTCAAAGAGGGAAAGAGTTTATTACTAGGTGCATAGTAGGAGAGCAGAGAGCCTATCAGCCTTAAATCCGTCTCTTCAAGTTTAGGAGGTTCAAGGTTTTTATGGATTTTAGCAAGGGGAGATAAGGTCATTTCAGATAGCAAGTTCAAAACAGAGTTATCATGATCATTTCAATAGGAGAACATATGCTGAAAGGAGGGGAGGCAGAGTTATCACTTCAGTACTAAACGTGTGAGCCAAAAGGAAGGGAGATAAATTGTCTTTCAACAGCAGAAAATCTAACTGATAGGATTTACAAATACACAGGGCTGAAGCCAGTCAATGACTGACTTTAAATTCTTCAGTAGCATTAGAACTTTTTCTCTTTGTCTCTCTCTCTCTCTCTCTGTCCTGACATGGACCCCAGGAGTCCCCTCAGCTGGCCAGAGTAGGGGACACTCTCCCCACCCAACAAGGATTCTGTTTCAGCCTCTCACCAGATAGGGGACACCCTGCCTGGTGTTGCAGGCCTGGCCTCTTGGCCTCTCAGAATTGGCCTTCCTCCTTGCTATCCCTCCTTCAAAATGGGGACCAGGACCTCCATCCCTGCAGACTCACCTTTAGCCTGTCTCATAAAAAATCTGAAAGCATTAGGTTTACACCTGATTTAAAGGCCACTAATTTCCTCCAACTCTCAACCCAGACCTGGCCACAATACAATTCAGACAATCAACATTGATGGCCAGTATCTGGGAATTTTGACCCTGTCATTCTAAACGGGCAAGACTCCTTCCTCCATCAAAATGGCAAGTGGTCCGAAGTACCGTATCTCCAGGCCTTTTTCTATCTCCACTCCAAACCTTCCCTATGTAAATCATGCTCTCCTCTCCAACTTCTCCTGGCTGGTACCCCATGCCCGCACCAGGAAAACACTCCCCCAACCCCACCCCCACCTTCACCAACCCAGACCCTGACCTCCCTCCATACAGAACCCGTCCCCAAAGCCCTAACCTGTCCCTTCCTATTCCCCCACCGAACCCCAGCTTCCACATCCCAGGTGGATTTGCCCTCCCCTCCTTACACACGCTCCAAATCTACATCAAACCAAAACCAATCTCATCACGTTTCCCCTCTGAGAGGTGGCAGGAGTGGAGGGACCAGTTCGGGTTCATGTCCCCTTCTCAATGGCAGATATGTCCCAAATAGAAGAAAAATTAGGCTCCCTCTCTGAGAATCCTACCAAATATCGTAAAGAATTTGTCCACCTCACTCAGGCTTACCTTCTTACATGGTCAGATCTTTATTACATCCTCACAGCCACCTCAACCCCAGATGAAAGGAGCCGCTTTTGGCAATCCGCCCAAGAACATGCAGACTGTCATCATGGTGAAAACAGAAACCTTCACCCAGCTGCAGATCTGGCACTCCCCACCAGTGAGCCGGATTGGACATACCAACCCAGGGACCCCAGAATTCAGAATAGGGACCACATGATAGCCTGCTTACTCGAAGGGATGCTCAAGAACACCTGTACCCAGGTAGATTATGAAAAAAATCCAGGAAGTTACCCAAAAGCCTGAAGAAAACCCCTCCATCTTTATGATCCAACTAACTGAGGCTGTAACAAAATACACCAATCTGGACCTCAACCCACCAGAATGCACCCTCTACTTATGTATACAATTCATCAGCCAATCTGCCCCTGACATCCAAAGAAAGCTTCAGAAGCTTGAACAAGGCCCACAGACTCCACAGCAGGAACTCCTCAGTGAAGACTTCCAGGTGTTTAACAACCACGTTGAGGAGGCAAAGAGGGAAAGAGAGGAAAACCTCAAGACCAAATACTAGCTCTTAGCCATGGCCCTATAGGGTCCTCGACATGGCCCCACACCCCAGCCTCCCATCTCCCTGGGACAAAAAACTGCAGACTCACCTGGGGCATGCTTCTACTGCAGCAACCAGGGGCACTGGGCAAAAGCTTGCCCAAGCCCTAAACCTTCCTGCAAGCCATGCCCCAGTTGCAGACTATGGGGACATTGGAAAGTGGAGTGCCCCATGGGAAGACATCTCCACCCCTCGGGTCTCCCACTTACAGAATCAAAAAATCCCATTCCACAGTTACCAGAATGAGGAAGCCTGGACTGCACTGCTTTTGCCAATGAGTGGGACAATCCTGGGGAGCCCAGGGTAGTAGGGATGGTGGCCAGCCATATCATTTCTTTCATGATTGACCTAGGACAACTCTCACTCTCCTGAATATGTGGAAGGGGCCCACAATAAAAGGAACTCAGACCACAGTAGGAGTACCAGGAACTATTACCTATTCCCACAAAACCCCTTCCCTCCTCTGCTCCTTTGGAAACCTCACATTCACTCACACATTCGTTATCATGTCCCCCTGCCCAGTCCCCCTTTTAGGAAGAGATATCCTCCATAAGCTTCGAGCTTCCCTCCACATCCCACCCCATCCAAAACTCCCATCTTTCTACTCCAATCAGCAGAAACTGGACAACAATCCCAGACTGACTCCCACTCCCCAAGCCTCTAGATACCCTATGAGCCCCCTCAACCCGTCTGACCCCCACATCCACCCCACCATTTCGGACACAGACCACCCTCAAATGGCTTCTCATCATTCCCCCATCCTTAACTCCAAAACATCAATTTGCAACAAGAAACCCCCTTTCCAAATTGTACAGCCCTAACAAAGTTTCAGCCCCTTACAGCCATGGCTCTTGGACACCCCATCTCTTTCTGGCACACCAGGAAAAACATGAAACACCAAGGAGCAGGTAAAGTCTTCCCAGTTTCCAGCATTAGTTTGTTCCCCTGCCTGGCCTACATGTCTAGACTCTTCTGGGTATGTGGTTCAAATGCCTTCTTGTGTCTCCCCACCAAGGGGATGGGAACATGCACATTAGCATTCCTATCACCCCAAATAAAACTAATTTCCCCCCAACACCCTTATTCCCACAAACCTGGTCCAAAACACCCCCCCCCAAAAATCAAAAGAGCCCTCCAGTTACTCCCCCTACTAACCACCCTTGGGGTCCTCTCTGGGATAAGTACGGAAACAGCAGGATTAGGTATGTCATTACACAGCTTTACAAGCCTGTCACAACAACTGGCTTCAGGCCTCCAGGAAATCTCAAAACAGCTTATAGCTTTTTAGGACCAAGTAGACTCCTTCATTACAGGAGTCTTAGAAAACAGCCATGGGCTCGACCCCTTAATGGCTGCACATGGAGGCATCTACGCATTACTCCAAGAACAGTATTGTTTTTATACTAACCAGTCTCACTAAGTCTGAGATGGAGTCCAATGCCTAGCTACTAAAATCAGGGATCAAGCCTTGCCTAACTCCTTATGGGCCCTAGGTATCTCCCCTCTTGTCTCATACCCCTTATAACACCCCTCATATGTCTTATATTAATTTTCTCTTTCCTTCCCTGTTTTATTAATCTCCTGAAAAAATGCTTTGCCAGATGAATCACTGCCATCTCCCGAGCCACAACTCAAGATCATGTGAAAGCCATGTTCTCCCTCCAGGCTTGCCAAGGACCTCCCCCCACAATGTCCCCTGATCAGCAGGAAGCAGCAAGATATGAAGGCATCTCCCCGCTCCTTTCTTATACTCTTCCAGAGTCAGGAATGATGGAAACAACAGAAAGCAGGAAACTGACCTAATCTGTCACAGCGGATTGAAATTCACCCACCCTGGCAAAATGGAGAGCCCCACCTGCCTATACGTAACAATCTCCGAAGCATACCAAATGTTTAACCACAGACCTGTAACCACAAAATACATTGTTCTTTTGCTTTTTATGTTTCTTGATTTCAATAAACCCTGCTCTGCAAATATGCCATCTCCCTCCCCTTAGTGTGGCTCTTGTTTCAGTCTTTCCTCCGGGCTTGATTTCTTCTGGGGCCGTCCCTCTCAAGCTCTCTAATAAAGCTTGCTTTGATCCATTGAGGTCTGTCCATTCCTTCTTTTCATGCATTCTCCTCCTCTACTTGCCTTCACTTTCCTTTCAGAGCCCTTTACCATACCCTGGAGAAAGAAAACATGAGCTCAGGAGGAATGGAATGTAACCTTTCCAGAAGGTAGCCAGTGGTGATATGGATACTGTAAGTGTCCACATCCCTTTTTCTATAACCAACTTCACACTGCATAAGAAGCAATTGGGAAATTTTTCTGAGGACCCTCAAAGTATCTGGAGGAATTTAAAAAACAAAGGAATGTCAATATTGCAGGGTGTTGAAAATAGATGGCAATTCATATTATAAAACTTTAACTTATGTGTGAGACTAAAGCAAAAATATGTTTGTTTGGTACAAAATTTATATTTCTGACTAGTGCAGTTCCTAATATAACTTTTGTGGATGGTTTGATTGGCCACCATAAGTACATGGGACCTTGAGTAGGGCATGAGATCTTGTAGGTTTGTCCAGAGTAATGTCCCAGAGTGATTTGAACAGTGAATAAAACAGTATTTGCAAATTCTCCTTGGGGAAATGATGAGAAAGGGGTAAAATTCAACTTCCCCAAGTGGAGAATTCCTGATATCCTTACAAGCAGTGGGAACAACCAAAGCAACAGGCTGAGCCCTCAATCTTGTGGTTTATTCATGTAAAATTATCCCCACAAAGGATAGGCTAAGCCTTCTTAAAATTAGGCCTAAAAGCCACCACTAGAGAACCTCTTTTGTTGTTTAGATGTGGCCTCTCTCTCTCTCAATCAACATGACAAGCAAACTCACTGCCAGCCCCCTCTCTACATGGGACATGGCTCGGAGAAGTGTAAACTTTCCTGGCAACGTGGGACAGAAATCCTAGAATGAGCTGCAACTCAGCATCAAAAGATTGAGAAAACCTTCTTGACCAAAAGGGTGAAGAGAGAAATGAGACAGAATAAAATGTCAGTGGCTAAAAGATTCCAGAGTTGAGAGGTTATCCCGGAGGTTATTCTTATGTATTATATAGATATCATCTTTTTAGCTAATGTGTAACAAAGAGGCTGGAGGGAACTGTCTGAAACTGTAGAGCTGTGTTCCAGTAGCCATGTTTCTTGAAGATGATTGTATAATGATACAACTTTCACAGTGCGACTGTGTGATTGTGAAAATCTTGTGTCTGATGCTCCTTTTATCTACCTTATGGACAGATGACTAAAACATATGGATTAAAAATAAATAAATAATAAGGGGAACAAATGTTAAAATAAATTTAGTAGATTGAAATGCTAGTGCTCAATGAAACAGAGGGGTAAGGGGTATGGTATGTATGAATTTTTTACTTTTTTCTTTTTTCTTTCTTTTTCTGAATTGATGCAAATGTTCTAAGAAATGATCATGATTATGAATCTACAATTATGTGATGATATTGTGAGTTATTGATTATATATCAAGAATGGAATGATTATCTGGTAAGAATGTTCATGTTTGTATGTTGTTATGTTTAAAAAATAAATTTAACAAATTAAAAAAAAAAAAACCTGGTCTTCACCTATGCATTCACCTGGGGAGACAACCAAGTTCTTCTCTCTTCCTGTTGAACTCTCAAGGAGAAATGAAGGATTTGGATAGAGGCCAAAGAGCGCACAGACAAGCTGCATGGGGGAACAGCCAACACTATATAGGGCAGGGACCATTGCTGTCTCAATCACAGACCTGGGTTGGAACTGTCAGAGTGGGCAGTGAGACCTTAATGTAAGTGACCATACAATTTACTTGTTTAATAGAAGGTATGAAAAAATGTTTTTTCAAGCCTGTAAATTATAACATGCTACATAACATAACTCAAAAATACAAGAAAAATCCTGCTTTGCTTCAGGAGACATTATTCAAGGCAATGAAAAACTATACCAATGCAAATCCAAATTCAAAAAAAGAGTAAATTAAGTAAAAAACTCACTTTATAGGCCAGTCAGCTCCAAACATTAGGAAAAAAACCTCTAAAAATTGTCCTCAGGCCCCAAAACCCTATGAACATTCTTATGAATACTCCCTTTTCTGTCCTTAATAACCAGGACAGGACTGCAGAGAGAGAGAGAGAAAGCAAGGAGAGACCAGAATAAGGCAAGGTTTAAAGCTTTCACTACAAATGACAAACAACCAGCATGATTCTGGGCACAAGATACCTGGAATCAGGGCGGAGAGTTGAGGCTCTGGAAGCAAAAATGCCCCAAGGATAAAATATTTCCAAGGATGAATAAAGCCCTCAGGGCCCTGCCCTGAATGAGGGAGTGGACACTGGGCCAGGGAGTGCAAGTTCTCAAGAGGAAATCAGGCCTTCCAAGAGCCTCATTGACAGCCCCACTCTAGACTAAAGGGGCACAAGCCCAAAAAGTCCCTGGACCCACTGAAGAACATCAATCCCTACAAGCCCCAGGTAAATTTCACCTGGAAGGTAAGACTGTTAATTTTTTCATTAATACAAGAGCCACCTGTTTTGTCTTTACCCCTCAGTCTGGCCCTCTCTTCCAAAACCCATCCCATAGTGGGAGCAAATGGGAAATCTCAGACTCGAGCCTTCACCCCATCTCTACCCTGCTAAATTGGTAGTATTGGTCATACATTTTTAATAATATCCCATTTCTAGGAAGGAATATACTAAAAGCATTAAGTGCTCAAATCCAAACAGTAGGTTGTTTTTCAAAACAAAAACTTGAATGCCTTTACACAAACATGTACACCCAAATTCACAGTTTCTATTTGCACTTTCTAAAACTCAAATTGCCTTGCCAGAGCCCTTTATCTTACATTTGTCCTCACCCCAGGGGAGCGCAGCTTGTCATGCAAAAGAATCACCATCAGTGCAACCCACTGAGATATAAACCCAAGCAAAAACATAAAAAAGATTAAGCAAATAGTGCAGCAAGAAAGTGGAAAAGAGAAAAGTTGTCAATGTTTCAAAATGCATTAAGTATATTCTAACAAGCTTTATTAATTGTATGTTGTGAGATGTTTGCTTGGAGAGAGTTTCCAAAATTATTTTGGGCACTTAAGTATGAAATACTTATGGCATCTTTACCCAGTTGTGGTATGAGGGTGATTTTAGCTTCCTAAAATGAGTTAAGTACTGTTCCTTTTATCTTCAATTTTTTGGAAGAGTTTCAGCAGGATTGGTATTAGTTCTTTTTGGAATGTTTGATTAAATTCCCCATGTGTCCCTGAGCTTTTCTTTCAAGGAAGGTTTTTGATGACTGATTGAATCTCTATACATATGATTTTTGTTGTGCTGTCCTATTTCTTCTCAAGTTCATGTAATTTGTCATGTGTTTTTAGGAATTTGTCCATTTCATCTAAATTGTCTAAATTGTTGGCAAATAGTCATAGTAACCTCTTATGATTAATTTATTTCTTCAGAATCCATGGTAACAACCCCCCACTTATTTCTGATTTTGTTTATTTGCATCCTCTCTTTTTTTATTTTGTCAGCTTAGATAGGGGTCCATCAATTTCATTGATTTTTTCAAAGAACAAAATTTTGGTTTTATTGATTCTTCCTATTGTTCTTTTGTTCTCCAATTCATTTAAATCTACTTTAATCTTTATTATTTCTTTTCCTCTGTTTGCTTTGGAGTTAGTTTACTGTTCTTTCTCTAGTTCTTCCAGGTGAGCAGTTAAGTTCTCCTTGATTTTGGCTTTTTTTTTAATACAGGCATTTAGGACAAAAAATTTACCTCTCAGCTAATTCATGTATCAGTATTGAAAGGTTTAGGAGGTGAAAGGGTGAGAAAGAAGAAATGTACACCAGTAAATTTAAAGTGGGGGGATTATTTCTGCGCTCCCAGGCAGAACTCACCAAACCCAAGATAGAGGTGAGTGCGCATGAGGGCTTTGGCACAGGCAGCTTTTAAGGATGGAGGTCAGGTGATGTCCTGAAGGGGCAGGTCATTAGTTCCGGAAGTCAGGCTGGGAGGGGTGACATAGCCTCTGTAGCTCCAATTGCAGTGCCCGTCACCATTCCCCCGACCTAACATTCCAGCTTTTTTGTGATAATAGGGCACCGAGATCTTTCTGGCTACTTCCTGCTGTAATGGGGTGGCGTGGGGTTATAGGCTGGAACCGTCATGGCCAGGGTGGTGGGGAGGCTTGCTGTAGGAATTTGGTGAGGAAGGCAGATGATGATAATGATGCAGGAGCATTTGGTTGACTGCTACCCGGGATAGTTCCTTCATGCATCCCTGAAGGAAGTTGAGGAGGCAGGGAGCTAGGAGAAAAAAGAGACAGATTAGGATAACCGGTCCTAGTAGTGGGAGGAGCCATGAAGCCAGAGGAGAAGAAAACCAGCTTAAGGCAGAGTTGGTTCCTTGTTTTCTGTGGTAGAGATCATCTCTTAGTTTGTTTAGGGTTTGAATATTTTGTTTCACCAGACCTGACTCATTTGACGTAATAGCAGCATTCCTCTTGGAGGAATATACACGTTCCTCCTTTTTCAGCTGTCAGGAGGTCTAAGGCCCATCGATTTTGAAGAGTTACCTGGGCTAGTGAGGTGAGTTGGCATTGTAGAGAGGAGAGGGATTCTGATGTCAATTCCAGAGCTACCTATAGTCGAGTCTCAAAGTTTTGAGAGGTTAAAATACCATGTCCCAGTGCCCTTCCCACTGTGGCTGAGGCTGTGACCAAAGTGGTTAGGCTGATGCCTACTAAGATAGGAAGAAAAGCAGCCCTTTTTGAACAAGGAGAGGGCAGTAGCCAAGTTAGTTCAGACTCCCCATAGAGGGTCAATTGAGGAACAATAGTTACCAGGAAGCATGGTCCTGGGGCAGTGGAGTTAAGTCACTTGGTAAGAGTTCCATTACACCAGAAATATTGTCCTTTGGGGGCATGGATGGTGTTGTGGATAGTGATGTTATTCTGGCACTTGCTATGAAGTTTTTTTTGAGGGTTTTTTATACAGTGTAGAGAGGTTTTTAATTTGGCAAGAAGATCTTGCCCCATAGTGGGCTTGGGCAAGAAGGAATTACTAAGAAAGAATGTGTAATGGGGTACCCTTCTATTAAACATGTTAACGGTCCAGTAGTTAAGGGGCGTGAAGGACGGCCATCTATGCCCATAACTGTGACCTGGGAAGGAAGGAGTTGACCTGAGTAAGAGGGAAGGACAGAAGAGGTAGCCTCAGTGTCCACGAAAAAGGAGGTGGACTTACCTGCTACCTTGATTGTTACCCTGGGCTCAATGAGGGTGATTGGGGTCACTGAGGCCGGGTGTCATCAGTCGTCAGTGGCCAGGCCCAGGACTGCTAGCAGTGGGTTAGGGGTTGGAAGGACAGCCTCCCCACGGCCAGGCACTGAGGAGCAGTCACTTTTACAGCGTCTCTTTGTACCACAGAGAGGGCATGGTCCCTTGGGCAGTCGAGGATTGGGGCACTGGTGGGACCAGTGTCTGTCAAGGCCACATTTGAAGCACTTTCCTGGTAGTGGATTAGTCATAGCCAGCTTCTTTTCCATTGAAGTGAGTTGCAGAGTCACAATCAGGGATTGGGTTTGTAAATTTGCCTTTTGGCGGTCCTGGGATTCCTTTTCTGCCCTCTCCAGTTCATCACAAGTATTAAAAATTTTAAAGGCCATGTTTACCAGGTCACGGATAGGGGCCTGAGGACCGTCCTCAATTTTTTACACCTTATATTTGGAGCTGATTGGGGTATAAAGTGTGTGGCTAAAAGAGTTTTACCAGCCTCCAAGTTGGGGTCTAGGCAGGTATATTGGGAGAGGGCTTCTGTGAGCCAGTGTAGAAAAGCAGCCAGGTTTTCTTCAGGACCCTGGGTAATTTCCCTTAGCT
The DNA here is from genome assembly GCF_023851605.1 of Tamandua tetradactyla. Lineage (NCBI taxonomy): Eukaryota > Metazoa > Chordata > Mammalia > Pilosa > Myrmecophagidae > Tamandua > Tamandua tetradactyla. Next base: position 92,537,730 of record NC_135337.1, on the reverse strand, counting down.
TATGGAAGCTTACTACTTTATCTGAAGCTTTCTGCATGCTGGCTATGAGGCATGTAAGCATTTTGTCCCATCTAGTCTGCCCATTCCTCCCTGCTGAAGTATCAACCTGATATTCCCACCCTGGCTCTTGGTTTGGCACAATCTCAGCCCCTACCAGCATGGTGTGGTCGGTTATATGCACCTGGTTAGCATGAGCCCTGTCTGCATTGAAAATGCAGTCTCTTTCATTTGTAGTTAGGGAAGAAGAGCAGATTACATCAATGTTATGCCTGGTGAGGTCATAGGCATTAGCTAGATATTGAAATTCCTTAGTATAGGTGGTTGGTTCACTGGAGATGAACCAAGCCATTTCTCAATATTAGAGAGTTCAGCTAGGGAGAAAGGGGTGTGTACTCGAACTAAACCCTTAGGTCCCGCAACTTCCCATAGTGGACAGTAAAGAGTCCTTTGAGCGTGTATAAGAGCTTATAGATGAGGAGGGCAAGGCTGTTGAGGACAGTGGGGGACTGGATGGAGATGGAAGAGGAGGGTAAGATGGAGGCTGGAATGCTGCCAGAGCAGGAGGAGGAAGAGGGGGGTAAGATGGCGGCTGGAGTGCCACCAGTGGAAAAGGAGGAAGAGAAAGGCAAGATGGTGGCGGGAGTGCCGCCTGCACAGAAGGGAAGAGAGGAGGGCAAGATGGCAGCTGGGACGTCACCGGAAGAGAGGGAGAAGATGGCAACTGAGATGTCGCTGAAGCAGAAGGGGGGAAGGAAAGGCAAGATGGTGACTGGAGCACTGCTGGAGGGAGGGGAGGGTAGAGCAAGGGAGAAGAGGATACAAAGGGAGGGGCAGGAAGGGCGGGAGCACAGAAGGAAAAAAGCCTGGACATAAGGAATTTCAGCCCATTTGTTGTTCCTCTGGCAAACGTTGTGGAGGTTTGTAAGGATATTAAAATTGAAAGTCCCGTCCTCAGGCCAATGAGAGAGGACCTATTGCCCATACTGATGGGTCTCAAAAGAGAAAGGACTGGCCCAGGGGGTGTCCGCGTCCCAACGCCCTGAGAGAGTCCTCGGAGCTCTTATGAGCAGGGGCTCATCTCCCCAGGGGACATCTCACCCTGGTTTGAGGCCCTTTCAGGTCCTGGACCTGAATTTGGGAGGGAAATGAGAAGCAGGGCATCCCCACAGCTTTTCAAGTCCTGGAAAAAAGGTATGAGGTTTTCAGGTGTCCCCATTCACCTCAACCCTCAGAAGAAAACCTGACGTGAATCCACGATTTTTGGAGAGTAATTAACAGACAAGCTCTCTCAGAACTGTGAGACCTGGCAGCAGGGCTAGGAGGGAAGGGACTTACCCAATCTGTGGTGGATGCAGCGGTGGCTAAAGGATCCTTTGTCACTGGCCATGTGGAGAAAGAAGGAGAGAGGAAGCCAGGGCACCTCTGGCCAGGCAGGTGGAACCCATGCTTCTCTCCTGGGTTTCAGCACCAGATGAAAGGTTTAGGAGGTGAAAGGGTGAGAAAGAAGAAAGGTACACCAGGAAATTTAAAGTGGGGGGGGTATTTCTGCGCTCCTGCGCAGAACTCACCAAACCCAAAATGGAGGGAGGTGAGTGCACACATGGGCTTTGGCACAGGCAGCTTTTAAAGATGGAGGTCAGGTGACGTCCTGAAGGGGCAGGTCATTAGTTCCAGAAGTCAGGCTGGGAGGGGTGACACAGCCTCTGCAGCTCCAGTTGCAGTGCCCTTCACCGTTCCCCTGACCTAACAAGTATTTCATGTTGTTTTTATCCCATAGCTTTTCTTTTCTGTAACTGAAAGACAAACAGAAGTCAGTGAAGCAGAAGTTTGTTTAGAGAACTGATCCTTACCAATGACACATCAGACCTTTAAAAAATATAGTTTTTTTTTTATTGAGGGATCTTCACACACATACAGTTCAGACATAGTATAGAAAAAAAATGGCTCATAATATCATCACATAGTTGTGTATTCATCACCATGGTCATTTTTAGAACATTTACATCACTCCAGAAAAAGAAATAAGAAGGAAAACCCATAAATCCCATACCCTGAACCGCTCCCTCTCATTGACCACTAGTATTGCAATCTACCCAATTTTTTTTTACTCCTTATCACACGATATTATTTATTTACTTACCCTTATTTTTTTTTACTCATTTGTCCATACCCTAGTTAAAAGGAGGATCAGACACAAAATTTTCACAATCACATGGTCACATTGTAAAAACTATGTAGTTATACAATCATATACAAGATTCAAGGCTACTGGAACACAGTTCAACAGTTTCGGGTACTTCTCTTCATTGCACTCCAATACACCATAAACAAAAAAGTGATATCTATATAATGCATAAAAATAACTTCTCATCTCTGTTTAAAATATCTCAGCCACTGAAACTTCATTTTTTCTCACTTCTCTCTTCCCTATTTTGGTCAAAAAGTCTTTCTCAACTCCAAGATGCTGGGTCCCAGCTCATCCCCAGACTCCTGCCCCATGTTTCCAGGAATATTTACACCTCCTGGGAGTCATGTCCTGCATAAGGATGAAGGCAGTTCACCTAACAAGTAAGCACAGAGAGAGAGGCCACATCTAAGCAACACAGGAGGTTCTCTGGGTGTGACTCTTGGGTATAATTATATGTAGGCTTAGCCTCTCCTTTGCAGGAATGAGTTTCATAGTGGGAAGCCCCAGCCTATTGAATTGATTGTGAGACTATCAGGAATTCTCCATATGGGGAAGTTTAATATATCCACCTTTCTCCCCAGACTACCAAGAAGATTTTGCAAATACATTTTTATTCTCTGCCCAAATTTCTCTGGTGTACCACAGTAACTTACAAACCTTCAAAATTCCATGCAATTGTGTTGTTCAAATAAACTGATCATACAAGTTAAATTACATATTGCACTACCCAAAATATAAATTTTGCATCAAATAAACCAATTGTAAAACTCTTTTTTAAGATTCTGCTTCTCAAGTACTACTCCATGTACCAAGCTGTATTAGTTAGGGTTCTCTGGAGAAAAAGCATCAAAAGGAGATATCTGTAAATATTGGATTTATAAAGGTTCTCATGCAACTATGGGAACAGGAAAGTCCAAAAATCTGTAAGGCAGGCTGTAAAGCTGGAAGTTGGAAGGGTCTCGAGAACTCCACAGGAGAGTCTCAAAGTGAAAAAATCATCTTTCTTCCTTAAAAGCTCTCCATTGATTGGATTGTCTCATTTGTGGGAGACATGCCCTTAGTTAATAACAGATGTAATCAGCCACAGCTAGAGTCAACTGACTTAAGAATTAATAAATCAGCATTCTGGTTTACCCACCAGCCAGAAAACATTCTTACATCAGTGGCCATACCAGTGCTTCCCTGACCAGAAAACGGCATTGTTACCTGGCTAAGTTGACACTAGAACCTACCCATCACAATCTCACCCCTTGTCAGTTTGGCTGCTATACATATCACCTTGAAAAATGTTTAATTTCTAAACAGAACACAATAACAGACATATATTTTGTCTAACAATGCTCAACTATCCTGCATACAACCAGAAAACACACTAAATCTCTCCAGAATAGGGTGCAATTCCTTAGGCAATATTCAATTTTAAACTTCATATCCTATGACTTATATACTTTAACATGAACAAGACAACTTATGTCATATGATAAGAGGAAAACAAGATATTTGCTTATGTACGAATGCAAACATACTCATAACAAAATAGGGAGGAAATAGTCATACCATCACACTTCTTGTTTCTGTAACTGGTCATGTGGTCTTAGTTCATATTTATCACTACCTTCTTCCACTACCCATGCTATGTTCCCTTTATCCCCAACAAGCACTTCAACTGGCCATGGTTTGTTGCCAGGTGCAGTGATCCAAACTTTTATTCCTAAAGTTTATCCATTAGAATGGGCCATTAGAATCTGGGCCATTAGAATCCTTGCCTGGGTTGAGTTACTGCAGTTTTCCATTTACTTTAATCACAGGGCTTGGTAGTCCTGATAGATATCTTAGATATCTCTTGTATTCCAGGGAAACTCTTCTTTACTTCTATTGTGCAGTTGCAATTCTATTTCCCTTTGAGAGTTAGGATCAATCCAGACAGCACAGTAATCCCCTTCCTTGCATTTTGATTCAGTGGCATAAGAAGCCCAAATTGGTCAAGAGGCAGTCTTAACTTCCAGTTGAATGGAATCGTTGCTGTAGGACCATTCCTCCTTTTGGAACTAAGACCTGTAGACCAGCAGAGCTTAAGGTTTCAGGGACAGGAACAAAAAATATTTCTAGTGGATCACTAGGAGTAATAGTGACTGATGTCACCCCCATTTCCACCCCTTGATTCCTGGACCCATGAATCTTGGCTATGGGAGAAATACCACCACACAACAAGATGCTGATTCAGAACATGCACAGCTTCCTGAGAACATTGCCACAGTGCTGTCAAGTATAGCCACCTAGTTGGCACCAAAATTGGGTCCTGAAAAGGTCATTCCACAGTTGTCAATGTAGCTGCCTCTGGATGTTGCAGAACATGGTAAGGCCAGAGAACTCTGTGAGCGTGTGCCCATTCCTGCACTTCATTTTCTGTAAGTGGGTTCCTTATCAAAAGGGATGCTGTTTAGAATACCATGACGTGGATAAGGGATTCCATAAGTCCACAGATGGTAGTTTTTACAGAAGCATTGCATTCAGGGAAGGCAAGCCCATATCTGGAGTGTGTGTTTATTCAAGGTAGAACGGATCACTGCCCCTTCTGTTGGGACCCAGAATCAGGCCTCTGACTGTTGGCAGAGCCATGTCAGAATAACCCTGGAGGCATGGCCCCTTGGTCTCCTGTGAAATGAGGTCCAACCTATATCTAATCCGGCTTTACTATGAGAAAGTTCTGCCTCTGCAGTTTCAGGCAGGTTAATCAATGCTCACTCTGCTCTCAAGGACACTGACTCTGGAGCCCAAAGAGAGCTGCATAGAAAACATTCTGATAAGTAATAAAGGGTTCCTGGAACAGGAACTGTGAACCAAACTTTGTAGCTTTGCAGGCATGACAGATATTAAAAATAATCTTGCTTTGTTATACTCCCTAAAGCAGTTCCCATGTAAGAGCACAATGAATATGTGGATGTCAGTTTATTCTGCACTCTTGCTCCTGATGAGCTTGAGTCCCCTGACCCAACTCAACTAAATTCTTGTGTCTGTCATTTCTTAACCCTGTGTGGTGCCCTTTCTTCTCCCCTGTTTCCTAAGGAAATCCCAGCACCCTTCCATGAGGGAAGTGGTCCAATGTAATCAACCTGCCACTAGGTAGCAAGCTGATCATCTCAGGGAATGATGCCATATCAGAGACTGAGTGTGGGTCTCTGCTGCTGGCAGATTGGACACCCAGCAGTGGCTGTAGCCACTTCAGCCTTGGTAAGTGGAAGTCCATGTTGCTGAGCCCATGCATAACCTCCATCCCAACTACTACGACCACTTTGTTCATGAGCTCATTGGGGTGGTGAAAGAGGATGACTTGTATCCACTAGTATCTCATCCACTTGATTATTAGAACCTTCCCCTGTTGAAGTCACCCTCTGGTGACCATTCACATGGGACACAAATATGCTCATGTTCTTTGCCCACTTAAGGTTTATCCACATAATTCTTCCCCAGACCTCTTTGTCACCAAATTTCCAGACAGGCTCAATCCTAGTCCCTGACCATCCTGCCAAACCCTAGCCACACCCATGAGTCAGTATACAGGTGCACCTCTGGCCAGTTCTCCTTCCAAGCAAAATGAAAAACCAGGTCCACTTCTCAAAGTTCTGCCTACTGGGAGGATTTCCCCTCACCACTGTCCTTTAAGGACATCCCAGAAAGAGATTGCGGTGCTGCAGCTGTCTGCTTCTGGTTGGTCTCTGCATATCATGCAGAACAATCTGTAAACAGGCCTGTGTTTTCTCATCCTCAGTCAACTGACTACTAGGTACTCCCCTAGAAGCCAAGGCTCTCATCTATGAAAGAGAAGGTAATGTGACAGGAGTATGGGCCAAGGGCATTTGGGCCACTTCCTCATGTAATGTACTCATGCCTTCAAGATCTTCTCAAGCCCTATCTCTTATACATAATTTCCATTTTACGATGGAGTGCTGCTGTGTATGCCCAACCTTATGGCTTGGTGGATCAGACAACACCCAGCTCATGATAGGCAACTCAGGTCTCATGGTAACTTGGTGGCCCATAGTTAAGCATTCAGTCTCTGCTAAGGTTCATTAGCAGGCTAAAAGCTGTTTCCCAAAGGAGAGTAGTTACCTGCAGAGGATGGCAAGGCTTTACTTAAAAATCCTAAGGGTATGCATTGTGATTCTCCTATAAACCCCTGCCAAAGTCTCCAGACAGCATCTCTATTTGCCACTAACACTTCCAGCACATTTGGATCTGCTTGATCATGTGCCTGCATGGCAGAATAACTTGTACAGCAGCCTGAACTTGTCACAGAGCCTCCTGTTGTTCTGGTCCCCACTCAAAACTGGCAGCTTTTCTGGTCAATAAAAATGGGCCAGAGTAGCACACCCAAATGAAGAATATGTGGTCTCCAAAGTCCAAAGAGTAGGCCATACCTGAGGAGAGAATATTTAAGATAAAAAAAAGAGCAAATGTTTTATTATTACTTGAGCACAAGTTCAGTGTAACCTAATTATTTCTATATTAAAGCTTAATGTGCTTTCTTAAAGAATGCTAAAAGGGTAACAATTTACCATGCATTATGATGAACGCTAAAAATGTACACATTTTAGTTAATGTGCATTAAACTATAACGATGCTTCTGGCAATTTTAAATTTAGTTTTATGCTCCCCAACTTGCATGAGATACATGCTAAAATTACAAATTAAAATTTGGGTCAGACTCTGTCATAACGTTGGACTCAATTTAGCTCTCTGAACTAGTTGGTACTTTTTTTTTTAATTTTCACTTTGGCTGTGTACAGCAAATGAAATGAGAAGTGTGTACGCTGATCAAACTACAAAAAAAATTTATTTAAACTATGTTACAGCTAAAAGACCTAGAACTCAAGCACGTTACTTGGAACTTACAGAACTAAAACCAATATTCTTAGTAAAACTGATGTCACCTTTCAGGAATAAATATTGGAGCCATAACAATTTACTGAACTACAACTTATATACACATCTAGAATGTAAGTTAAGCTAAATACTGGCTTCCAAATACCCATTTTCTATAAGTATATAACAATTTTCATTATATGGCTTCAATCCAGAAGTAAAGAATGTTGATTTGCTTCTTCCATGAGTCATGCATGTTGGTCCCTAGGTGAAAGGTTCTGCTTAAAAAAATTGGACACAATATTTTCACATTCATCTGTGAAGCTTATTTGGTATACTGGAGTCATTTTGAATTTTTCCCTGGAGGACAGGCCATTGAATGGTGTTAAATGTGAACCTTAATTACTAGCTGTATTACCTAATTAAGAGTCCTTGTTTGATATTCCATGGATCTGCTTTATTCTGAAGGTCATGTAACAGAGAGCAGTGTTGTAAAACAATGCTTCATTCTGAACAGATTAATGCTGCTTTACAAAGATGCATTATCTAATCCACAAACTTTTCCAGCTTTCCCTAGACTTCAACTTACTATTACCTAAATTATGATTTCTTTATATCCTTGGTGGGCTTCTGTTAGTTTCCATGACTTGAACCTCTAGCTATCCTACTGCAGATTGGGTACTGGAACACTAAACTTTTGTCCTTGAAAATGACAGCCTTAAATGCTCATATCAACCACAAATCTAGGATGTACTATTGTCTTGTATGTGAGCTTTGTAGTGGTTTTTTAAAATATAAGCATCCTCTTCCCCATTGAAGAATGAGCCTACTGGATTACTAGTCAGAAGCTTTCTCTACCACCTGGACATTGGATGTTAAAATCTAGAATTTGTCCTGTCATAGGGGGACTGGACTAGGAATCTGAAAACAAACTTTGATGTCACCTCTCTTTCTTGATGGGGCCTAAATTTCCTTATCCCTAAGTTGATCACTAAGTCTCTCCCATATATCAAATCTTATGATCCTCCTCTTATTAGCAAGAATCATTGTTGGACATTACTTTTTCAGCTTCACATTTTTAAGATGGTAAGATCCGTATACGTAGATCATTCAAACTCTAAGCAAAGTTGATGGTATAATCTGCACCTGAGGTGCCTCAGGTACTCTACTGACCTTGATGGGGTTTGGAGTGTATCATTGCTTACTAAGAGCTTTTTAGTTGCTTTGGCTCTTTAGCATTTCTCTTTGCAAAATCCTTCCTGACACTTTAACTAAGAGCAAAGGTTTGTTTTCTTTTCATAAGTAGAATGTAGAAAAATTGTCTTATTTTCAGAAGCACTTCATTAATGGCTTAGGTTTCAACAGCTATCAGATGATCACTGAACAATGAATTCAAACTAGTGAAAAATCTGGGAAACAAAATATTTAGAAATATTTATAATATTTAAAATATTTAGAAATATTTTATTGACATGAATTTTGCTAGCGAATGCAAATACATTGCTTCAGATAAGGTCATGTATGAATGAACTTGAAAGAAATATATAGTTGTTTTGCATATAGAAAGTCAGTTCTAAAGTTCTTAAACATAATTTAGGAACTCCCTTAAATTTCAATACTTTCCTAACTTTTATCCTCATTCTATCTCTAAAGGTACATTTAAGTTAACCCATATTTAGTTATCAAATTTCTAATAAGTGGATCCTAATGAATGGTTTTTGTTCCAAACTTTCTCAGTTATTTTAGATACTGCTTCATATATCTTCTCATCCTCTGGCAAGCATGGCTGAGGTGGGATTCCAAGTGAGAGCAGCAGAAACACAATACCTTCTCTCAAGGCACTATGTCAATTTCACCATATTCTATTGGCCAAAAGAAATAATAGTCATTCCTACCCTGATACAAAAGTGGAGAAAGAGGCATCAATTCTTTATGGATGGAGCTGCACAGTAACATTACAAAAGATATGGCTACAGAGAAAGCTGTACTACAGAGAAAGCTGTAATACTGACTAAGGCTTGAAGGATGACTTTTTCCAACTTAATCCTAAGCAACTGAACAAATATCTTTGAGAATAAAATGAGATTTAAAGTATATGTTTAATAAGATGCTATGGAAATTCTACTCTAGAATGTGTAAGTTCTCCTCAATGTAAGTATTCCCTACTGGTTCCCACATCTCAAGCTCACCATAATTAGGCTAAGATGAAATGTCCTTTTTATTCTAGATACTTCAGTAAGTCCAGGAAACATGTGTCTGACTCATTGATTTCCAGTGCTAGAGGCTTCTTGCTTCACTATTGTCATTACATCATCATCATATTTATTTTGCCTTTTGATTATTGACCTGTTCTTAAATATATTCATTAGTTTTTCCTGTGTAGTACTGGTAGCTGGTAGTGTTGGATCCTTCTAAGAGGAGGTGATATTTCAAATGCAAATTGACAACAACGAATTAAGAATTTGAAAAACAATGTTTTTAGGTATTAGGCTGATTCTTTTGGAGTGAATTTGCGCTTTGTAAATTTAAGGATTGTGAAGAAAATGAGCTTGAGAAGAGATCTGAATTTCTGCAGATGGCATGGTGACCAGCGGAGAGGGCATGAAGTGATGTTACCATGCCTTTGGCAACTTTCCTTTCAGCTGAACATAATTTTCATGGCCACCAGTTCCTCAGTAATGGAGAAAATACATTTCCTCTTTTTCATTATGTTCTCCTATGAAATGTATTTTTTTTAAATTCTCTATGTTAGTAGCACTTCCGTAGAGATTTTGTAATTTATTAAAGAATTACTTTTTGTGTAGGAGTCATCAAAGGATTAAGTACAATAAATTGGGCTATTATCATAAAGTGTGCATGGAAAATAAATATTTTATCCCCATGAAGTTCTTTTATGGGTGGCACAAGTAACAAACTTCTAAAATATATCATCATCAATGAATTCAGTTATTCCTTCTCAGTTAGAAGAAGTTAGAGAAGGAATTCAGATGCAATTAAAGAGGGCCCAAATAAAACAGTGACTTACGGAAATTAAGGCTTTATTAATCTTCCTAACACCAGTGTGGGGTGAAAGAATACAGGGGTAAGAAAACAGCTTAATGGAATTGCTAGGGACACAGAGTTCATTAATTATTCTCAGCAAGTGCTTTTCATCCTCAAAGTTACAGAACAGGTGCTGCAACTCCAGGCAATGAGTCTATATCTGAGTTAAGAAGACTGGGAAAATACTCAAGGCCATGAACAAAAGGAGTACCCAATGGTACTTTGTGAAAAACCTTTTATTGAATCTATATTATGTATACATATTTATATTTATATTAGGTCATAATCTCAATGAATTCTCAGAAACTGAATATAGTCCATGTGACCAGAACCCATTCCTAGACATAGAACATGTTCAGCCCCTGAAGCTTCCTCTGTGCCTGAAAACAATCACCATCTCTTCCCCAGGCTCATCAATATCCACAGGTCTAACAGTATAGACTGCTTTCGCCTTCCATTTTGTTGTGATTCTGTCATCTATCCATCCAAAAGTTTCCCACCATTTGGTACATACATTTCAGTCTTATCAATTCTATTCACAATTTCACTTTGTATAAATGGAACCATACTGTGTATATTCTTTTGTGCCTTGCTTCTTTTACTCAACATTATGTTGTGAGACTTTCTTTTAATTAGGAAAATGCATGTTTCCTAAAAGATCTACCTAAGACTTTGACCTACAACTCTTTGGGCAAACTTGTGTCACATGTATGGTAGGCTAAAAGATGGCATCCTAAAGTGGTACACATCCTAAACCCTGCAAACTGGGAATAAGTTAAAGTACCTGGATAATGAGAATCATTGGGAGAATCTTGGGAGTTAAAGTTGCTAATCTACTGACCTTAATTTCCTTGTGGTAAAGAGATTACTTTGGATAATCTGGGCATGCCCAGTGGAATCACAATGGCCACTAAGAAGGCAGCCACGTCTGTGTCAATGTGATGTGATATGAGAAGGACTCAATTGGACATTATTGGCTCTGAAGCTGAAGGGGGCCACAGGGCTAAAGCATTCTCTAGAATCTGAAAAGGCAAGAAAAGCATGAAAAAACATTTGGAATTTTTGACCTCGAGAATTGGAAAAAATAGTTTTGTGTTGTTTTAGCACTAATTTGTGGCAATTTTTCATAGGTACAACAGGAAACAGATACACATTGTCAACCCTAGAACTGGGTTTGTCTATGTATTTCCCCACAAGCAAAATCAAATTTGTTATTAATGAAAAATTTGAGATGTATGTTGGAAATGCAAATTATCTATGTTTTAAACAAATAATATTCCCACAAAACAATTTTCATTATCCTTTTAATTAAAAAAGTAGTAAGTTTATAGAAAAATTGTATACAAATACAGCACTCTCATAGGTCATGCTTATTGTTAAGACTTTGCATTAATGTGGTACCTTTGTTACAATCAATGAAAGAGTATTAAAAGTCTACTAACTATAGTCCATAGTTTACATTAAGTGTATTTTTCCAACATACAAACTTATTATTAACACCTTGTGTTAGTGTTGTATACTTCTTATAATTCATGAAAAAACAATTTTATACCCATGTTATTAACTATAGCACATTGTTTATAATCAATTTCACTGTGTTTTCAGCCCTATGTTTTATCGTTCAAGTTTTATTCTAATAACAAATATACAACCTAAAATTTACCATGTTTAACCACATTCACATATTTAATTCCATGCTGTTCATTTTGCTCCCAATACTGTTTTGCCACCACCAACGTCTATTTCCAAAACTTTGCAATCAACCTAAATAGAGATTCCATATACTAAATTTTGTACATTCATTAATTTCCCATTCTCTAGAATCTAAAATATAGGATACCAAGAGCTGGATTGTGGGTAGAGAATGGACAGTTAACAAGATAATTTTTTTTGTGTAATGCAGAGTTTACATTTTGCACATCTGCATGCAGAAAAGCTGAATATAAAGGGTACATTTTTTCCCAAATCCTATTCCAATAGCAACATAATTTTTAAAAAAGAGTAAATAAAGGACATTTGGCTTTATCTTTACTAAATGTGTAATTAAACTGTGTTTATCACAACAATATTTCATTGGCTTAAGTGAAAATTCATATATGATTCCATCAGTAAAATAAAAATATATTCATATAATGATGAACTGTTACATTTAAAAGTAGCAATAAAACCAATGAGAAAATGAAGGATGCTGAAATAAATGGCTTTCAGCCAATTATTATTTTGTTGGAAACAAAATAAATTTACATTCCCCTATTAACTCTAGTTCCCATGATAATTTAATTTGGAAAAAAGATCTAAAATACCATTCGATTCTAGAGGAAATAATACTTACCTTTTTGGGTATAAGCTGAGAAGTTAGAAACACATCAGAAAGAAATAGGAAATGATTGATGGACAAATGTCCAATAAGAATCTGCATGTCAAAACATTATAAAGAAAATAAAAGCAACTTTTTAAAAAGAGGGCAAAATTTAGAATGCAGTGTACAGTGTGAACTACTGATGTAGACAAAAGTTTCTTTAACACATGATTTTTCAGAAGATAATTATGAAAGGATGTGAACCAATACTTCAAACAGAATAAAAGCAGAAAAAATATATACATGTCAAAAGATTTAACTTCATAAATATGAAAGAATCTCAAAAGAAATTATTACAGAAACCTTATTTCCCCAATTTTTATTTGTTAAATAAAATTAAAATAGCCAGGGTGGTGGGTATACAATTACACAGGAACCCTGCAAACTGGTAGTAGAATGTGACTTCTCCAAAGAAAGGGTTAGCACTGAGAGGTGTAAACTAATGTTTCATTGTTTATAAGAATGAAGCCCCAAAAGGCAGAATATTCCTTAGTCAGTAACAGTCTAAGTGGGAGTTTAAATCAGAAGAAACCTTGTCTTCTTTGAGGTCACTTTTTATTACTAATCAGGTAGATGGGAATCAGTTTCACATGATGCCTAGGAAAATGAACTCAGAGCAGACAGCCCAGGTTTTCCTTGGTCTCTGCTCCTTCAAGAATCCTGTCACCTTGAGTTACATACCTAATGCTCTAGCTTCCTAGGCTGCTTAAGGCAAAACCAGGAATCAGTTGGCTAAGCTAATGGGAATTTATTTGCCCGTAGTTGAAGCATTGTCAAGGCAATGCTGTCTTCATGAAGACCAGCTGCCAGCAGTCCTTGGCTCTATTGCTGCATGGCGAGGAAAATGGCGGTGTCTGATGTTCTCTCCACTCTCTTCTGCATTCATTGCATTCAGCTCTGGCTTCTGTGACTTTCTGTAACTATTCTATTCTCTTATAAAGTCCCCCAGTAATAGGATTACTACTCATCTTGGATGAGCAGGGTCATGATGTCACTGAATAATGCATGGAAAAATCTCCTATTTACAATGGGTTCATGCCAACAACAGTTGTTCTGGTATACTAATACCTTCAAACCACCATACCTAATGACGATAAGCTCTAATGTCCTCATTGGTAACTAGACAAATGTGAAATACATTGCATAAAATTCTTATCACAAAAATTGAGGTGCTGTGTATGAAATGCTTATTTGGCACTGTCAAATGGAAACATCATTGTCATTATTATTCAATGGCTTTGAGGTTGTTTTTCAAATGAAAGATTTTATTAATCTAACACATTTGTATTTTTATGGTTATTAGTCTTTACCTCAAAAACCCTACCCACTTATCTACTGGTCACATTTTTTAAGTAATATTTACTGAACATAAACTCCATACCAAGAATGGTACCAGGCATTGGGGTTACCAAAATGGATGAGCTACAACCCTCAAATTCAGAAAATCCTTATTGTGAATGAATAAAAAAATTTAGTAAAGTTGTGGTGAGGAAAGGAAAGTGAGCAGAATGAAAAGGTGGATCATCTTTGAAATTCTTCCCTCACCCCCAAAAAAACATCTCTGCAACTTATTTCCAAAATAGACATAAACCATCACTTCTAAGGATATATATTACAGATGTGAGATGCAACTTATTTTCCCAAAATGTCCATGACATTCCTGAAATAACTTAGAATATGCTGAGTTTTACTTATCCAAATACAGCATTATTGGTTCAAGTGAAAAAGATGTTCTAGGATGTAACTATGTGAACTGCAGTGAAGACAAAGAAAGCCCAAAAAAAATGACCTTTGGAAAGAGCTATGTTTAAATATGTAAATGCAGGTAAAGTTAAAATATTGCTGTAGGCTCTCAATATTATGAATACTGCTGGTCATGATGGTCCAGCATCACTCAGAGGCAGTGGCCTGGCTGAATAGCCTCCACAGAGCCCTCTTCATGTCCCTGTTCCTCAGGCTATAGATGAAGGGGTTCAGCATGGGGCTGACCATCATGTACATCACTGAGGCCACCAGATTCGTCTTAGAGGATGGTGAGGCTGCAGAACTCAGGTAGACCATGAGGGCTGTGCCATAGAACAAGGACACAACTGACAGGTGAGACCCACAGGTGGAAAAAGCTTTATATTTACCACCAGCTGATGAAATCTTCAGAATGGAAGAGACAATCTGAGAATAGGAGAAGAGGATCCCAGTGAGAGGAAAAACACCCATCACAGTACCCACCACATATGCAAAGATGTTGTTGATGAGTTTGTCAGAAAATGCAAGCTTTGGGACTTCAGAAGGGTCACAGAAATAATGCGGGATTTGTGTGTGTGTGTGGAAGGAAAGCCTCAAGATGGTCAAGGTCTCAAGCAGGGAGAGAATGACACTGATGCACCAACACCCCAGAACCAGCAGTCCACAGAGTCGGGGGGTCATGATGATGTTGTAGTACAGGGGGTGACAGATGGCTACAAAGCGGTCATAGGCCATAGTGGTCAGAATCAAACTGTCCAGGCATCCAAATGCAAAAGAAAAAAACATCTGAGAGAGGCAGCCAGCATAGGTGATAACTTTGTTCTGAGTCTGGATGTTTACCAGCATTTTCGGGATGGTGGCAGAGGAGAACCCAAAGTCAGCGATGGAAAGATTGGAGAGGAAGAAGTACATGGGCATGTGGAGGCTGGAGTCTGAGACGATGGCCCCAACGATGAGCAAGTTGCCAGTGAAAGTGACCAGGTACATGGACAGGAACAGGCTAAATAAAATGAATTGAATGTCTGACTTTGCAGAGAATCCCAGGAGGAGAAATTCCAGCACATTTGTTTGATTTTCTGATTCCATGTGGGTGGTCTAAGTGCCAGGAAGAGACAAAAGCAATATTAAATAATCAACAAAATGGCAATATGTGTTTGGGTTTATTTGGAAATGAAGACATCAATAAAGTACAACTTTTATTTAAATATCTTCAATTGGGAAAGATGATCATTTACCACATAGTGTACATATATCCTTTTGACAAATCCATTTCTGTTTCACTAGACAATTTAGAAAATATCAGTGTAGCTAATTTATTTTGGGAAAATATAACTAATGAAATCTGATTCAAAATGTAGTGGAATAGGCCCATATTCAGAGAAGTAATTGATCAGTCAACAAGAGTTGCACACACAGAGCAGAGTGCTGGTGGTCCCCATCGTAGACAAAAGACAAATTTTCATTAATGTCAAACAGATAGTGGTGTACTAGAGCCACTATTCATTAGCAGTGGACTGCAGGCTCATGCAATTTTCAATAAAACAAGAAAAATACATCAGAGTCAATATTGGAAAGGCAAGTTATCTCTTACAGATGATGATTGAAAACTTGTAACACTAACAGAAATCAACTGTGAAGTTAACAAATCTAGTACGTGATATTGGTATATGAATCCACAAAACATACCAAAATAATTGGCTTTGATTTAAACCACCTTGATCAGTTAGAACAAAGTGTAGAACACATTCCAATCAGAATTCTAATGGAAGGATTACTAAATTGCACTAGTAGTAAACTTCTTGGGAGTACTTATTGGGAAAGAACCTTGTTCTTGGCTTATTGGATAGTGAATATTTTCATGCATCTAATTTTATCATATCATAACCTGATGAGCTGTCCATGATTTTTACTATAGCCATTTTGTGGATAAATATTTGTGTGCAGCATATGGATGCTGAATGAATAAATGGATATAAAAATGAAGGAATCAGTGTGTGAGGTCTCGCTTGTGATAAAGGAAGACTGAAAGACAGGAGAGAAGAGATTGAATATTTGAGACCAAATAAAGAGAAATACTGTAGAGAAATTTCAAGTGCAACTCGAAACAGGATCCGGCAGTTTGACTTAATAATTGGAGTCAACAGATTATGTTAACAATAGAGGAAACTGCTCTCAAATTATGGTGGTGCAGTTCTCAAATATTCACTACCAAGGAGTCAAAAGTTTCCTTGTCACTGAGTTGGGATTTGATCTTTAACCCATGAAAACCAGCCATGGTTTACTGCTGATTTAAACAGAATGCTTGGCTGTCAGGGCCATGTTGTATCATCCCCTGGCCACCATCTAGAAAGCTCCTGGGGGAGACATCCTCAACCCCCTGT
Organism: Tamandua tetradactyla; assembly: GCF_023851605.1. Classification (NCBI taxonomy): domain Eukaryota; kingdom Metazoa; phylum Chordata; class Mammalia; order Pilosa; family Myrmecophagidae; genus Tamandua; species Tamandua tetradactyla. Next base: position 92,521,154 of record NC_135337.1, on the reverse strand, counting down.
AAGAAGCAGTTCAAGAACCTTGAAATTTAGAGCAGAGCTTCTTGAATTGAATCAGCTGAAGACATTGCTCGTCACATCATGCAGTGTGTGCTTTTTAAAAGAATCAGGGAAATCAATGTCTTTTTTATTTTCTTTTTTTGCATTAATGTATGGAAGGGTCATGCTCTGCTTTTAAAGAAGATTGTGAAACATGGGATCAATACTTGTGATCCAAACATGGGATCAATCATTTACACGACGTACTTATTCTAATCTTCCTTATTAAATTTCTCTTCTCAACCTGCTCAGATTTCCCCAGAACACATAGTTATTTTAATTTGCTAAGCTGGTGAAAGGAAATATATAAAATGGGGTGGCCTCAACTCTGCAAGTGAAATCATTGCCCTCCCCCCTACGTGGAACATACCATCCAGGGGTGAAAGTCCCCTTGGCAATGTGGGAGATGACTCCTAGGATGACCAGACCTGGTACTGTGGGATCAACAATTCCATCCAGACCAAAAGGGGGAAAAGAAGTGTAACTAATAAAATATCAGTGGCAGAGAGAGTTCAAAGAGTCAAGAGGCTACTCTGGAGGTTGCTCTTATACTAGCTTCAGGTAGACCTTGCTACCTATCATAACCTGTCAACCCCCAACCAGGACCATTCCAGCCAATCTTAAAGAACACCTAGGGCAATTTGTAAGATTTCACAAGGGTTCCATGCACTATAGTAACTTTCCAGAAACCTACAAACTCCAGATGGGTCCCTGGCTCAGATAAGTCCTGAAACCTAGAGGGCCCAGCCTCTCCTCAACATCAGATAGTTCCATTTTACTACCCCATATCAGTGACAGATCCTTCCAATATGAAAGATGTAGAATGGCCATAGTCCAAACACCCTTAAGGAGAGGGATAGAAAGATCAAAGGTGATGGTGAAGTTATACAGTGAAGATAGGACTTAATGAATGAATATGAATGCTGAATCATTAAATTGACATCTTTTTTTTAGTCTCCAGTATCTTAGAGCAGCTAGAAGTAAAAAACCTAAAATTGTGGATTTGTAACCCATGTCAAACTCTGAAATATGTTCTACAACTAATTGTGGTGCAGTTCTTTGAAATTTATTGCTTTTTTTGTATATATGTTATTTTTCACACAAAAGAAGAAAAAATGTCGATTGTGATAATAAAGAAAATATTTAAGCCCTCTAGCCTTCTATATTCTGGAGCAGCTAGAAGGAAAGAAATCTGAGAGGATGGTATGGTAGCCCATGACAACTCTGGGATCTGTCTGTAACTACCTGTTGAAGAGTGCTTTGAAAACCATTGATTTTTTATTTCTTTGCTTTGTATATATGTTATACTATATGATTAAAGTTTAAAAAAAAGGGGGGGGGTTTACCAGTGATAATGTACTAGCTTACAAACTTTCAGTTCTGAATCTATGAAAATGTTCAAGTCAAGGCATAAGCAAGATGATACCTGCTTCCTAAAGGCCAGCTGCTAGTGTTCCTGGTCCATATGGTGCTGTCTGCTGGCCCCTGCCTACTCGTCCTGGTTTTGTTCCTTCCAGCTTACTGCTTCTGTGGCTTTCTCTCTCTTTTTCTAAATTTCATTCTTTTATAAAGGATTCCATAAGAAGATTAAGGTCCATCCCGAATGAGGTGGGTCACATCATAACTCAAGATCCTACTCACCAAAAGTCCTCCTGGCAAAGGGTCCACACCCACAGGAATCACTAAGTTTAAGAACACACTTATCTGGGGCATTGTGCATTCCTTTCCCCCAATCCTCTAGGATCATAGGACTTACCAGCAAACCTGCCTTCCCCCAACAGCATCACTGGATAGATTCGTCTATACTGGGATTTCCTTCTTTGGACAATGTGGGCAAGAAATGCAGGGAAGTGGTGTGGTTTTCTGGCTCTCTGCAGCAAAAGGGCACTTTGGAAAGCTGCAGTAATGATGGTTGGTGCTCTTAGCCTGTGCCCGCTGCCCTGCAGGGCACTGGCAGAGGGAGAATTTACCATCTCTGGGGATCCAGAGTTTGAATTCTCAGAGATATTCATTAAATGCTTTGCTTTCTTTGACACTATTTGCCCAGCAATTTAGTTACCTGGAGCCTAGAGGCTGGAAATAAAGGTCAAAATTTATGCCTCCTCTGTCCCCATGGGTTCAGCTCTGGAACCTGGTGCATATGTTTCTCTATCAATGGAGCTATTCTTCCTGAAAAATTCTTCTCCTTGTTATGTCCTGTTCTGTAGAGCACCTGACAAGGGCTGTTCATGGGTCTCGAAGCTGTTATAAATGACACTAAATCCTCAAACCTGACTCAGAGATCCTGTCCAATATCTTAATTTCCTGTTTTTCAAATAGGAGACATTATAGAGGGCATGAAATGGTATCCCATCGTGGTTTTGATTCACATTACCCAATTGGCTGTTGAGGATCTTTTCATGAGCTTTTGGATATTTGTATATCTTATTTGGAGAAATGTCTATTCAAGTTGTCTGCCCATTTTTAAAAAAATATTTCAATTAATTTTAATTCCATTTTAAGTTATGGGAACAATACTGCTGGTATTTCGTATGTTAAGTTTATATAGCACCAGTAATTCCTCACATGTTATCTGTTTATCTTCCATTCAACATTGCTATGTATATATGTGTTAACATCATATAACAATAATGGCATATCATCTCATGTTGTACTATTTTGGTTAACATTCAAAGTTATTTTCTGATTAAATCTGGTCATGATAATTATGTTTAGCATTAAAAACAGAAACTGACCAACAAAATATTGTTTTCAGCAATAAATTTACTTCATATATATTAGCAAGAATTGGTCTATTGAAAAACGTTTAATATAATTGCATACTACTTGTTACACAATTCAGCTTCAACATTCTCAGATCACTTTACAATCATAAACTTTAATTTTTTCAACTCCAGGTCATTAGGTAAAATTCTGAATTCATGACTGAATTGTGAGGCAAAGATATTTTGTTAAGTACTTTCCCTAGTGAGAAATTTCTGAGGTGAGCTCAACCCCTGAAGTATGTTTCACTTTGATTTTAGGATTGGCATTTGCTCAATGAGAATTTTAACACTGTTGAAGGAATTCAAAACCACTGAAGAATTCCTTTCCTCGCTATACATAAAGCATTCTTTACAATTTGAAACCTCACATATTTTACAAATGTTGCTATGTATGTAAAGAATTTTTCATATTTATTTCATTGAATAACTTCTCCAGAAAAACATATCTGTTCTCCTAGAGTCTTCATCTCACTAAACATTTTCCTGTCTGTATAGTTGTTTTAGGTGTAAATCCTACTCTGAGTGTTCTAGTTTGCTAGCTGCTGAAATGCAATATACCAGAAATGGAACAGCTTTTAAAATGGGGACTTTAATAAGTTGCTAGTTTACAGTTCCGAGGCCAAAAAAATATCCCAATTGAGACCATCAAGAGATAGAAATAGGGTAAGATAATGGGTAATTGGAGCTGAAGGGATACAGACTGTGCAACAAGATTGGATACAAAAGCTCAGAAATGGACAGCAAAATACTGCCTAATTGTAATGTAATTATGTTAAAACACTGAATGAAGCTGCATCTGAGATACAGTTTTTTTTAATTTATTAATTTATTAATTTATTTTAAATTTTTTCTCTCTATTATCGTTTTATTTCTTTTTCTGTTGTATTTCTATTTCTTTTTCTAAATCGATGCAAATGTACTAAGAAATGATGAATATGCATCTATGTGATGATATTAAGAATTACTGATTGTATATGTAGAATGGAATGATTTCTAAATGTTGTGTTAGTTGATTTTTTTACTTAATAAAAAAAAGAAGTCTATAGAAATGTCCAATCAATGGCATCCATCCAGGGAAAGATACCTTGGTCCTAGAAGGCTGATTGAAGTTCAGGGTTTCTCTCTCAAGTGAGAAAGCACATGGCGAACACAATTAGGGCTTCTCTCTCAGCTGGAAGGGCACATGGTGAACACGGCATCATCTGCTAACTTTGTCTCCTGGCTTCCAGTTTCATGAAGCTCCCCGGAAGGCGTTTTCCTTCTTCATCTCCAAATGTTGCTGGCTGGTAGACTCTCTGCTTCGTGGTGCTGCTCTCTCTGAATCTCTCTCTCCAAAATGTTTCCTCTTTTATAGGACCCCAGTAAACCAACCAAGACCCACCCAAATGGGTGGAGACATGTCGTCACCTAATCCAGTTTAACAACCACTCTTGACTAAATCACATCATCCAGGTAGATGATCCGATCACAGTTTCAAACATACAGTATTGAACAGGAATTATTCTATCTTTATGAAATGGGACTTTGATTAAAACATGGCTTTTCTAGGGGGCATGCTTCCTTTCAAACCAGCACACTGAGTTTTTCTCATGCATTCCAAAGCTAGAGGTCAGATGCAATCTCCTCCAGACATATGGTTCCTTTAAGTGTTATGCAATCATGTTGTTTAAGGATAAATTGTAAGTAAAATAATTTACAGATTGAATATTTTCAATAATTCTCAGAATTTGATTATAATGACATATATTGTTTTGGTTCTTTCATTAGTTTGAAGGTCAGAGCTGTGACTGAAGACACTTCCATATTCATTACATTTTTAGTGTGGGTTATCTCATGTCATTTAAAGGCAAAATATTGACAGCTTTTCCACATAAATGATACTCATATGGTATCAGTCTAGAGTGATCTAAGGTCAGAAAAATTAGTGGCAAATTTCCCACATATCAGTGAATCATATTCTTTCTTTTCAAAATGATTCATTTATGTCATCTAAGGGGAGAATACTGAAGGCTTTCCCACCTAGAAGACACCCACATGATTCTCTTCATTGTGAGCTCCCTCATGTTGCCTAAATGTAGAAGGATGACTTAACATTTTCCCATATGGCTTCTCACATGAATCTAAAATTGGAAGATTGGCTGAATGCTTTCCCACATACATGTCAGCCATACGGTTTCTCTTCAGTGTAAATTATGTCATTTTTTCCTAGGGACATAAGTTCTGAAGTCTTTCCCACACAGATGATAGTCATATGATTTATTTCTAGTGTGACTTTGCTTATATTTATTATAGAATTACTGCTCACTGAAGATATTTTTAAATATTTTGCTGACATGGTGTTAATGAAATGGCACATATTGGGTTAAAGTGGGTCTGTGATTGAAATCTTCTCCCACATCACATATTAAAAGTCATTCTCTCTAGAGTGAGAAAACTGCTTGGACAGGATGATGGATGGGTACTTCCTTCAGATATTTTGCAGGGATATAATCTTTTATTTTTAAAAGTCACTTTATTCAATTTCATAAAATATCATTAAGTTAAGGAAAGACAGAGTTGATATTTCTAAGGACCTCATTCATTAGTCACACTTCTTCTGGTACTGCAGCAAAATATTGTGCTACCATTGTCACTTTCCATGCATGTTCTTGAAGATCACCTGGATTCTGGATTCTGGAGATCTCCACAGTTTCTTCTTGCTCCAAATGGAAAAATCACATCGGATCTATGGAACTGATACCCAGTGGGTCATATTGTCAATAGCTTGGCTGTCAATTATCTGCCTCTTGTTTTTCACTCAGAGACAGTCCAAGCACTAAACAGGAATTCAGAACTCAAATAGATTGGAAAATATGATGAAGCCAAGACTTGTCAAGGATGCTGTCACTGTACTTTGGAGCTCAGGTTTCTTTCTTCCTTTTGACTCATTTCAAATTGGGCTGTTTGTCTTTCTGTTGGTGAATTGGAGTATTCCTTTATGTATTCTATATGTTAAACCCTTACTGGATATATAGTTTTAAATATTTCCTTCTTTTGTGTAGATTGCTGTTTTATTTTTATGATAACATGCTGTGAAGCTCCAAAGTTCTTCATTTTAGTGAGGTTCCATTTATGCTTTATATATCTTAAAATCATCTCAATGATAAGTTGGAATCAAGAAAATTCTTTGTGAGATGTTTGTTAGATTTTTTGCTTTTGTTAATTCAATTATTTAATTACTTTGTTTTTTATTGTAGTAACATGTACATGTATATATATATATACAACATAAAATTTGACATTTTAAACATTTTTAGATGTACAGTTCATTACATTGAATACTTTTACATTGTTCTGCTACAGTTGTCACTTTCCATTACTAAAACTGTTTCAACACCGAAAACAAAAACTCTTACCTATTAAGCAATAACATCCCATTGTCCCTTTCCCCATACCAAGAAACCTAATCTACTTTGTGCTTCTACAAATACACTTAAATCCAGAGGAGGAAAGAACTCAAGAGTCCAACCACAGATAAATGGATTTACAATATGTGGTATATCCATAAAATGGAATACTGTGGAGACATAAAAGGAGTAAAGTTCTGATACATTCTAAAACGTGGAGCAATCTTACCTATTGGTGATTAATTTGGTGGAGCTACTGCTTCACTTTTGACAGATTCTTCCTATACACAGAATCAGTAAAGCAACAGGGCCTTAAGTATTTCTCCCCATAGGCTTTTCTGAGATGATAGAGAAGCGTCCATTGTCTTTGGTCTGCTCATTTCCATGTATCTAGTCACCCTCAGAGGGAAACTGCTGATTATTCAAACTATCATCTCAGACTCCCACCTCCACATGCCCATGTACTTCATCCTCTCTAAACTTTCCTCTTTTTATATCTGTTTCACCTCCACCACAGGATCTAAGACGCTGTGTGATATCTAGTATTTCCTATGTTAACTGCATAAGCCAACCAGACATGTTCTTTTTCACCATTTGTCCACTTTGGGGGAATTTACTACAGTGATTGCTTATGACCGCACCATGGCAATCCACCACCTCCCACCCTACATATTCAACTGGAGCCACTGGGCTCAATTTACTTCTCTTGACTTGGCTTGTCAACATTCCCCAGAATGAATTTGTGTAGTGGCTTTCTTTCTTCGCAGTCACTGAAATAGCTCACTATTTCTGTGAACACCATGAAGTAATATATTTCACCTACTCCATCACACTCCTCAGTAACACATTGATGTATTTTACAGCCACCATGATTCCACTAAATGTGTAGTGTTCTCTTGTTCCACGATTGTCTCATCTATTCTGAGAATATCATCAACCAGTTTTAAATATAAAGCTTCTTGCACTGTGATCTCACCTCTCAGTTGTCTTCTTGACCTATGGTGCAATCTTAGGGGTTTCTGAGTTCTGAAGGCATACTGCCTACTCAGAAAACTCTGGTGGCCTCAGTAATGTACATCCTGGTCACCAGTATGACAAACCCCTTTATCTGTAGGAAGGGCATCAAGGATGCTCTGGGGACACTCCTTGGAAAGGAAGATAGCACTCAGTGATGGAGCCATTGATGAACTCTCATGATTATCAGAGCCCATTGGGAAACATTTTGCATGCATATTGTATATATTCTAGCATCAGTATATCTTCCTCCAATTTCAGAAACACTAAAATTTACCATGTCTTCATTTTGACCATTTATAAGACACCATTTCATCTGGACTACCTTCTAATGCAAAAATTGCCAGCAGGCTACTTTGCCAGTTTTGGATAAAAATGTTTATTGCCATACATCCATCCCCTTTCATTTATGGACTGCTTCTAGCTGCTTACTTGTTACAAAGGCAGATTTGAGTAATTGCCACAGTTTATAATCTGGCAAACATGAAACATTTTCTATCTGAACCTTTGCAGAAAGAGTTTATTGACTTCTGAATTAAAATATTGACTTCTCACTTCCGGAAAAGATGGTGGCTTAGTAAGGTGTGTGTGTCTTAGTTCCTCCTCCAGAACAACTACTAAATAACTAGAAACAGTACAGAACAGCTCCCGGAGCCACAACAGAGACCAGACCCACAGTGTACCCCAGTCTGGAATGGCTGGACCGGCTACGAGACTCCGCTGTGGTGAGGTCCCTGAGCAGTGCACACTTCCTCGGGCTGCGGCGGCTGGCGGCCAGTCCCCCTCCCTTCCTCCTTCCCGGTCCAGCTGAGAGACTCAGATCAGTGGTTCCCCAAGCCGCAGACCAGCGACCGGAGCCCCTCCCACACACGTAGCTTCCCAGGCTGACTGGGAGCCTCGGATTGGCGGTTCCCCAAGCCGCAGCAGCTGGCACCCCTCCCCACGCACTGCTTCCTGGGCTGGCTGGGAGCCTCGGATCAGCGGTTCCCCATGCCGCGGTGGCCGGCAACCGGAGCCCCTCCCACACATGTGGCTTCCGGGAGGGAAAGGAAAGAGCCTCCAACAGTAGTGGAGAGTGAGTCCAATCTAACGCCAATAGTGGCATTAATGAACAACTTCTGACTACTAAAAATAGGCCCTCAGCTCAGGCAAAACTGATCGAGGTGGCAGTCGCCTATTGGGCTAACTGAAAAAGAGGAAAGGGGGCAAAACAGAGCTTTCTGTGGCTGCTTCTGTGGAGGCTTGGTTGCCTCTGGGTTCAGCGCTGGCATTACACAGGTTGCGACAGCCCTGAATTCAGAGGCGGGCTGTTTTCAGGGCTCTCTACCACCTGAACCTTCCCCAGGAGGGGTGAAATACTTCTCAGGTGGAATCCTTCTCTCAAGGAATTCAGAACCCAGGACTTCACAATTTGAAGTCATTAAAACCAACCTACAACCTTTCCTCTGTCTCCACAACACACCCAGCAGCAAGAGTCTTCCAATGGTAAAGGAGCCACAACATCTTTTGCTGGTGGGACCCTCAGACAGACAAGCACCACATACTGGGCAGGATAAGAAAAACAGAGCCCAGAGACTGCACAGGAAAGTCTTTCAACCTGCTGGGTCCCACACTCAGGGAAATCTGATTAAATGCCCAGACGCCAGCAAAAAATAACAAATCACACCAGGAAAATTGAAGATATGGCCCAGTCAAAGGAACAAACCAATAGCTCAAATGAGACACAGGAGCTAAGACAACTAATTCTGAATATATGAACAGAAATGGAAAACCTCTTCAAAAACCAAATCAATAAATTGAGGGAGGACATGAAGAAGGCATGGGATGAACAAAAAGAAGAAATGGAAAGTCGGAAAAAACAAATCACAGAACTTATGGGAATGAAAGACACAGTAGAAGAGATGAAAAAAACAATGGAAACCTACAATGATAGATTTCAAGAGACAGAGGATAGAATTAGTGAACTGGAGGGTGGCACATCTGAAATCCAAAAAGAAACAGAAACTATATGGAAAAGAATGGAAAAATTTGAGCAGGGGATCAGGGAATTGAATGATAATATGAAGCATACAAATATATGGGTGGTGGGTGTCCCAGAAGGAGAAGAAAAGGAAAAAGGAGGATAAAAACTAATGGAAGAAATTATCACTGAAAATTTCCCAACTCTTATGAAAGACCTAAAATTACAGATCCAAGAAGTGCAGTGCACCCCAAAGAGAATAGATCCAAATAGGCGTTCTCCAAGACACTTACTAGTTAGAATGTCAGAGGTCAAAGAGAAAGACAGGTTCTTGAAAGCAGCAAGAGAAAAGCAATCCATCACATACAAGGGAAACCAAATAAGACTATGTGTAGATTTCTCAGCAGAAACCATGGAAGCAAGAAGACAGGGGGATGATATATTTAAATTACTAAAAGAGAAAAACTGCCAACCAAGACTTCTATATCCAGCAAAATTGTCCTTCAAAAATGAGGGAGAAATTAAAACATTTTCAGACAAAAAGTCACTGAGAGAATTTGTGACCAAGAGACCAGCTCTGCAAGAAATACTAAAGGGAGCACTAGAGTCAGATATGATAAGACAGAAGAGAGAGGTATGGAGAAGAGTGTAGAAAGAAGGAAAATCAGATATGATACATATAATACAAAAGGCAAAATAGTAGAGGAAAGTATTACCCAAACAGTAGTAACACTAAATGTTAATGAACAGAATTCACCAATCAAAAGACATAGACTGGCAGAATGGATTAAAAAACAGGATCCTTCTATATGCTGTCTACAGGAAACACATCTTAGACACAAAGATAAGCATAGGTTGAAAGTGAAAGGTTGGGAAAAGATATTTCATGCAAATAACAACCAGAAAAGAGCAGGAGTAGCTATACTAATATCCAACAAATTAAACTTCAAATGTAAAACAGTTAAAAGAGACAAAGAAGGATACTCTCTACTAATCAAAGCAACAATTAAACAAGAAGACATAACAATCATAAATATTTACACACCGAATCAGAATGCCTCAAAATACGTGAGGAATACACTGCAAATACTGAAAAGGGAAATAGACACATCTACCATAGTACTTGGAGACTTCAATTTCCCACTCTCATCAATGGACAGAACATCTAGACAGAGGATCAATAAAGAAACAGACAATTTGAATATTACAATAAATTAGCTAGACATAACAGACATTTATAGGACATTACACCCCACAACAGCAGGATACACCTTTTTTTCAAGTGCTCATGGATCATTCTCAAAGATAGACCATATGCTGGGCCAAAGAGCAAGTGTCAACAAATTTAAAAAGATTGAAATCATACACAACACTTTCTCGGATCATAAAGGAATGAAGTTGGAAATCAATAATAGGTGGAGTGCCAGAAAATTCACAAATACGTGGAGGCTCAACAACACACTCTTAAACAACGAGTGGGTCAAGGAAGAAATTACAAGAGAAATTAGTAAATATCTCAAGGCGAATGAAAATGAAAACACAACATATCAAAACCTATGAGATGCAAGAAAGGCAGTGCTAAGAGGGAAATTTATTGCCCTAAATGCCTATATCAGAAAAGAAGAGAGGGTAAAAATTCGGGAATTAACTGTCCACTTGGAAGAACTGGAGAAAGAACAGTAAACTAACCACAAAGCAAGCAAAAGGAAAGAAATAACAAAGATTAGAGCAGAAATTAATGAAATTGAGAACACGAAAACAATAGAGAAAATCAATAAGACCAGAAGTTGGTTCTATGAGAAAATCAACAAGATTGATGGGCCCTTAGCAAGATTGACAAAAAGAAGAAGAGAGAGGATGCAAATAAATAAGATCAGAAATGGAAGAGGTGACATAACTGCTGACCTCACAGAAATAAAGGAGGTAATAACGGGATACTATGAACAACTTTACACTAATAAATACAACAATGTAGATGAAATGGACAAGTTCCTAGAAAGGCATGAACAACCAACTTTGACTCAAGAAGAAATAGATGACCTCAACAAACCAATCACAAGGAAAGAAATTGAATTAGTCATTCAAAAGCTTCCCAAAAAGAAAAGTCCAAGACCAGATGGCTTCACATGTGAATTCTACCAAACATTCCAAAAAGAATTAGTACCAACCCTGCTCAAACTCTTCAAAAAAATTGAAGGGGAGGGAAAGCTACCTAATTCATTCTATGAAGCCAACATCACCCTCATACCAAAACCAGGCAAAGATATTACAAAAAAAGAAAACTACAGACCAATCTCTCTAATGAATATAGATGCAAAAATCCTCAATAAAATTCTAGCAAATCGTATCCAACAACACATTAAAAGAATTATTCATCATGACCAAGTAGGATTCATCCCAGGAATGCAAGGATGGTTCAACATAAGAAAAACAATTAATGTAATACACCATATCAACAAATCAAAGCAGAAAAATCACATGATCATCTCAATTGATGCAGAGAAGGCATTTGACAAAATTCAACATTCTTTCCTGTTGAAAACACTTCAAAAGATAGGAATACAAGGGAACTTCCTTAAAATGATAGAGAAATATATGAAAAACCCACAGTCAATATCATCCTCAATGGGGAAAAATTGAAAACTTTCCCCCTAAGATCAGGAACAAGACAAGGATGTCCACTATCACCACTATTATTCAACATTGTGTTGGAGGTTCTAGCCAGAGCGATTAGACAAGGAAAAGAAATACAAGGCATCAAAATTGGAAAGGAAGAAGTAAAACTATCACTGTTTGCAGATGATATGATACTATACGTCAAAAACCCTGAAAAATCCACAGCAAAACTACTAGAGCTAATAAACGAGTACAACAAAGTGGCAGGTTACAAGATCAACATTCAAAAATCTGTAGTGCTTCTATACACTAGTAATGAACAAGCTGAGGGGGAAATCAAGAAATGAATCCCATTTACAATTGCAACTAAAAGAATAAAATACCTAGGAATAAATTTAACTGAAGAGACAAAAAACATATATAAAGAAAACTACAAAAAACTGTTAAAAGAAATCACAGAAGACCTAAATAGATGGAAGGGCATACCGTGTTCATGGATTGGAAGACTAAATATAGTTAAGACGTCAATCCTACCTAAATTGATTTACAGATTCAATGCAATACCAATCAAAATCCCAACAACTTATTTTTCAGAAATAGAAAAACCAATAAGCAAATTTATCTGGAAGGGCAGGGTGCCCCGAATTGCTAAAAACATCTTGAGGGAAAAAAACGAAGCTGGAGGTCTCATGCTGCCTGACTTTAAGGCATATTATGAAGCCACAGTGGTCAAAACAGCATGGTATTGGCATAAAGATAGATATATCGACCAATGGAATCGAATAGAGTGCTCAGATATAGACCCTCTCATCTATGGACATTTGATCTTTGATAAGACAGTCAAGCCAACTCACCTGGGACAGAACAATCTCTTCAATAAATGGTGCCTAGAGAACTGGATATCCATATGCAAAAGAATGAAAGAAGACCCATATCTCACACCCTATACAAAAGTTTACTCAAAATGGATCAAAGATCTAAACATTAGGTCTAAGACCATGAAACAGTTAGAGGAAAATGTGGGGAGATGTCTTATGAATCTTACAATTGGAGGCGGTTTTATGAACCTTAAACCTAAAGCAAGAGCACTGAAGAAGGAAATAAATAAATGGGAGCTCCTCAAAATTAAACACTTTTGTGCATCAAAGAACTTCATCTAGAAAGTAGAAAGACAGCCTACACAACGGGAGACAATATTTGGAAATGACATATCAGATAAAGGTCTAGTATCCAGAATTTATAAAGAGATTGTTCAACTCAACAACAAAAAGACAGCCAACCCAATTACAAAATGGGAAAAAGACTTGAACAGACACCTATCAGAAGAGGAAATACAAATGGCCAAAAGGCACATGAAGAGATGCTCAATGTCCCTGGCCATTAGAGAAATGCAAATCAAAACCACAATGAGATATCATCTCACACCCACCAGAATGGCCATTATCAACAAAACAGAAAATGAAAAATGCTGGAGAGGATGCGGAGAAAGAGGCACACTTATCCACTGTTGGTGGGAATGTCAAATGGTGCAACCACTGTGGAAGGCAGTTTGGCGGTTCTTCAAAAAGCTGAATATAGAATTGCCATACGACCCAGCAGTACCATTGCTAGGTATCTACTCAGAGGACATAAAGGCAAAGACACAAACGGACATTTGCACACCAATGTTTATAGCAGCGTTATTTACAATTGCAAAGAGATGGAAACAGCCAAAATGTCCATCAACAGACGAGTGGCTAAACAAACTGTGGTATATACATACAATGGAACATTATGCAGCTTTAAGACAGGATAAACTTATGAATCATGTAATAACATGGATGGACCTAGAGAACATTATGCTGAGTGAGTCTAGCCAAAAACTAAAGGACAAATACTGTATGGTCCCACTGATGTGAACCGACATTTGAGAATAAACTTGGAATATGTCATTGGTAACAGAGTCCAGCAGGAGTTAGAAACAGGGTAAGATAATGGGTAATTGGAGCTGAAGGGATACAGACTGTGCAACAGGACTAGATACAAAAACTCAAAAATGGACAGCACAATAATACCTAATTGTAAAGTAATCATGTTAAAACACTGAATGAAGCTGCATCTGAGGTATAGGTTTGTTTTTTTTTTTACTATTATTATTACTTTTATTTTTTTCTCTATATTAACATTCTATATCTTTTTCTGTTGTGTTGCTAGTTCTTCTAAACCGATGCAAATGTACTAAGAAACGATGATCATGCATCTATGTGATGATGTTAAGAATTACTGATTGCATATGTAGAATGGTATGATTTCTAAATGTTGGGTTAATTTCTTTTTTTCTGTTAATTAATAAAAAAAAAGTACAGCCCTTATAAATTTTTCTAAGAATTCAATTAGACAAACCCTATAATGGTGCTAAGCCCAAGTGATTTTGTATAAAGAGATCAAAATGTACCATTTTAATTAACAAACATTGTATAATTGAAGGATTAAATTTAAGCTCTAAATTTGTGTTACAGGCAAGACATTTCTAATTGATTGGAATAAAAAGCATTATGAAGACACCAGCTGTTGTTACAGTGTCTGATAGCAAATTTTACAATTGTACTATAAACTATAATCCATGGTCTTAAATATGTAACAAGTGCTGTCAACAAGATATGATTTCATATCCAAGCACAGTTCTCTACTTTGTTGAAAAGGTAAAAAATATATTCCAAAGAGAACAACAGGGGCTATATCCTCACACCAAGTCAATGCTTGGAGAGCCAAGGGACTAGTGAAAGTGGCTTCATTGGTATTTGTCCTGATGAAAACTTTAAATCAATGGATAAGAAACATGCCAGAAGGTTAGACCTATGGGAGGCAGAGAATCCATGAAGAGGAAAAATAATAAAATCTGGGTTCACCTGATGCAACTTGGTCTCTTGGGAACAGAATCAGCAGGACCCATTTCCACTGTCTCCTGAAGAGTGTCCCAAAAGGACCTGAAGGCACAGCAGATGAAGTATCAAGGATGTGTCATAATGAGGGAAATGTGGTAATGAGAAGCTAAAGGAAAGCTGTAAATATTTCCTCTTCTGAAGTCCCTCATCCTCTATAATGTTGGAGCATGGTTGCTTCTTTGACATTATAGGTCTGACTGGAGGACTGATATCCAACCCCTCCCTATTCTTTTGACTGGTGACAGACCTTCAGTTCATTGCCAACCACCCATGAAAGAATTCAGACTTTCACAGGGAGACCTTCCACTCAGAGCTATCATTGAGGTGAGTTGGAGAGCCAGGAGAGGGTACAGGAAAATGTCAGGGAGACAGAACGCAACAATTTTTATCTGAGGCCACCTGAGAGTCAATGCAGCAAAACCCAGAGCTGACAAATCATGCAGCTTGTTTGATTAATAAATTAATGTATTTATTAACAATGTATTTAAACTTAATTTCTCTGTCAATGCAGGTATATTCAGAAACCTCTGTGATAACACACAGGGGAACAAAGCCCGTGAAGTCTCTGTCTCTCGTATCTTACCTTTTATAGGAGGAGTCAAGAGTAGACTGGATACAACCTAAGAAGAAAGATAGATCCAAAAATGTATAATTGTGGCATGTGAAGGTTTTTATAGGGAATGGGTTGGGAAGTCCTTTGCATATTGTATGAAGTACATAATGTCCATTGGATTGTCAGAAAACAGGTCAAAACCAAAACCCCCAAAATCTTAAAGAATGCTACCAAAGAACACTGAAAATGGACCTGCTTTGTCTGCTATTAGACTATATATAAATCCGTGTGGTCAATACAGGAGCACACGAATAACAGGTAGATTAGAGTGTAATGTGGAGGCCAGGACAAAGCAGGTGCAGGAAAAACATCTGCTCATTCTGTGGCCTCTGACACGGGAGTAACCTCAGCTCCCACGCTGGCTTGTCATTCCTCTCTCCAGCCTCACTCTTCTGTTGTCTCTCAATTGAAGACCATTTTCCCATTAACAGAGCCTCCTTTTTAAACTTTCCTTGCCTTTAACGAAATGGTTTTCAAAAATCATTGCCCATTCCCCAGCATGAGACATTGTTAAACTACATTGTGCAATGCACTTTCATGCGCACATACAGACAACACATGTAAACATACACACTCACAACACACAACACACACACAGCCTAACAAAGTACTTTGTGAAATGAATTTGTACATGCCTGTACTATGTGTGGTGTCCAGTGATATTTTCTGTAGTTCTGTTTCATTATATCCTAACGAATTGGAGACAATATCATCTTGGCCCTTTATGAGCACCCAACTCAGAAAATGGAATTCGTTTCTTCTAGCCTGTCCTTCATACCATCATTAAACACATACATGCTTCTTCCCTTTCTCCTAACATTAAATTCCTTTGAAAGCATATTCTTTCATTCATTCACAAAATCTATATTTACTCATTGATAACTCAGCCACCAACTAAACTAGGTCCATAGGAAGTTACTATACCTCTCAAGGCATTCACATCTTTGCATGGTAAAAAGTCATGGAGATCAATAAAGGCTAAACACAGTCATAGACACTCAATAATGTGTGGCAGTACATGACTGCAAGTGTAATCAACAGCACTGAATGTGATTAAGAGGGGAAATTTTAGATCATAAATGTTGCTAGAATAAAAATTGAAAAGCAAAACATAGGAATGTACAAAACAGTGAACCCTATTGTAAATGATGGGGTTTAATTAATTGTACAGGTATAAGAATGATCTTTCATAAGTTGTAATAAATATTCTATACTAATGCAGGTGTTAATGATAGTGTGGTAGATGAGAAAATGCATGTAAGATAAACTATGGATAACAGATAGTAGTTCTATTTCAGTAATCTTTCATCATTTGTAACTACTGTTAAAAAAATGGTGCAATTATTTTTAAAGTGCTGTCAACAATTGTAACAAATGTTCCACACCAATGCAAAGTTTTGGGGGTGGGGTGGTGTCTGGAAATCCTGTATTTTGTGTATGAATATTTTGTAAAACCACAAGCTCTCTAAAACATTTTCAAAATTTTAAAATCTACAACAAAAAACACAGTTGTAGATCCTTCCCTGCAAATTAAGTGCAGTGTCCTCTTCCTGTGGGGATGTTAAAAATAGTTTCCAAAAGCGCTTATTCCAGGCATCACTGACTGAGGAGGTGGAGTTTTACAGATGGGGAGGGAGTTCAAAATTCCAATTGAACCTGTGGGTGAAACCCTGACAGAGGAAAGCAGGTGTGTAAAGACATTGGTAAAGGTGTAAGTCAAGTTCAAGGTTAAGGAGGAAATCGTCAAGGTCAAAGAGGCCATAGTGGGCTGTGTGGGCATATCTGCACGTGTGTGTGTGTCTCTTCTGGAGTGGCTTTGTCTGTGTGTGTTCACATGTGTCTGGTGTGCTCAGAGAAGAGGTGCCTTGGCTCATATTCCAAAATACGTGTTATAATATAGAGCTCATTACGCTAATCCACAATTAGAATTAAAGTGGGTATTCATTTCTATTTTGGAGAATCCTTAGGGACCGTGTTAATAAAGGGAAAGCACAACATGCAGGTAAGGGAATCTGTTTGTCCTGAAGTTTCAACAGCTGCGATGCCAACCCATTTTTTCTCTTTTTCCTTATTACAGAAGTTGTGAGTTTACAGAATAATCAGGCATAAAACACAGAATTTCCATATATCTACAGTATTATTAACACCTCACATTGGTTGGAACATTTGTTACAGTGTCTGATAGCAAATTTTGCAATTGTACTATTAACTATAATCCATGGTTTAAGCTAGGGTTCACTGTTTGTGTAGTGCAGTTGCATGGGTTTTTCAAAAAAGTGTACTGGTACACAATCGAACATTTTCCCTTTTAATCATGATCAGATATATATATTTCAGTGCTGATAATTGCATTCACAATGTTGTGCTACCATCACCCCCCACCCTTACCATTATATATTTCTGCCTTTTTTCCATTGAGGTCGAAGAACACACATGGTATGATTTCAACATTTTTGAATTTATCGAGACTTGTTTAGTACCTTAATACATGGCGTTTCCTTGAGAATGATCTGTATGCACTTGAGAAGAATGTGTCTTCTGTTGTTTTGGGGTGAAATTCTCTATGTCTGTGAGGTCTAATTGGCTTAGGGAATCTTGCAGCTCCTGTACTTCCTTATCCATCTTTTGATTGGCTGTTCCAGCCATTATTGAGAGTGGTGTATTAAAATCTCCTCCTTTTAATGAAGAAGCATCAATTTCTCCCTTCACACCTATCAGTATTTGCTTCATATATTTTTTGGTTCTGCTGTTAGGTGCATATATATTTATAACTTACAGCTTCTTGTTGAACTGTCCCAATAAATAACCATATTTGTCCCTCATTACTGTTGCAACCTAAAGTCTATTTTATGTCATCTTAGTATGGCCTTGCCATCTCTCTTTTAGTTAGTTCTTGTATGGTATATTTTTTTCCATCCTTTCACTTCCAACCTACGTGTAGTTTTCTATTTGACGGGTGTCACTTGGAAACAACAAAAATTTAGTTCTGGCTATTTATCCTTTCTGCCTATCTCTGCATTTTGACTGCAGAATTTAATCCATTCATATTTAAACTTACTACTGAAAATGCAGGACTTTATTCTGCCATTTTATTATTTATCCTTTTTCAATCTTATGCATTTGTGTCCTTCACTTCTCCCATTAATGCCTACTTTTATATTTATTTTTGTGTGTGCTGTATCATATTGATTTGTTGTACCACATTGAGCTCCTTCTATTTTCTAGCTGGATATATTTTTCAACTAATTTCCTTATGTTCACCATGAGTTAAAATTTAACATCCTGAATATTTAAGTTATATTTGGTTTGATACCAATTTAATATCAATAGTACATATATACTTTTCCTACGCTCTATTTGCCCCACTTTTTCTTAGTATTTGTTACCAGTTGTACATCTTATGCCCAAAAGCATAGATTTGTCATTACATTTTTGCATTTTCATATTAGCCTCTGTGGGAAGTAAGAAGTAGAATTACATGCTGAACAATACACTACAATAATACTGGCATTTATAACTACCCAAATGATTATCTGTATTGCAGGTCTTTATTTCTTAACAACCTCTGCCTAATGTCCTTTTCTTTCACTCTGAAGAACATCCTTTAGCATTACTTTGTGGGGTACATCTAGAGGTGATGCATTCCTTCCTTTTTGTTGACCTAGAAATGTGTTAATCTCTCTCTCATTTTTGAAAGAAAATCTCACTGGATGTATTATTCTTGGCTGGCAGTTGTTTTCTCTCAGCCTTTTAAGTATTTTAACCCACTGCCTTCTTTCCTCCATGTTTTCTAATTTGAAATCAGCGCTCAATCTACTTTGTATTCCCTTGTATATAACATATTGCTTTTCTCTTGCAGCTTTCAGAGCTCCCTCCTTGTCCTTTTGCATTTGATATTGTGCTCAATATATGATAGGGTGTGTTTTTCTTCATGTTTTTTCCTGTTTGGTATTTCCTGGGATTCTTAAAAAGACATATTCACATCTTTTGCTACACATATCTTTTGCTACATTTCAGAAGCTCTCCCTCATTATTTCTTTGAACATTCCTTTTGCCCCTTCCTTTCCTCTCCTTCTGGGACTTCCATAATGATTGCATTGGTACGTTTGATGATGTCTCAGAGGTGTCTTAGGCAATTTCTTCTTTTGCATTTCTTTTTTCTTTATTCTCGTCAGCCTGACTCATTTCAATTTTCTTATCTTTGAGTCTGCTGATTCTTTCTTCTGCCAGCTCCAATCTGCTGTTGGAGCCTCCTGGAAGTTTTCACTTCAGTTACTGCCATCCTCAACACCAGTAATTTTGTGTGCTTGGTTCCTTTTTTTTTTTTTTTGTCATATGCTGTATGGTGGGGTCACATTTCATTCTTTTTCCATGCGAGTATCCCATTATTGCAGCACTATTCGTTGAATTTTGTTTGTTTTTGTTGGTTTCTTTGTTTGTTTGGAAAGGGCAAGGACAAGGAATCGAGCCCGGGTCTCCTACATGGCAGGTGAGAATTCTACCCTTGAACTACACTCACACTCCCTGCTTTGTTCCTTCTTAAAAATTCTATCCTTTGCTAAAATTCTCACATTGCTCATTTATTGTTTTCCCGATGTCTTCTAGTTTCTTCTCTGTATTTTCCTTTACCCTTTGTGCATTTTTAAGATCATTTTTAAAGGCTTATTTCAGAAGACCACATTCTAGTCTTCTGCATTGGTGTTTTCTGGATTTTTATCCTCTTCCTTTCATTAGCTCACCATTTCATGTTTCTCTGTCTGTACTCTTTTGTTGCAAGCTGTACATTTTAAAAGCTTAAACCTTAATTCCCTGAGATATGTGTTACTTGATTTTCTATCCAGCTTGTGATAAGAAGATATTTTTTGAGCTTTAGCCCTCCAATCTGAAATGTCTTCCCTAGGTGAATGAAGTGTGCAAAGTTTACCCTATCTTTCTGGGACTTTGTCTAGTCTTTGGATTTTGTTTATTAGTTGTTTTGGAGTTCCCTCACTTACAGTAGTTTTTTCCCTCTCTCTCGAGGGAGACACACCTCCTTCTCTCAGGAATTTAAGCAGGCAAGCGTTTGCTCTGACTCTCTGCATTTAGAGTTTCTTGCACTCTTTTGTTTTCTCAAGATGCTTTTGCCTGGAGGGCAAATTCTGGGAGATGGGACATATTGGATACAGAGTCCCCCAAGTCAGTCTCTCCAATCCAAAGTAGGTTCAAGGGTCCATGAAAGAGGCACAGATGAGACACAAAGTCCTTGGAGTTGGGTCAAGAATGGTTCCAGGAGTTTTTGCATGGCTCCTCAAAGCTAAGCTTTCTTGGGCTACCTGGCAATGCAGCCCTTTGACTAACTGTCTCCCATAGTCCTAATGAAGCCTGATTTTTGTTGAAGGCAGCTTGAAACAATGGCCACACTCAGAGCAGGGGCCCCAGTATTCTAAACTCACTAATCAAAAGCCATGATCAGTGATTGGCCATGCCTATCCTAGGTCTTGGGGAAGAGGATAGTTTAATCTCCCTTTCTATCACAAGTGAGCTAGCCAGGGGCTGGGACCCTGCTGCAATAGTGGGAGGTGGGCAGCAATAACCACTGTGTAGAGAGAGCAATTTACTGTACCATTTATCTGCCTCTTTATATCATTCTTCACTGGCTGAGGTACAGTGTTCTCCTGGAATCCAGAATTTCAAAATAGTTGTTTCACACAGTTCCTTCCTGTTTAATATTTGTTTTGGTTCGGGAACTGAGTCCTGGAGCCCCTATGCCACCATCTTTCCAAAATCACCACTTCATTCTAAAACTTTCATCATCTTTTAACAATCTCCCTCTTGCTCTCTCTCCTCACCATACTGATTTCATCATTTACCTTGAATCTCTAAAACAAACCATTTCATAGAGCCCTTGTTCTGTAAATTCTCTTAGCTGACCATATGCTTCTCCAGGTTTCCTTGTCATTCCCTACTTCCCCAAGAAGCCTTGGTCATAATGGCACCTTGTCTGCTGACCTTATCCAAGTACCAGTAAAAACAATAGCACCCCCATTTCACTGTTTCCTTTATACAAGCTCCTATTTTTCACTGCCTCCTTTATACAAGCTCTTATTTTCCTTTTTCATAATAATCACCCATTGACAAATTATGGGTGTGTATTTTTTTTCCATCATCAGATTGTGGGGTCTTTTGTGTCTCAGCATGCATTACCATTGATTTGACAATTCCTGGATATAGTCAACAGAGTCTAATGAATGAATGGACATTTCCTAAACACTGTGGAATGTCTTACTACTTGAAGACATACCTCAAATGGAACAGAAGGTCTTAAACTAAGTTGGTACTAGAAGTCCCTGGAGGGACCAGATGTGTGAACAAAATAAAGAAAATAATTTCTTGCATGAAAATGAGAAACTATAGCATGTACTGTAGACTTAATAATGATGGTTTTATGAAAATGAGTCATGATTGTTTTCTCTTTCCTTTTAGTTAAATCAGGCACATGAAACCAGGAAACAAAACTCAAATTTCAGAATTTTTTCTTCTGGGATTTTCAGAGGAACCAGAACTGCAGACGTTCCTCTTTGGACTCTTCCTGTCCATGTACCTGGTCACCGTCTTTGGGAACCTGCTCATCATTCTGGCCACCATCACCAACTCCCACCTCCACACGCCCATGTACTTCTTCCTCTCCAACCTGTCCTTTTCTGACATCTGTTTTTCCTCCACCACTGTCCCAAAGATGCTGGTGAATCTTCAGACACACAGCAAAGTCATTTCCTATGGTGGGTGCCTTGCCCAGATGTCCTTTTTCATGCTCTTTGCAGCACTGGAGGACTTCCTCCTGACCGTGATGGCCTATGACCGCTTCATGGCCATCTGTCACCCCCTGCACTACACGGTCATCATGAACCCTCGGCTCTGTGGACTGATGGTTCTGGTGTCCTGGGTCATCAGTGCCCTGCATTCCTTGTTACAAAGCTCCATGGTGTTGCAGCTCTCCTTTTGTACACACTTGGAAATCCCCCACTTTTTCTGTGAACTTAATCAGATGGTCCAACTCGCCTGTTCTGACACCTTCCTCAATGACATGGTGACATATTTTGCAGCTGGGATGCTGGGAGTGGTTCCTCTCGCTGGAATCATTTTTTCTTATTCTAAGATTGTTTTGTCCATATGCACAATCTCATCCTCTCAGGGGAAGTATAAAGCATTTTCCACTTGCGCGTCTCACCTCTCAGTAGTCTCCTTATTTTATTTTTCAACCCTAGGCGTTTACTTTAGTTTTGCTGCTTCACACAACACACGTTCCATTGCACCGGTCACAGTGATGTATGCTGTGGTCACTCCCATGCTGAACCCCTTTATTTATAGTCTGAGGAATAAAGACATAAAGGGGGCACTGAAAAAATTTTTTAGAATGAAGTCATAAAAGCACCATTTGTCCTTGGGCTGAAGAATTACTTATGATTGCAGAGTTCAAAGAGAGATCCCGAAATTATGATTCTTTGCTCAGCACATGGAAGTAGGGAGTGTCTCTATCTGTTTCATAGGATTTCAATTTGCTTTATTTGAAACCAAATCTTTTATGAAGTTTTCTTTGTCTTTTGCAAAATCAGTAGTTTTCCCCTTTGTCCACTTTCCCACTTTCCCGTTATTCTCAATCTTGGATGAGAAACAATGTGGAAGGTCCAACAAATCACAAAAGGCATGGAATTCATGAGGCATAATTTTTCATAAATTGATGTTTATTATTACAAGACTTTTTGCCCCTTTATTCTACAAAGATAGTGGTGGTAAATTATCCTGCTCTTATGGAAAAAAATACCAGGTCATCTAAAGGTATTTATATAATTTTAATGTAAATAAATGTCTGTCAGTGCAGCTTTTATGCCCTCCATCCAATTCTTCATCTGAACCTTCAGAGAACTATCTATTAATACTTACTTATCCATGCCTTATATACATGAACATCTAATTTTATTCTCCTTATTAGAATCCCGTTCTCCCATTCAACTCATTGCCCACAGTGCTTTTCATTGATGGTCTCTGGCATTGTGTACTAAAGCAAAACATGATATTAAATAAGTGGAGGCTTACCAGGGGACAAATTTTTATTACACTATATGATATGGCCATAGTATCACAGATTATTTTAAATATGGAGAATGAGAATGTTCAGTTATGTCTTATTTTCCTGTAAGGTGATTTCATTTTAATGATGGGCATGTACTCATTGGAGCATGGAATCCTGGTACACATATGAAGGGGATATGTTCTCTGGGGTGCAGGACTGTGCTGCTAACTCTATATTATTTTATTGTATTATATTTCTACTTTAGCATGAAAACATCCAGTGATGGTTACAAATATGACTTCTCCTATTTCTCAAAACATCATGAAAGCATTACAGGGTGGATGAAAGAACAAACTACGTAATTTCTCTATCATCCCTTCATATTATTTATTGTTAAAATCCCCTTCATATCATTTCATATCACATATCATCAAAGGATGTATGACACAAGAGATTTGATTCCTGTCGACAAAATACCTCTCTGGTAATGGAGAGTTCTGATTTAGGAATGCCAATTATGCTTGCACAAAATGTATGCCCTAAGTCTCCTAATTATCTGGAAGCAAATATTCTTTATGGTCACTCTTATGTACAGTTATGTGAATGAATTTTGTTAATGGGCCATCATCAACACTGTCTTCAAATGTCTGAAGAAATGAAGATAGTAGGAACCAGCAGATTTACCTGAATACCCTATATATGTTCATGTTGATTACTGTGTCAGTTAGCTATTGCTGCATAACAATTCATCCCCAAATAAATGGCTAATGATAATGGTTTATCACTTTATGGAAGTCTATGGTATAGAGTTCTTTTAATCTCTCCTGGTTCCTCATTTGTCTGTGGTCATTTGTGAGCCATTCTCTTGCTGCTTTAATCTTCTTGCTTAAGCTAGCTCACTTTTGGTAGCCTGATTGGCTGAAGGCTGAGCTATGGTTACCTTAAGTAGGACAATTGGCCTATCCTTCACATGTCTTCTCATCTTTCATCAGGCTAGCTTGGACATGTTCACATAGTTGAGGCAGGATTTGATGAGGAAGTCAAAGAAACACACCAAGACCTCTTGAGACACACTGACAATTCCAACATATTCTATTGACCAAAGGAATTAAACTCATACATACCACCATGACTAGCATGTGTGTAAAGAGACACTGCCTCTTGGTAGAGATGTACAGTCATATTTCAAAATGTACATGTTCTAGTCTGCCAGCTGTCAGAATGCAATATACCAGAAACAGAATGGCTTTTAAAGAGGGGAATTTAATAAGTTGCTAGTTTACAGTTCTAAGGCTGAGAAAATGTCCCAATTAAACAAGTCTATAGAAATGTCCAATCACAGGCATCCAGGGAAAGATACCTTGATTCAAGAAGGCCGATGAAGTTCAGGGTTTCTCTCTCAAGTGAGAAGGCACATGGCGAACACAGTCAGGGTTCCTCTCTCATCTGGAAGGGCACATGGCAAACACAGCATCATCAGCTAGCTTTCTCTCCTGGCTTCCTGTTTCATGAAGCTCCCCGGGAAGCATTTTCCTTCTTCATCTCCAAAAACGCTGGCTGATGGACTCTCTGCTTCATAGTGCTGTAGTATTCTCTGCTCGCTTTGAATCTCCTATTCTCCAAAATGTTTGCTCTTTTATAGGACTCCAGAAACTTATCAAGACCCGCCCAAATGGGTGGAGACATGTCGTCACCTAATCCAGTTTAACAACCACTCTTGATTAAATCACATCATCTAGGGAGATGATCTGATTACAGTTTCAAACATACAGTATTGAATAGGGATTATTCTGCCTTTGTGAAGTGGGATTTAGATTGAAACATAGCTTTTCTAGGGGACATACATCCTTTCAAACCAGTACACATGCTTTTAAATAGAATAACAGTGACAGGTAGTAGAAACATACAGAAGAATTCTTTCCAAATAATGAAATCTTTCCAAATGTTGATGAAACGTTTAGAAATAAATCTTACAATAGAAACTGATAGAATGAGGGAAAGAGAGATGTGAAAGCAAGATGTCAATGACTATAAAAAATGACTTATCAGTTCAAATGATGCAAGCCTTTTTGAGGTGAAAAGCAATTGAGAAACACAACAAGCAACATTGATAGATTAAAACACACAATATTTATCTTTCAATTATTCCTCCACAATTATATCATACAGACATGAAAAAAACTACATCGTGAACATGATGAAAAAACCTGAAATTTTCTTTTAAAAAATATAATAAGAACAAGAATAAAAATGCTTAGGCACAAGTATACAAAAACAAAAACCTGAACAAATAATTTATATTGGAGAAAGTTAGTGGTTAAAAAATAAACATATATTTAACTTCATACTCACTAATAAATGAATTATTGTCAAGTAGAGGTTTTAGTATACATTTTTCCACAAGTTAAAAAATTAGCATTTTTCATGTGAATACCCAGTGTGAAAATGCATGTCTCTTCTTGATGTTGCAACATGTGTTATCTACTTTCGAGTGAAACTTTCCCATCAATGCAAAAACATGCTCATATTTTGTCTTAAAAAAATAAGAAAGATAGAAATGCACATACTTTGGCTGCTAATACCCCAGTTTTCCCTATTTGCCTTAACTGCAAATCTCCTTGGAAAGATCTTCTGCTTTTCCTGGACCCCACATTACCCTCAAATTCCTTATTTTAATTGGGCTTCCAATCCTAATATTCAATCATTAACAAAGACCCCTTGCCATGATGACTTCAATGGAATCTTCCTTTGAAAAAAAATATAATGAATATAAAGTGCAATATTTAATTAATTAAACTTTGGATTTTGAGCTCTTTTATGAAAAAAATCTAAAACGAACAAATGCCAGTCCTGGTTCTGTTCTCTGTCCAGCATGGGAAGTCCTTCCTGACCCATTTTCTGTAAGATGCTGCATCTGCCACCACAATCCAGGCTCATAAATGGATTCACTTTCTTCATAGGAAGCATTTCTCAGGGCATTACATCATATATGCACTTCTCCACGTAATGTATGATTTAAATGAGCAGAGACTCTACCTGCTTTTATTCTTCTTTGTGCATTCACAAAGGTATATGAATATATGTGTATTTATGTAAATAACAAACTTAAAAAAATGTAAAGTTATCAAATAAAAAATACATGGTGAATGAAACCTGGTTAAATATAGTTGCTTCAAAACAACATAAAATTAAAAGGAATGTCTAAAAGTAAATTCTGAAAACAGGAAGGAAAATAAGATCACTTCAAAATACCAAAATTGATTAACAATTTAACTGACAAGCACCAAAAATAAAAAATGTATAGATTTTTAAGTCAGTGACAAGACAGAATCAAAAGTTATAATTCAAATCTATTTATGAATTTTTGAATCTAAATACATTAATGACTCAGAGAAAGACAATGAGTGAATGGCAAAGAATGCCTTCCAGGTGATGGCGAGGATAATGTAATCTCTAAAAATCACATGACCACAAAAGAGTAAGATACCATGAGAAAAATACAGATGTGAAAACAGATGGCAATAGGTGTAAAAAGTGATTTATACTTTGAATATGGAATTTTGTAGGTTTAAAAGCAATTATAGGAATAAAACATGTAACACCAATTTGCCTATGCAAAATTTATACATTTACACAATTCTCCCAAATACATCTATGCAAATATAAAAGACTTAAAAGACAAGAAACAAAGTTGATGATAAAACCTGCTGTTTATGTTTGAAAGAATGAATTAAAAACATGAATAAGACACTCAAAATACACAAGCAAAAAAGGAGAACAAAATTATGCAATAAAGTAAGTAAATCTCTAAAGAACAGGCCTATTTAACCTAACAAATCAAGGAAAAATTAGAGGTAATTTTTAGTATTTCCCCTTCTATCCATTAAATAAAAATGACAATTTTTCATGCAAATGGACAACCTGGAATAGTATGTCTCGTGAACTGCTGTAGCAAGGAAAACTGTATCTCCATTGCACTGGGTCTTTCTCATCAATGGTCAAATATACCTCATCTAAAAATTAAAAAATGAAATGACCTCACTTTCCTGCACAGACCTCCACTCTAACACCTCAATTATCTATTCCATGAACTGCAGAAATTCTTGGGCAGATATTCTACTTTTTTTGTTTGTTTGTTTTTCGCATAGTCAGACACCAAGAATCGAACCCAGGTCTCCAGCATGGCAGGAGAGAACTCTGTCACTGAGTAACTATGGCCTGCCCAATGTTCTACACTTCCTAGAATCATTTTATCTTTACCAATCCCTCTTCTAATCGGACTTCCATTCCCATCACTTAATTGTCAGCAATGACCTCTGCATGCAAGTCCAATGGACATCTCCTTTTTAAAAAGCATTTTGCAGGATTGTATTGCAACACTTAAGGACATCACAAACTCTAGGACAGGATATACAACAATATTTTTGTCTGATCAATAGATTTTGTAGTTCTTATAGTTGAGATACATGTAAGATGTCTCATTGCCTTAAAGCAATAGAGTGAGGTTCAGAAACAGATTTTTAAAGAAGAGCTTTACTCTCTTTTTAATGAATATAATTAATATAGCTATGCATGGTAAAAGATGAATTATCTTGGAGCAAGAGGAAAATTGTAAGGACGCAATAATAATTAGCAGTTATAATGGGACTCATGAGCATGTCGCTAGTTATCTTGGCTATTGAGGCACTAACATGGCATAAAGATACAGTCCTGATGGTTATCCACAGAAATTCCCTATTCTCCTCTTCACCAAAGTGATGAAAAGTTCATTTAATATAAACCATATCTATTCCTTTAGCTTGATGATCCTTTTACAAAACAGTTAGGAATGTCATGACTTCCATGCAAATTAAGACCAGTTATTTAGTTCTCATCTTTAAAATATTCATTAATTAAGATATATTTAGTACTTTTATGCCACACGACTTGTGCTTAGAATCTTGTAGAGACTATCTCATTAAATTTTTATACAAGTCCATTCAAGATTTTCAGAAATGTGACTCAAAAAATTTAAGTTACCTGCCCAAAGTTATAAACCTCAGAAAGGCTGAGAACTTGATTGAAAATCTATCAGGATGTTTCTATTTTTTATTCCCTGAAACAATGTCTCTCAAATGTGTGTGATATTGCACCCCTGATGTCATTGAGCAATGTGTGGAGACATTTATGATTGTCTCAAATAGGGAACAACCCATTCACGGTCATTTCTGTCATTCACTTTGGGTCTTTTCCAACAAAAGCCTCCTACAAATAAGAAAGCAAAAACAAAAATGTCTCCTACTTACTCAAGTCAGATTCTAGGTGGTCAAACACTAGACTTAGTATTTTAGCCTCTACCTTTACTGGTTTACAGAGCTGCATGATTACTTCCCTATGATAGGGGATGAACTATTTAGGACTTTGCTTCTGATCCATGAATGAGGGGAAATGCAACCTCTTTATGGAATTGATGTGAGAATTAAGGAACAGAATACTTTTGAAGTTAACAAGAAATTGTCTGACTCAGAGAAGATGATCATCAGTAGCATCTGTTGAGACTATGTCTCAGTTCAGCATTTACAAAGCTCCCTCCTTGTGACCCCTGAAAGTTCTCTCAGATGAAAGTGATTCTGACCGTGCCTTAATCCTATGAGACAGCAGGCTGTGGTCTTGGACAAGGGGTCTTCTCCCAGATCTCCCATTTGGAGCATGGTCCCCTTTAGGGCCACAGTTTTAGGGTGAATATTGGCCACCCAAAGCTTTGAGATCCTCATCCCTTGTATAAGATAAGTACTATCATGCCTGGAGAAATGGTCATTGCACAGTGAGTTAGTTAGGGACTATGGCAAGGATTATCAGAAAGGGGCATCAATCCACTTACTAGGGTCTTTATAAGAGTGAGGCAGGTGGAGGCCGTACTCATGATAGGAGGAGACAATGTCACCATGGATATAGAGACTGGAGAGATGCAGCCACAAGTCATAGAATTCCAGTTGCCCTTGGGATTTAGAGGAGGCAAGGGTCATACGCTACCCTAGGCCTTTATGGAATCCACCCAACCAACCTCTTGATTTCAACACAATGAAACTTATTTTGGACCACTGGGCTTCATGTCTATGGGAGAACAAATTTCCATTCTTTTCAGTCACAAAGTTGGTGGTAACTTGCTATTGGAACAACACAGTCCTTGTTCTACATTGTTATAATCATGCAAATATTCCCTAACCTCCTAATGCTGGGTCCAATAAGCCACAATAGAATTTTAAGACTTCCAACCTGTTTAAATATGATCCACTTTTTGGAATATCTGTGAAGTTGCTGTTTCTCAGTTATTCAAATTATTCTTCTGTTTCTAATCCTTCAGACTGAATCCTTGAATGTACTGGTACTGATGAGCCCACTGTTGAGGGTTGAGTACATGTGTGTAAGGGATGAGAGTGTGATAACTGTGGTATAACCAAACCAGTGCTTGGTCAGCAAGAGGAATAGATTTTGGTTCGCAAAAAAATTTTCTTTGGGTCATATTAACGCTTGAACTTTCTCTTATAACTCATAAAACAACAAAGATGGAATTCACAATTACACTCAGGACTAATAAATTATTAGGAATGTGATTTTGTTAGTTGTTCGATACCACAGCAAAAGTAACTAGTAAAACTCATTCATACAAATGTTTAAAATTATTTATACTTAACTAGAAGCTGGAAAGAAAAAGGATAAAAGAGTTGTTAAAGTCTACCCCAGAAGGGTTAGGGTTCATTTACATTTCTGTATGGATGTATAGCTCTGGGCTATTTGTCAAAAGTCTGTCTTTCCTAACTGAATTGACTTAATGCCTTTGATGAAAATCTATGAAACATATGTGTGTTTTTTACTCGACTCTATGTGTACTTTCATATAGATAGATAGAGATAGAGATAAGAAAAGGAATGTTATCCACCAAAATGAATGCATACATGGATTTTATATGGATTTGCCAACATCTGTGGATCATTTTAGGGAGAACTGACATATTAACAATAGGGAATCTTCCAATTCATTAGCATGATGTGATGGGAAAAATTCTGAGCAGGACCCCAAGATTCCTTGTTGTGTAACGACCCAATTGAATACTAAGCAACAGAAAGCAAGGAACTGTTTTTATATGGAATGGAAGATTCTCAACATTAATGCATAAATACAGTGGATTTTCTCAATATTAGAAAATTTTTACTCAGCTGTTGTTCATTAAATGGTAGTTACATTTGTTAAAACTCAAAAAACAGTACATGTAAAATCATTTCACAAAAAGTAATTTCTGGACAGACAAGTTCCTGGGTGTAGAGCTTACTTAATTGATCTTTTACTCTATCACTAAACTGAAATTTGACTTTGGGGAAATATCCTTATGATCCTTTTCATATTTAATTTTGAAACAAAATTCTAATCACTCTTTCTTGATTCTGTGATAAATTCAGTGCTCTATTCATTTAAAGAGCCCTTGAGTCATTGAAACTAATATAGGTCTGTAGAAGACTTTGTTGCAAGCAAAATACTGTGTCCAAAAGTTGTTCATATCTTAAACCTGAAAATCTTGGAATATGCCATTTCAAATGACATGGGAGAATTAAGGTTGCTGATGGAATTAAGCTTGCTGGTCAGCTCATCTTCAACTAGGAGAAAGTCCTAGGTTATCCACGTGGCTAGAATTTAATCACAAGGTACCTCTAAATATAGAAGAGTGACATAAAAGAGGAAGCAACAGAGAGAAATTTGCTGGCTTTGTAGATGGAGGAATGTGCAACAGCCCAAGAATTGCAAATTTCCTTTATATGTTAGAATATGTAGGAAATGGATTCTCCCCTAGAGCCTCCAGAAGCAACTCTGCCCTGATGTCACCTTCATTACAACCCTGTGAGATTCCATTTTGGATGCCTGACCTTGAGACTTTAGTGTAATATTTAGTTTTTTTCAGCCACTAGTTTGTGGTAATTTGTTTTGGCAGAAACAAAACATAATATTATTTTGCCCGGGGGAAGTAGTAATAGAAAACTTAAGTTAATTGGAAGTATTCAGCTCCAATAGTTAGTACTTAGAATTTTCCATTCTATGCACATGGCGTGGTTCTGACTTTAAGGAATTAAAACAGGAAAGTTGATTCATTATAAAATTGCAATTACCTGTTGTCGTAGTTAGAGTCAGTTGCCAACTTGGCCAGGTGAGCGTACCTAGTTTGGTTGCTGCAGACATGAGCCAATGGTACGTGAACCTCATCTGTTGCTGATTTACATCTGCAGTAGGCTAGGAGGCGGGCCTGCTGCAATGAATGATGTTTGAAATAATTGGCTGGTGCTTAAATGAGATTCTCAACATAGCACAGCCCAAGCAGCTCAGCATACCTCATCTCAGCACTCGCAGCTCAACCCAGGCCTTTGGAGGTGCAGAAAGGAATCACCCCAAGGAAAGTTGTTGGAACCCAGGGGCCTGGAGAGAAGGCCAACAGAGACTATCCTGTGCCTTCCCACGTAAGAAAGAACCTCATTGGAAAGTTAGCTGCCTTTCCTCTGAAGAACTAACAAAATAAATCCCCTTTTATTAAAAGCCAATCTGTCTCTGGTGTGTTGCATTCTGGCAGCTAGCAAACTAGAACACCTGTTCTACTTGAAATCTTTGTTTCCAAATTTCTATATTCTTTACTTTGCACTGATTCAAATGCTCATTTCTTTCAGTTATAACATCTCCAATGTTCTCTCAAGTTTCCACTCAATGTAAGAGAAGAGATTATAAATGAATCTGCTTGCACAGCAAAGATAGATTTATAGATAAGATAGATACATAGCTCTTGTCATAAATATATACATGCTTATATAAACTGTTATGGATGTAAGTCCAGTGGAGTTACATTTTTAAGGCAATTCACATCTGATAAAATCATTTTTCTCTAATCTAAAAATCTACTCCAGATATAGAAATGGAGTAAACTGACCAGAAATTGCTTCAACACTGAAGAATTTACAGCTGGGGAAAAAAGAGCATGAAGTAGCCTTAGAAACACAGTAAGGACTGCAAGCAATATTAATGGAAGCTTATATACATGATAACATCATGTTTATAAACTTTACGAAAAGAAAATGTAAGATCTCCTTTTATGATCATGTTTCACATTATAGTATTTTGTGTATCAAATCACATGTGATATGACTTTAAAAACAGGTTCATAAATAATAAAATATATATATTGATTTCTACATGCAGGAATTTTTAAAAATACTTAAATTCTTCTGGAACTGAAAGTAGCCTTCAATAAACGATCAATCTTGAAAAACAAAACAGGATTGGAAGATTCACTTCCAGATTTAAAAGCAACAATAATCAAAACAGTGTGGTGCTGGCTCAAAGGTAGGTGAATATCAGAAGAACAGAAATAGACACAAAGAAATCAATACACACATCTCTAGCCAATTGACTATTTACAAAGATGATAATTATATGCAGTGGGGAGGCATTTCTCTTCAACAAATGGTGTTGGAAAAAACTGAATAGCATGTAGAAAAAAAGTTAGTCCCCTCCTCACACCATATACAAAAATCAACTCAAAATGAATCAAGAAACTAAATATAAGATCTAAAACAATAAAAATCATAGAAGATAACATGGGGAAAACCTTTAAGAACTGAGATTCAGGAATTCATTCTTGTACATGACACCAAAATCATGAGCAACAAAAGAAACAATAGATCCATTTGATTTGTTCAAAACTAGAAACTTTTTCACATCAAAGAAAATGACCAAGAAACTGGATAGACAACCTGAAAAACAGAAGAAAATAGTTTCAAACCATACATCAGATAAAGGTTTAATATTCAGAATACATAAATAACTTGTACAGTGCAATGACAAAAAGCAAACAACTGAATTAAAAATTGTCAAGGGACTTGAGTAGGCATTCCTCTAATGAAGATTTCAGAATGGCCAATGAACAATGGAAAGAGGCTCAAGATCGTTAACCACTAGTGAAAATCAAATTAAAAACATGAAACACCATTTCATTCCCACAAGGATGGGGTATTATTTCTTAAATGGAAAATATTAAGTGTTAGAGAGAATATGGAGAAATTGGCACTGTAGAGCATTGCTGTCAGGAATGTAAAATGATACATCCACTGTGGAAAGCAAAATGGCAGTTCCTCAAAAGTTAAATACAGAAATACCATAAAACACAGAAGTTCTACTCATATGTGTATACACAAAAGAATTAAAAACGAAGACTCAGATACTTTTACACCAATGTTCACAGTGGTGTTATTCACAATAGCCAAAAGGTGGAGGCAACCCAAGTGTCCATCCAATGGACAAACAAAATGTGGTAAATATGCACAATGGAATATTATTCAGTAAAAAAGGGATGCATGTTGATCCTTGATTTTTCCTTCTTTTCCTTGTATTTATGTTATATTTAACAATTTAAAAAATTAAAAACAGAATGCAGTTCTGATATTTGCTAAAATATGGATGAATCTGGAAGACATCAAGGAAGCTTACATTAACCGGAAGAAAAGATTGTATATTGTATGATTCCACATATAGGAAAAAACAGAATATATGAATTCAGACTCAGCAACTCAATAATGGATTACCAGGGACAGAGGGCAGTGGTGTTTGGGGTGGGTGATGGAGAGATATTACTTAATAGGTACAGAGTTTTGTTCAGAATGATGAAAGCATTTTCATATTGGATGGTGTGATGGTAGCACTGCAATTACCTTGTG
This sequence comes from Tamandua tetradactyla, assembly GCF_023851605.1. Classification (NCBI taxonomy): domain Eukaryota; kingdom Metazoa; phylum Chordata; class Mammalia; order Pilosa; family Myrmecophagidae; genus Tamandua; species Tamandua tetradactyla. The sequence goes on along the minus strand of NC_135337.1, from coordinate 92,487,063 downwards.
AATATAATTTACTTCATTGAATTGTACAAATCAAAGTGAATAAAATGGGAAATTTAGTGTTTTATATATGTTACACAATATTTTTTTTAAGTCATGACAATATTTATGTGGGCTACAATCAACAATGGAGGGAGACTCAGGGTGAAAAAAAACACGGGGAGGTCAGGGGCCTCCGAGGAGATGATACACAAATCTACCACTCAAGCTGTCCCCAAGGGTACAAAATCAGGAAAAAAGGAGTTCTTTCTGTTTTGGCCACTCTACTCATGGGACCCAAGTCACTCAGGGAACAGAGTATCGATGGAACAATTAAAATAATGGGCATTTGTGAAAAATCATCCCCTGAAGTCCCAGAAAAGGTGACTGCGCTCCCTACTCTTCTTGTCCGAGATAAAAAGTCCCAGGAAGGAGAGAGGTCAGGTGTGCCCCTTTCGGGAATGCGTGCCTCTCACCTCCCCTCTCCCGTCCTCAGAACTCAGCTGAACCTTCATCACTCAGGTAAAAAAGGGCCCAGGAAGCGAAAGGTTCAAGCAATGCCAAATGTGCAACTCCCATGGGAGACCAGTATGAGGTAGACAGAGCTCTTATTAAAAGTACAGCCCTGGTGATACAAAAGGGGACAATGATGGAGAGAACCCATCCACTTCAAATTCCTACACAGTTCGGTTCAAATGGCCTGCAGCTCCCTCTTCCAGCTCCTCTCCCTCTCTCCTTCCCAAGTGAAAGCTGGCCATCTGTTTGGTGTCAGTGTCTCTCTACAGTTTCTTATCAGTCACCCTTCCTGTTTGTCTGTAGCCATTACAATGCCACCGTTCTCTGCTCTCATGGCCGCACCTTTACATTTGTCTCTAGAATACTACTCAGTCACTAATTCATTTATTCTTTTGTTCAGGAAGCATTTCCAGCAGTTCTGTGTAGTTGGCATTTACATGTGTACTGATTCATCTTCTAATATTAAGTTGTGTAACGTTTCTGAGCCTCAGCTTTCACGTTTGCAAAATGGGGATCATAATATTAGCTCCTTCATAGTGGTGTTGTGAGGATTAAATTAAAGGAAGCAATGGATGGGAAATATTTACAAAATTCTCCAGAACCTAGTGAGACCCTATATTGTATTAATTATTAACATTGTGTTACCATAAACAGATTTTCATGCGTTAAATTATAACAAGAGTTCAGGTGATAAGACAACATAACGCATATGAAACAGAACACAGCACTTGACTCACAGTTGGTCCTCAGTAGATTTTATTCTTTTTATTATCATTTATTGATTATTTACAGGTTTCCACTCCCTGACTCCACGAGTTGTAAAAATTGTTATATATTTTAAAATTTTGTGCTGTCTCTGTAAAATATTATAACAGTATTATGAATACTACTGCTTTTTACATGGTTTTCTGTTTATCAACTGCCAACTATCATACTCAGCTAAAAAAGTTTTTCAGCTGCCAATTTCTGTCCTGTAGCCAATTAATCATCTGCATATAAGTGCCTTTTGAATACATATATTCTTGTTTCTTCTTCTACTTCTGCTGCATTTGTTGGTAAACCCTCATGGTGATAAATAATATTAATGAGTGAAGACTTATTGTTCTTCTTTCTTACTTAAAGGGGATTTCTTCTGTTTTGCCTGCCACAAGGTCCTGCCAGGGCATTTGCAGAGGTAAATCTATTACTTATTTAATGATATCCTTATTTATTAATGTCATAATCCATGACATTTATATTTTCCAGAAATAATCTTCCTCAATTTTTCAAATTTTAACAACACATGGATATTTTTATATTGCTATATTTAACATTTTATTATGTTTGAGATCATTTTTCTCACTCCTAACTTTAGGCATTCCTCTTCTTTCTGTCTTTATTTTTCTATTTAGACTTCTGTCTCATTTTGTCTATTTATTGATCTTGCCAAATAATTCATTCTGGGATTGATTCTTCAGTTTGAGATTTTTTTCTTCTTTTCTTTCATAAGCTTCAGATTTATCTCTACTTTTTCTTTCTTCCCACTTATCAGGCTTGTTTTTGTAACTTTTGTAAACAACATCTTCAAACTTTTAACATTTTTATCTCTTGAGAATAAAATACACACATGTGCATTTACAGTTTGAAATATAGAAGAAAATGAATCTAAAATTCCTTTTTATGGTTACAACTCAAAATCAAGATCTTTGTTACTATTTTGAAGATCTGTTTTTCCTTGGGTTTCTTTCATTATAAAAGCTCTCTATGCTAGATTTAATTTTCCAACACAGGAAACAGAATAACTGTTCTTTCACAGCACTATATGAGAATGTTCTATCTCTTTCCACAAGATGGAATTTTGAGTTCATATTTTTTAAAAATTTCTTAATTGCCTTAATGAAAATGGCACCTTGATTGATTTTATATTCACAGATTAATAGTAATAGTAAAAATCATGTCAAAATTAGATTACAATTTATACATCTCATTTTGTGAATTTTTAATATGCCTTCTTTTACCACTAACACAGCAATCTTTCTATGAATTTTGCTTTGCTACATATATTAAATTTCTTAATTGTATTAGTTAAATTGATTAATTTACAATTTCATGTTCTGCATAGTGCAGTTTTTTCATTCAGAGCTTTTCTATTTTATGGTCTAACTATACATATTTTCCACTGACATCTACCAACACTTTATATTCAAGAGGAAATTCTGGTTTTAAATATTATCTTTATCGCTGTTCAATTTATATTATCTACATATTTACCTGTGGCTTTTTAATCTGCTAGCTAATATGGTCTCCCGTACAATGTTTAACATTTGAAATTTATTTAGGCATCTGTAGGTGGTATTTAATATTTTCTAAATAGATAATTCACCATTAAACACTTATTCCTAAATTTATGGAACATTCCAATATAAGTAGGAATAAAAATTGCAAGTTTACATGAAAAAAATTATTATATAATTTAGTACATACTGAGTAGCTCAATAAATTACAAGACGTCAAATTTATAAAAGAGATCGTAAAAGTCTTACAATTTTTGTAGTTTTTCATAAGTTTATTTTTAGTGAGCTAAAATTGATTTTACATAAAATTAATCATTTCAAAGTATATTTATTGCAATCACAACCTTCTGCAATACTCGTGTCTATCAGGTTCCAAAACAGTTCATCACCACAAATAAAACCCCAAATCCTTTATCAGTCAGTTTCCACTTGCCCCTTCCCCCAGCCCCTGGCAACCACTAATCTGCTTGCTATCTCTTTGGCTTTATATATAGTCTGTACATTCATATACATGGAAATCTTACAAAATGTGCCTTTATCTTTTTGGTTGGTTTGTTACAATCCATGAGTCTTTTTTTTTTTCACCTAATATGCCATGAGTTCATAGGAAATAACTTCTACCAGCTCAGGCTCCTTTCCTTTGGTTCTCTTGATGGAGATTCTGGTGCGTCCATTGAACCCGGTGTGCTGGTTTGAAAGGATGTATGTCCCCTAGAAAAACCGTGTTTTAATCACAGTCCCATTTTGTAAAGGCAGAATAATCCCTATTCAATACTGTATGCTTGAATCTGTAATTAGATCATCTCCCTGGAGATGTAACCCAATCAAGAGTGGTTGTTAAACTGGATTAGGGGAGATGTGTCTCCACCCATTTCAGTGGGTCTTGATTGGTTTACTGGAATCCTATGAAAGAGAATGACAAGAGAGAAAGCCAGAGATTCAGAGAGAGCAGAGAAGAATGACATAACCATGTGGGGCAGAGAGTCCATCAGCCAGCACTTTGGAGATGAAGAAGGAAAATGTTTCCCAGGGAGCTTCATGAAACAGGAAGTCAGGAGAAGCTAGCAGATGATGCTGTGCTCTCCATGTGCCTTTCCACTTGAGAGAGAAATCATTACTGTGTTTGCCATTTGCCTTCTCACTTGAGAGAGAACCCCTGAACTTCATCGGCCTTCTTGAACCAAGGTATCTTTCCCTGGATGCCTTTGATTGGACATTTCTATAGACTTGTTTTAATTGGGACATTTTCTCAGCCTTAGAACTGTAAACAACAACTTATTAAATTCCCCTTTTTAAAAGCCATTCTGTTGCTGGTATATTGCATTCTGGCAGCTAGCAAACTAGGACACCCAGGTACCTTTTCCTCTGCTTTCTTGTTCTCATCATTTTCTCTCACACCTTTCAGGGAGCAACATCAGCTCTTAGAGTGATTAATATATTCCCTATGAGACAATAACTGTTACTGAGAATCTGTCCTTTAGCTTGTTTGCTTCCAACATTCCAACAGCATTTTGGGTTACATCATGGGTTCTTCTGATTTTGCCATACCATCATTTCTCAGGTTTCTTTTTGTGCAGTGCCAAAATGAAGTCCACAACATCCACTTTTTCTTTGGATTAAAAAGTATATGGCCAGGGTGGTGCAATGGTGGCTCAGTGGCAGAATTCTCGCCTGCCATGCTGGAGACCTGGGTTTGATTCCCAGTGTCTGCCCATGCAAAAAAAAAAAGTATATGGCCAAAGTAATGACTTAATGGTCTCTAAAAGGACAAGAGAACAAATAGCAGGTGCCTCTCCCCTTTCGCTCTATGTTAGTTATTTTGGGGGGATATCTGTAAGATGTTGGTTTTGGCCAAAAGGCAAAATGTGGCCTTATATTTCTGCCCTCCTTCACATAGATTGTTTTTTATAAATTTCACCCATGATGTAGCATATTTCATGCATTATTCCTTTTTTCTGCAGAAAAATATTTCATTGCATGGGTATGCCACAAACCTAAGTAAAAGGACATTCAATTTGTTTCCATTTTTCACATTGTAGATTGGAACGCTATGAACCCTCGTACAAGATTTTGTTTGAATACGTGTTTTCAGCTCTCTGAAGGATATAGCTAGGGGTGGAAATGCTGGGTCACATGGGAGATCTAAGTTTAAGATTTTGAGAAACTACACAAACTATTTTCCACAGCAGCTGTGGAAATGTACCATATTATATTCCCAGCAGCAGAGTTTGGGGTTAGGGTCAGACGTTCTCCACACCCCAGGCAATATCTGTTAACCTCAGCTTTCTCACTACAACCGTCCCAGTACTTGTGAAGTGCTTGCCACAACTTTTAACAGTGTTATGGAAGTTCAATGAAGACCATACAGTGAAATAGGCAGTTTGAATCAACATTTTTCATGGAGAAAATAGATGTAGTTGAGATGAAAAAAAAAGTCTTAAAAATATTTTTAAATACTGATAAATAAAGGCAGCAGTGCTAAATACAGAAAAATATAAAGGTTTCACAAAAGTAGTATCAATTAAATGATATAGGGACTCACGTTCTTCCCAGCATTCAGATTAAATTCCGTGTATTTGTATTAAAAAGAATGAACATGGGCGGGCCGCGGTGGCTCAGCGGGCAAAGTGCTTGCCTGCTATGCCGGAGGACCTCGGTTCGATTCCCGGCCCCAGCCCATGTAACAAAAACGGAGAAACAAAAATACAATAAAACAAGAAAATGTTTAAAAGATGTTTCCCTTTCTTCCTCCTTTCCTTCCTTCTATCCTTCCTTCCTTCTCTCTGTCTTTCCTTTAAAAAAAAAAAAAAAAAAAAAAGAATGAACATGACATGCACGTCTGTGTTTGTGTGTACTTAAAATTACAAGAAAATTTAAGAGAATAAGGATGTAAACATATAGAGTAAAATTAAGGTTACTGTTGTGTGAATCTGAGCATAGGAAAGATGGCAAATATTGAAAAATCCATATCTATCTTTAATGGATCTAAATTAAAATTCCTATGTTATTTCACTTGCAACATGGGTAGATTTCTGTAAGTTGCATGTGAAAGAATAAACTAGCACCAGTAACAGAATTGAGATAGAAAGAGTATTGGGTGACATTCGCTACTCAATCTTTTAGTATATTAGGTGAGAAACGATAAAAAAGATTAGACAAAGATTTCACAGCCTGCAAGTTTACAGGGACAGCAGGTGCTGGTTGTTCTAGACCCACAATTTGAGAACTTCTGACAGTTCATAAAGATATTCCAGGTAGTGATGGTAACGTCAAATTGTCAGCAAGGACCTCATTTCCCTTTAAGGATATTACTGTTATCTGCAGAAATACATACTTGGAATTATGTTTTGCTTTTCTCAGTCTGGGCAAACTCAGCAGCCACATGGAAACAGAAAACCAAACAAGACCTGGAGACTTCCTCCTTCTAGGGTTTGCAGAGGAGCAAAATCTGCAACCTCTTCTCTTTGGGCTTTTCCTGTCCATGTACCTGGTCACCGTCATGGGGAACCTGCTCATCATCCTGACCATCATCTCTGACTCCCACCTCCACGTGCCCATGTACTTCTTCCTCTCCAACCTGTCCTTTGCTGACATCTGTTTCACTTCAAACACCATCCCAAAGATGCTGGTGAACATCCAGATGCAGAAAAAAGTCATAACCTATGCAGGCTGCCTCAGCCAGATATTCTTTTTCATTGTTTTTGGATCCCTGGAGAGTTTACTCCTGACCATGATGGCCTATGACCGCTTCGTGGCCATCTGTCACCCCCTGCACTACACGGTCATCATGCACCCCCGGCTCTGTGTCCTGCTGGTCCTGGGGTCCTGGTGCCTCAGCGTCATTGCCTCCCTGCTCGAGACTTTGGCTGTTTTGAGGCTGTCTTTCTGCACACACCTGGAAATCCCACACGTTTTCTGTGATGTCCTTGAGGTTCTGAAGCTTGCCTGTTCGGACACCCTTATAAATAACTTATTCGTGTATCTTGTGGCTACTATTACAGGTGTTTTTCCTCTCTCTGGGATCCTCTTCTCCTATTCCAGGATTGTGTCCTCCATTCTGAGAATTTCCTCATCTGAGGGAAAGTATAAAGCTTTTTCCACCTGTGGGTCTCAACTGTCAGTTGTGTCCTTGTTCTACGGCACTGGCCTTGGCATCTACTTGAGCTCTGCAGCCTCGCCGTCCTCTAGAACAAGTGTGGTGGTCTCGGTGATGTACACGATGGTCACCCCCATGCTGAACCCCTTCATCTACAGTCTGAGGAACAGGGACATGAAGGGGGCTCTGGGGAGGCTGCTTAGCTGAGCAGCCAGCTCTCTTTTATGGGGAGCCATCATGACTACAGGTCCACAATAATGAGGACCAAATGGAACATTTTCATTTCATCTGCATTTACATATTTTAAAGAAACTCTTGCCTTAGATATTCCCATGGGGTATTTTCTGCCCTCGCTACAAATTATAAAGCTATATCATGGGGCAGTGTTATCAATTTCCAACCACTAATGTCATATTTGAATAAAATAGAATTTGGCATACTATCAAAATTTTAAAGAATATTTTGGATATTTTACAAAAATAAATATTAGCATGCACACCAAAAGCACAATTTTTGAACTAATAGAAGCCTTTGTTCTGGAAAGGAAACCCAAAGTTATTGAATAATAATAAGAATGACACTCCCTGTCATTAGTCTATTATTAATAGACTAATAAGAGTAGTCTATTATTAGACCACTCAAAATTTTCTTTCTTTCTTCAACTTCCTACCCCCAAGTCCATGTTCTTGTTTCATTTCCCAACAATTGCAACCAAGTAACACTCTAGCTGATATTCACATTGTCCCAAGAGATCTTTCTATTACAAAAGTGATCATCAAATTCAACAAATTGAAACCTTCTGTTGTACCCAACTGGACAATAAACTCAAAATACCACAGCTTCAGTGCAATATGACCCTACAAGGCTGGCATGCCAGCATCTTCACATACTGTGGGCTGCCTAAAGGACACTGATTTCCAAGATATTGAACCTGACATGCCCCTTCACCAGCTCTCCATAGTTTTCATACTTAAGTAGACTTAAACAGCTTCAATCTGCTTCAGGTCTCTCCAACAATTACATTTAGAACTTTCCTACTTCTCTTCTTTCTGGAAACTCCAAAACCCTTTCGGTTAGCCTGGAATCATCTCCTCTTTGAACCTTATTCTTAACATCCTCATAGGAAGACAAAAAAATAATGCTTGTGCACACTTAATTTGTAAGGTAAGGGCTCTCCCCATGAGTGCCTTGAGGGACATAGCAATCTTCTGACTCTCATGACTTAGTTCAGTTGGCACTTAGTTCACTTCTGTTTTAGATCAGAAGCTGAAACAATATATATTGTGGCAATGAATGATATAAATTAGTTTCACAGATCTTGGAAATGATGAAAGAGAAAAAAGAAGGAAATATTAAAATAGGTGTGAAGATATGCTGGTGAACGCATTTCCCATATAGAGATGAGAAGTGATGTATCAGTCAAGATTCTATTTTGCAGGAATTATAGAAGAGAGTAAATAAAACACCATAAGAAATTGGGAGCCTCCAAAAATAGTACTGGAAAATACAAAATCAATTCATTAATGTTTTTGTTTAGCTGTGTCTCTGTTTGTCTGCCTGTGCTTTGTGGATCTCAAGACTAAATATATTTTTTATTCTAAGCATTGGTCAAAATTATGTAAGCCATTGCACTAAGGCTGGAATAAGTTTAAAAGAAAACCCTAATGGAGTACAGTTCCTAAATATAGAGAGCAAAATGGAATTATGAAGGTGGACAGAGAAAAGCCAGGCAGAGTGGGTGCTCAGGCTCATCCAGAATTGAGGACCATAGAAGAAGCTGATGTCCTTGCTGCACCTGGCTTGTCATCGTATCAGAGTGTATCAGTCTTTTTTTTTCTTTTTTTCTTTTTTATTAATGGAAAGAAAGAAAAAAAGAAAAAGAAAAAAGAGATTAACACAACATTTAGAAATCACACCATTCCACACATGCACTTAGCAATTCTCAACATCATCACACAGATGCATGATCATCACCTCTCAGCACATTTGCATCGGTCCAGAGGAACCAGCAACAAAACAGAAAAAGACACAAAATGTCAACATAGAGAAAAGAAACAAAAGTAGCAATAACAGTAAAAAAACAACAACAAAAAAAACCCTATAGCTCAGATGCAGCTTCATTCAGTGTTTTAACATGATTACTTTACAGTTAGGTATTATTGTGCTGTCCATTTTTGAGTTTTTGTATCTAGTCCTGTTGCACAGTCTGTATCCCTTCAGCTTCAATTACCCATTGTCTTACCCTGTTTCTACCTCCTACTGGACTCTGTTACCAATGACATATTCCAAGTTTATTCTCGAATGTCCGTTCACATCAGTGGGACCATACAGTACTTGTCCTTCAGTTTTTGGCTGGACTCACTCAGCATAATATTCTCTAGGTCCATCCATGTTACTACATGCTTCATAAGTTTATCCTGTCTTAAAGCTGCATAGTATTCCATCGTATGTATATACCACAGTTTGTTTAGCCATTCTTCTGTTAATGGACATTTTGGCTGTTTCCATCTCTTTGCAATTGTACATAACGCTGCTATAAACATTGGTGTGCAAATGTCCGTTTGTGTCTTTGCCCTTAAGTCCTTTGAGTAGATACCTAGCAATGGTATTGCTGGGTCGTATGGCAATTCTATATTCAGCTTTTTGAGGAACCGCCAAACTGCCTTCCACAGTGGTTGCACCATTTGACATTCCCACCAACAGTGGATAAGTGTGCCTCTTTCTCCGCATCCTCTCCAGCACTTGTCATTTTCTGTTTTGTTGATAATAGGCATTCTGGTGGGTGTGAGATGATATCTCATTGTGGTTTTGATTTGCATTTCTCTAATGGCCAGGGACATTGAGCATTTCTTCATGTGCCTCTTGGCCATCCGTATTTCCTCTTCTGGTAGGTGTCTGTTCAAGTCTTTTTCCCATTTTGTAATTGGGTTGGCTGTCTTTTTGTTGTTGAGTTGAACAATCTCTTTATATATTCTGGATACTAGACCTTTATCTGATATGTCATTTCCAATTATTATCTCCCATTGTGTAGGCTGTCTTTCTATTTTCTTGATGAAGTTCTTTGATGCACAAAAGTGTTTAATTTTGAGGAGCTCCCATTTATTTATTTCTTTCTTCAGTGCTCTTGCTTTAGGTTTAAGGTCCATAAAACCACCTCCAGTTGTAAGATACATAAGATATCTCCCAACATTTTCCTCTAACTGTTTTATGGTCTTAGACCTAATGTTTAGATCTTTAATTCATTTTGAGTTAACTTTTGTATAGGGTGTGAGATATGGGTCTTCTTTCATTCTTTTGCATATGGATATCCAGTTCTCTAGGCACCATTTATTGAAGAGACTGTTCTGTCCCAGGTGAGTTGGCTTGACTGCCTTATCAAAGATCAAATGTCCATAGATGAGAGGGTCTATATCTGAGCACTCTATTCGATTCCATTGGTCGATATATCTATCTTTATGCCAATACCATGCTGTTTTGACCACTGTGGCTTCATAATATGCCTTAAAGTCAGGCAGCGCGAGACCTCCAGCTTTGGTTTTTTTCCTCAAGATGTTTTTAGCAATTCAGGGCACACTGCCCTTCCAGATAAATTTGCTTATTGGTTTTTCTATTTCTGAAAAATAAATTGTTGGGATTTTGATTGGTATTGCATTGAATCTGTAGATCAATTTAGGTAGGATTGACATCTTAACTATATTTAGTCTTCCAATCCATGAACACGGTATGCCCTTCCATCTATTTAGGTCTTCTGTGATTTCTTTTAGCAGTTTTTTGTAGTTTTCTTTATATAGGTTTTTTGTCTCTTTAGTTAAATTTATTCCTAGGTATTTTATTCTTTTAGTTGCAATTGTAAATGGGATTCGTTTCTTGATTTCCCCCTCAGCTTGTTCATTACTAGTGTATAGAAATGCTACAGATTTTTGAATGTTGATCTTGTAACCTGCTACTTTGCTGTACTCATTTATTAGCTCTAGTAGTTTTGTTGTGGATTTTTCCGGGTTTTCGACATATAGTATCATATCGTCTGCAAACAGTGATAGTTTTACTTCTTCCTTTCCAATTTTGATGCCTTATATTTCTTTTTCTTGTCTAATTGCTCTGGCTAGAACCTCCAACACAATATTGAATAATAGTGGTGATAGTGGACATCCTTGTCTTGTTCCTGATCTTAGGGGGAAAGTTTTCAATTTTTCCCCATTGAGGATGATATTAGCTGTGGGTTTTTCATATATTCCCTCTATCATTTTAAGGAAGTTCCCTTGTATTCCTATCTTTTGAAGTGTTTTCAGCAGGAAAGGAAGTTGAATCTTGTCAAATGCCTTCTCTGCATCAATTGAGATGATCGTGTGATTTTTCTGCTTTGATTTGTTGATGTGGTGTATTACATTAATTGATTTTCTTATGTTGAACCATCCTTGCATACCTGGGATGAATCCTACTTGGTCATGATGTATAATTCTTTTAATGTGTTGTTGGATACGATTTGCTAGAATTTTATTGAGGATTTTTGCATCTATATTCATTAGAGAGATTGGTCTGTAGTTTTCTTTTTTTGTAATATCTTTGCCTGGTTTTGGCATGAGGGTGATGTTGGCTTCATAGAATGAATTAGGTAGTTTTCCCTCCACTTCGATTATTTTGAAGAGTTTGAGGAGAGTTGGTACTAATTCCTTCTGGAATGTTTGATAGAATTCACATGTGAAGCCGTCTGGTCCTGGACTTTTCTTTTTAGGAATCTTTTGAATGACTAATTCAATCTCTTTACTTGTGATTGGTTTGTTGAGGTCATCTATTTCTTCTTGAGTCAAAGTTGGTTGTTCATGTCTTTCCAGGAACCCGTCCATTTCCTCTAAATTGTTGTATTTATTAGCGTAAAGTTGTTCATAGTATCCTGTTATTACCTCCTTTATTTCTGTGAGGTCAGTAGTTATGTCTCCTCTTCCATTTCTGATCTTATTTATTTGCATCCTCTCTCTTCTTCTTTTTGTCAATCTTGCTAAGGGCCCATCAATCTTATTGATTTTCTCATAGAACCAACTTCTGGCCTTATTGATTTTCTCTATTGTTTTCATGTTTTCAATTTCATTTATTTCTGCTCTAATCTTTGTTATTTCTTTCCTTTTGCTTGCTTTGGGATTAGTTTGCTGTTATTTCTCCAGTTCTTCCAAGTGGACAGTTAATTTCTGCATTTTCGCCTTTTCTTCTTTTCTGATAAAGGCATTTAGGGCAATAAATTTCCCTCTTAGCACTGCCTTTGCTGTGTTCCATAAGTTTTGATATGTTGTGTTTTCATTTTCATTCGCCTCTAGGTATTTACTAATTTCTCTTGCAATTTCTTCTTTGACCCACTTGTTGCTTAAGAGTGTGTTGTTGAGCCTCCATGTATTTGTGAGTTTTCTGGCACTCCGCCTATTATTGATTTCCAACTTCATTCCTTTATGATCCGAGAAAGTGTTGTGTATGATTTCAATCTTTTTAAATTTGTTAAGACTTGCTTTGTGACCCAGCATATGGTCTATCTTTGAGAATGATCCATGAGCACTTGAAAAAAAGGTGTATCCCGCTGTTGTGGGATGTAATGTCCTATAAATGTCTGTTAAGTCTAGCTCATTTGTAGTAATATTCAGATTCTCTATTTCTTTATTGATCCTCTGTCTAGATGTTCTGTCCATTGATGAGAGTGGGGAATTGAAGTCTCCAACTATTATGGTATATGAGTCTATTTCCCTTTTCAGTGTTTGCAGTGTATTCCTCATGTATTTTGGGGCATTTGGTTCGGTGCATAAATATTTATGATTGTTATGTCTTCTTGTTTAATTGTTCCTTTTATTAGTATATAGTGTCCTTTTTGTCTCTTTTAACTGTTTTACATTTGAAGTCTAATTTGTTGGATATTAGTATAGCCACTCCTGCTCTTTTCTGGTTATTATTTGCATGAAATATCTTTTCCCAACTTCTCACTTTCAACCTATATTTATCTTTGGGTCTAAGATGCGTTTCCTGTAGACAGCATATAGAAGGGTCCTGTTTTTTAATCCATTCTGCCAGTCTATGTCTTTTGATTGGGGAATTCAGTCCATTAACATTTAGAGTTATTACTGTTCGGATAATATTTTCCTCTACCATTTTGTCTTTTGTATTATATATATCATATCTGACTTTCCTTCTTTCTACACTCTTTTCCATATCTCTCTCTTCTGTCTTTCTGTATCTGACTCTAGTGCTCCCTTTAGTATTTCTTGCAGAGCTGGTCTCTTGGTCACAAATTCTCTCAGTGACTTTTTGTCTAAGAATGTTTTAATTTCTCCCTCATTTTTGAAGAACAATTTTGCTGGATATAGGAGTCTTGGTTGGCAGTTTTTCTCTTTTAGTAACTTAAATATATCATCCCACTGTCTTCTAGCTTCCATGGTTTCTGCTGAGAAATCTACACATAGTCTTATTGGGTTTCCCTTGTATGTGATGGATTGCTTCTCTCTCGCTGCTTTCAAGATCCTCTCTTTCTCTTTAACCTCTGACATTCTAACACTAATAAGTGTCTTGGGGAACGCCTATTTGTGTCTAATCTCTTTGGGGTGCGCTGCACTTCTTGGATCTGTAATTTTAGGTCTTTCATAAGAGTTGGGAAATTTTCAGTGATAATTTCTTCCATTAGTTTTTCTCCTCCTTTTCCCTTCTCTTCTCCTTCTGGGACACCCACAACACGTATATTTGTGCGGTTCATATTGTCCTTGAGTTCCCTGATACCCTGTTTGAATTTTTCCATTCTTTTCCGGATAGTTTCTGTTTCTTTTTGGAATTCAGATGTTGTATCCTCCAAATCACTAATTCTATCTTCTGTCTCTTTAAATCTATCATTGTAGGTATCCATTGTTTTTTCCATCTTTTCTACTTTATCCTTCACTTCCATAAGCTCTGTGATTTGTTTTTTCAGTTTTTCTATTCTTCTTTATGTTCAGCCCATGTCTTCTTCATGTCCTCCCTCAATTTATTGATTTCGTTTTTGAAGAGGTTTTCCATTTCTGTTCGTATATTCAACATTAGTTGTTTCAGCTCCTGTATCTCATTTGAACTATTGGTTTGTTCCTTTGACTGGGCCATATTTTCAATTTTCTGAGCGTGATCCGTTATCTTCTGCTGGCATCTGGGCATTTAGTCAGATTTCCCTGGGTTTTGGACCCCACAGGTTGTAAGATTTTTCTGTGAAATCTCTGGGTTCTGTTTTTCTTATCCTGCCCAGTAGGTGGCGCTCGTGGCACACGTTTGTCTACGGGATCCACCAGTAAAAGTTGCTGTGGGTCCTTTAACTCTGGAAAACTCTAGCCGTAGGGGAGGTTTGGCAGCCGAAGCGTCTTGGAAGAGTGCCAGCCGGCCCGGGGGTCCGAACACGGGGAGGGTCGCCGGCCGCCGCAGCACGTAAGAGCGCCCGACAAAATTTCCTAGTTGGCCCGGGGCGCCAAGCGTGGTGGAAGGGCGCCAGCTGTCGCAGCCCAGGAGAGTACACTGTTCCCAGGCGGACCGGGGAGTCACGTGTTTGGAAGGGACCCCCTGGTCACCGTTCTCCGCAGTCTGGGGATTTCTGACCCAACTCTTTCAGTTGGTCCGGGGGGCCTCGCATGGTGGGGACACCAGCCACCGCGGACTGAGGGGACCGCCTGCCCAATTCTGCCAGCTGGCCTGGGAAGGAGGAAGGGAGGGACTCTGGCCACTTGCCGTCCCGCCCAGGAAAGCCTGCGTCCCTCAGTGTTCTCACCGGAGCTGGTTCTCCCAGACAGTCAGCCATTCCAGGATGGGGTACGCTGTCCCTTTGATCTCCGTCGTGGCTCCAGGAGCTGCTCTGTATTGTCTCCACTCCCCCAGTAGCTGTTCTGACATCAGCTGATCCACTGCTCCTGGGCTATGTTGCTTTCAGCCTCTTTTTCCCAGTGGTTTCCTCTCTAAGCATCTGTGGGCCTTCACTTAGTTCCTCTGAACACAACTCTGGGTTCTGGCTCGCTTAGCATTCATGGGAAGGCACATGGCAACGTCTGCTGGGCTCTGCCCATGTGTAGGCAACTGCTCTCTCTCTCTGTTGGCACTCCAAATATCTCCAAACATCTGTGTGTCTGTCAGCTCTGAAGCAACTATTCTCTAAGCATCTGCATCTCAGTGTATCAGTCTTTTCTTTGTTATTCTAGTGCTTCAGGTTTTGATGCCTTTTTTAATGAATCAAATAGGCACACTCTTACCCTACTTCTGTTCTTCATCCTAAATATAAAGGCCTTCCCAGACCGGACTGTATAAAATCCTACACATACTATGAAAATCTATGCTTAGCCTGCTTAGCTTTCTTCATGTGATGTATCCCAGAGGGCACAATGTTGTGCACTCATGCCCTCTTGGATACTGTTCTCTCACTTCTCTGGTATAATGTAAGATCCAAATGAGCAAGGACTTCACCTGCTTTGTTCACCTTTGTGTTTTCACAATGTTTAGAAAACAAATTGAAGAAAATGTGATGTGATGAAATTGAGTGGCACAGAGAAACAAATCACGTTAATTTGGGGGGGAACTGTATTAAGCAATATTTAATGGAATATCTAAAATTAATAACTGAAAAATGATGGAAAATAATTTAATTAAATCAACATGGGTAATTAAGTTGATAAAGACTTAGAAATAAAAACATATGCAAATACACTTTTTACAAATGCAGGGGTATCTTGACTTATGCTCTAGTCCCATAGAAAAAATATGAATTCAAATATGATTATAAATAGGATAAAGGTGATGGATGGTCCAATTTAAAGAATGTCATCCAAGTGATGGCAGAGGGTGAGGAAACTTTTAGAAATAATTGAAATCACAAAAGGAAAAAGGTTACATGAGGAAAACAGATGAGATACATAAATGAATATACCCCATCTTTTAAAAAAAAAAAAAAAAGTAATGCCCTCACTTCACTGCACATCTCTCCACTGTTAATTCCCTACTTTTTCCTTTTTCCCTTAACTACATTACTCCTTGGTGAGATAACCTGCTTTTCCTAGAAGCACAATATCCCTGAAATTCCTTATTCTAATTGAGCTCACATTTCCAATGCTTAATTGTTAACAATGAACCTGATATTCCAGTGTCAAATGGTTACTTCTTTTTAACATCATGAAAATAATTCATTCATTTATCAAGCAAATGGGAAAACAAGCACAAAGACATTACAGCTTGGGACAGGCTGGATAGTGTCTCAGATGACCTCAGGTAAAAGTGCTCTGCTTCCACTTGGACCCCTACCTGCAGCATCTCCTGGGCTCTCTGACTCACCTGGATGGGATCTCCCACAGGAAGGTCTCGAGGTGGAATTCCAAATTCTCGCTGGGAGTTGAATGATGAAGTCTGAAACTCCACCCTCAGGTGTCGGTTCTCTAGTAAAATGTGGACTCCAACAAAAAGAACCTTGTCAAGATCACACAAGCTAAGGGACAGCAGCAGAGGAGATATTTACAGCATCCCTATAGCTGATAACGAGCATGTTTTCTTTCTGTTGTTTCCACTCACTAGCCATCACTTTTCTGTGGGACATTGGTCAGGATAAAGAGGAAATATTTTGAGTTGTTCCCAGAAGACAAGATTGTACATTAATAAAACCAATTTTTCTTACTCCTCCGTGAACTCTTCCTGCCCTCCATATGTCTAAACTCCTAGCAAATTACCCTGTTCAATGACTGGAAGATCACTCCAAATTTGAAGACTGAGGGACCCATCTAGACTAGGTCCCTTTCACCTCAAAAAGCACAAACATGGCATAAAAATACAGTCCTGGCTGTTATCTTCAGAAGTTTGTTATTCTTCTCTTTAACAAATTAGAAAACTCTGTTCATTGTGCATAAAATTTTGGAGACTGCACCATTTTCTTTGATGATGCTTTGCCAAAACAACTAGGAATGTCATGTCTGCAATGCAAATTAAAACCTATCATTTAGACCCTGACTTTAAAAAGTTTTATTAATTATAAATTATAAATTTAGATCATTTTATGCACCATGGTATATGCCTTGCATCTTTTAGGGATCGCCTCTCAGATGTGATCCTCCATATTTGAGTTATAGCTTCCATATTTGAATGATGTTACATTTATTTAACAGATTATTAATATTTTCATTCAGTTGAACCCTAAACAAGAAATGTAAACTTTGCATAATTTTAACTTTTTATTTTAGTAATGTAAATGCAACTGAAATTCCCCTTGTTATCCACTTTCAAGTGTACATTTCACTGGTAATAATTATATTCACTATATTGTGCTACTATCACTAACATCCTTGCTGAAATGTTTTCATGACCTCAAACAGAAAGTCCACATCCATTAAGCAATAATTTCCCATACCCCTCAGCCTCCAGCTCCTGGTAACCTGCAATCTACTACCTTTCTTTATGAATTTGATTTTTCTAGGTATTTTATATGAACAGGATCATACAATATTTTGCATTTTATGTCTGGCTTAATTCAATCAACATGATGTCTCCAAAGTTTATACATGCTCTAGCATGAATCAAAACTTTATTCCTTCTCATGACTAAATAATATTCCATTAAATGTAAATACCACATTTTTTTATTCTGTTCTCCATCAATCATCACTTGGGTTGCCTCCACCTTTTGGTGATTTTAATAATGCTGCATGAAAACTGGTGTACAAATGTCTAGTACAGTCCCTGCTATCAATTCCATTGGGTATATACCGAGAAGTTGAATATCTGGGTAATATAGATTGAAATTTCTAAGGAACAATGAAACTTACCATCCCACCAAAATTTAAAACTTTCCAATTTAGACACATCCTCTTCAACATTTATTATTTTCTTTTTTTATTATAAGCATTGCAGTAATTGTTTAGTGCTATCACATTCAGGTTTTGATTTTCATTTACCTGAGGGCCAATGAATGAGCATCTTTTGGCCATTTGTATATCTTTAGATAAATGTCAATGAACAGAATAGGAGAATGGGATACTGATGAGGAGAAAAATTGGTGATAAGAGTGAGAAATATGTGAAAGTCAGCATTTGTAGAAATATATTTTAGAGTATATAGAATGATGTGACAGACACAAATGTGAACTGCCCTATTATATATTCCATTACATTATAATTTTATAAATAGTCTTGGATGATATGTGCACTTTTTTCCTTAGGAGCAAGATATCTTACCACCACTCTCTTAGTAAAACAAAGTGAAAAGAATGTTTGTGATAGTAATTGTCAATTTTGAATAAATTATTTCTCAAGAAATCCATGCTTCTGTGATATGTAAGAATTACTGATTCATTTCTCAACCAAAATTGTGAAAAAGGTGAAATCCATTGATTATATGAACCTGAAAAATTAAAGTAAGTTGCTTAAAATCAAACACATTGATATGTCATTAAATAAATAGACACTTCCTACTTCAATGTGAAGATCCTAGAATCATAATTTCTGGAGTTGTCTTTGAACCCTGAAATCACAGGAAATTCATTCATCATATGCAAATGATGCATTTAAGACTTCCTTCCAAAACAATCCATCAGATTACCTATTGGACCTTATACCTATGACTGTAGATAAGTGGGGTGAGCATGGCTATGACCACGGCATACAGCATAGATAGATACTGGTGCGCTTAAATATGTGTTGGGTGTAGCAAAAGAAATAAAGTACATATCTTGGCTGGAACAATAAAATAAAGAGACAACTGAGACGTCAGACACACAGGTAGAAAATGCAAAAGAAATACCACCAATGAAACTGACGGACACCACAAATTCCAAATCAGAGTAAGAGAAAAATATTAGAAAGGAAACTTCCATCCCGGATCTGCCATTTGTCTCTCCCCACTCACGCAGTCCCACACAGCTTGGGAAATGCCCAGGTGCAGTTACCAGGACCCATCCCACCTCCAACAGGGGACACACTATAAAAATTTCTCACAGCAGTAACAAAGTTCCCTACCTATATCCAGACACAGAGACCCAAGCCCACAAGGACCCATGGCAGGACATAAGCTACTGTGGAGGGAAAAATAAAAAAGGGCAACAAAAAGGAGTTGCCAAAATGGAGGAATAGGAAGGGAAAGGGAGGATATTTCCCAAAAACAGGAAGCACCAGGCAGAAACTGCCCAAATCAACTGTGTGGGGACCCAGGGGACAGGGAAATATATTTCAAGGCCCAGTTCAGTGAGGGATAAAGAAGCTTTGAAAACATCCACAGAGACTGTTAACACCTGGTGCATATTCCCCACCTATGAGTGTAAAAGCAGTGGGCAGCCCAATCCTTGCTCTGGAGATGGCTGCAGGTGCACCCTCCTGGGGTGTCCTCTGCCACAAGTACATGGGGAAATAGTCCCCCACTAAGCCAGATTTTGGCCAGCAAAATGAAGGCATAGCATAGGAACTCTACAGTTTCAGCCATGCCTGGTCAAATGCTATAGATTTCCAGAAGGTAAACAGCTTCTGAGGATGATTAAGGCACCAAAGAACATCATCTGCTGGTCAAGCCAGAAAGTTCAAGGGAAAATTACAGAGCTTTTCAGAGCTTCTTAAGACCCCTCCGCCCCTCCCCAGGCCCATCAGAGGTGGTCTACACCCCTGCATTGGTACCAAGCCCTATTTTGGCTGCTAAGTACTGATGACACTAACTGTCAAAGTAGTGCCCTAATGCAAACCCAGGCAACAACCAATTCCTAGGCAAGAGAGAGAAGCCAACCTAAAGAATAGACCGAACAAGATAATCCAATGAGCAAATATCAGCAAATAATCACAGGCATACTAAAACTTAAGAAATGGACCAATCCAAGGAAGAAATTAAAAAGTCAGAGGAGAGACAGACTCTGGAGTAACTAATGATGTACAAACAAACCTACTGAATCAATTAAATGAAATGAAGGAAAATGTGTATAAGGAGATAAAAGATATTGAGAAGACTCTAAAACAGCATAAAGAAAAATTTGAAAGGATACATAGGGAAATAATAGACATTATTAAAATAAGAGACACCGTAGATGAACTTAAAAACATGTCTGAGACAAATGACAGTAGACTTGAAGAGTCAGAAGAAAGAATCAATGAGCTGAAAGACAGATCAACCGAATTCAAACAGACAAAAGAAAAAAAATGGGAAAATTTGAGCAGGGTTTCAGGGAATTTATTGACAACACAAAGCGCACAAACATGCATCATGGGTAAACCAGAAGGAGAAGAGAGGGGAAAGCCAGGAAAAATATTCAAACAAATAATGGTTGAAAATTCCTAACCCTTATACATGACATAAATATGCAAACTTAAGAAGTTCAAAGTACTCCAAAAAGATTAGATCCACTCCAAGAAATACCTAGTAACCAGACTGTCAAAAACTGAAGAAAAAGAAAATTCAAAAAGCAGTAAGTAAAATGTGATTCACCACATACAAGGGAAGCCAAATAAGACTGAGTGTTAATTTCTCACCAGACACCATGGAGACAAGAAGGCAGTGGTACAATATATGTAGGATACTGAATAAGAAAAATTGCCAGCCAAGAATTCTTTATGCAGCAAAGCTATTCTTCAAGACTGAGGGAGAGTTTAAAATATTTATGGATAAGCAGAAGCTGTGAGAGATCTCTGAGAGAGCTGTGAGACCAGCCCTACAAGAACTACTAAAGAGAATGCTCCCAACTGTGAAGAAAAGACAGGAGAGAGAGGCTTGGATGAGATAACAGAAATGAAGACTGTCAATAAGAATAAGTAAAAGGGTAAAAAGAGAGGCAAAAGTAAGATAAAATCAAAGGATAAAATGGTTAAAGTAAGCACTGACTTGACGGTAAAAATTTTGAATATTAAGGGATTAAATACCCCAATCAAAAGACACAGATGGGCAAAATGGATTAAAAAATATGATCCATCTATATGTTGTTTATAAAAGGCCTATCTTACACCCAGAGATGTAAATAAGAAACTCCATGCACTTATCTTATACCCAGAGATGTAAATAAGAAACTCCATGCAAGTAGTAATCAAAAGAAAATAAAAGCAGGAGTACCTTTACTAATATCATACAAACTAGACTATAAATGCAGAAATTTTATAAGATAAAGAAGGATACTATATATTAATGAAAGGGGCAATTCACCAGGAAGAAATAACAATCATAAATATCTATGCTTCCAATAAAGACTCCCAAAGTACGTGAGACAAATACTGGTAAAACGGAAAAAGTAATTGATGACTCTACTACAATAGTGGAATTTGAACACCGCTGCCCCCAGTAAAATAGAGCACCTTAATAGAGAAACAATGATGATGAATGAACTAGATCTGACAGGCATATATAAAGCATTACACCCCAAAGCAACAGGTTATACATTCTTCTCAAATGCTCATGGAACATTCTCCAAGATAGATCATATGCTGGGACACAATACAGGTCTTAATAGACTTAAAAAGATTTAAGCTAAAAAAAACCACTTTCTCTGACCATAATAGAATGAAGACGGAAATCAATAACAAATGCAGAACTGGAAAATACATAAATATATGGAAGTTAAGCAAAATGCTCTTAAACAATCAGTGGGTTAAAGAAGAAATTGCAAGAGAAATCAGGAAATATCTTGAGATGAATTAAAACGAAAACACAATGTATCAAAAATTATGGGATGCAGCAATGGCAGTGCTGAGAAGGAAATTTATAGCCTTAAATGCCTACATTAAAATGGAAGAAATAACTAAAGCTGATGATCTAAATTAATAACAGGAAAAAGTGGAGAAAGAACATCACTCTAACTGCAAAGCAAGTGGAAGGTATGAAATAACAAAGATTAGAGAAAAATTAATGAAATAGTGAAAAAAACATCAGAATCAGTAAAACAAAAACAGGTTATTTGAGAAGATCAATAAAATTGGCAAACATTAGCTAGACTGAAAGACAAAAAGAGAGAAGGTGCAAATAAATAAAAAATCAGAAATGAAAGTGGGACATGATCATGGATACTGAAGAAATAAAAAATATCACAAAATGTTACTATGAACAACTGTGTGCCAATAGACTAGACATCATAAATGAAATGAAAATGTCCCTACAAAGACAACCTACACTGACTTGAGAAGAAATTGAAGACTTCAGCAAACCAATCACAAGTAAAGAGTTTGAATCAGTCATCAAAACCCTAAAAACAAAGAAAAGTGCAAGACCAGATGATTTGAGAGGCAAATTTTACCAAGTCTCCCAAGAAGAATTGATACCCATCTTGCATAAATTCTTCCAAAAAGTTGAAGAAGAAGGAACACTACCTAACTCATTCCATAAAGCAAACATTACCTTAATACTAAAGCCTGGAAAAAAGATACTATGAGAAAAGAAAAATTCAAATCAATCTCTCTAATGTATATAGATACAAAATTCCTTAACAAAAATACTTGCACATCAAATTCAATAGTGTATTAAAAGAATTATACACCATGATCAAATGTGTTTTGATCTAGGTTGGTTCAACCCAAGAAAATCAATTCACATAACACACCACATTAATAAATCAAGAAGAAAAACCGTATGATCATCTCAATTGTTACAGAAGTGTCATTTAACAAAATTCAGCATCTTTTAATGACAAAAACACTTCAAAAAGTAGGAATCAAAGGAAACCCCCTCAACATGATAAAGGATTTATATTAAAAATGCATAGCTAACATCATACTGAATGATAAAAGACTGAAAGCTTTCCCTCTAACATCAGAAAAAAAGACAATGATGAACACTTTCACACTGCTATTCAACATTGTTCTAGCTAGAGAAATTAGCCAAGAAAAAGAAATAAAAGCCATACAAATTGGGAAGGAAGAAGTAAAAATCTCACTATTTGCACATGGGGTGGCCCCATATATAGAAAATACTGATAATTTGACAACAAAGATATTTGAGCTAATAAATGAACTCAGCAAAGTGACTTTAACTTTCAAGATCAACACAGAAATGAAATCTTGTTTCTATACACTAGGAGTGAGCCATCTGAGGAGGTAATCAAGAAAAAAATCAAATACCTAGGAAAAAGCTTAACCCAGGACGTAAAGAACTTGTACACAGAAAACTACAAAACATTTATTAAAGAGATCAAATAAAACCTGAATAAATGGAAAGATATTCCATGTTCTAGGAAGGCTAAATGTTAAGAGGTCAATTGTATCTGAACTTATCTACAAATTCAATGCAATACCAATCAAAATTCCAACAGACAATTCTGCAGATATGGAAAATCTAATTATCAATTTCATTTGGATAGGTAAGGGGCCTCAAATAGCCAAAAACCTCTTGAAAAAGAAGAATGAAGCCACAGTGGTCAAAACAGTATGGTACTGGCATAAAATAGACATATTGATCAATGGCATTGAATTGAGAGTTCAGAAATAGACCCTCAGATCTATGATCAATTGATTTTTGACAAAGGTCCCAAACCCACTCAACTGGAAACAGAACAGTGTCTTCAATAAATAGTTTAGAACTGTATATCCAAATTTATATTTTGACTAGTGCATTTCCTAATATAACTTATGTGGACAGTTTAATTGAACACTGTAAGTACATGGAACCTTGAGTAGGGCGTGAGATTTTGTAGGTTTTTCCAGAGTGATGTCCCAATAAATCCCAGAGTGATTTGAACAGTGAATAAAAAAAGTATTTGGAAAGTCCCCTTGGGGGAATGACAAGAAAGGGGGAAAATTCATCTTCCCCATGTGGAGAATTCCTGATATTCTCACAAGCAACGAGGACAACCAAAGCAATAGGCCAAGCCCTCAGTCTTGGGGTTTGTTCATATGAAACTTATCCCCACAAAGGATAGTTTAAGCCTACTTAAAATTAGGCCTAAGAGTCACCCAAATAAACTCTTTTGTTGCTCAAATGTGGCCCCTCTCTCTCTCTCAGCCAACATGGCAAGCAAACTTACTGCCCTCCCCCTCTCTGCATGGAACATGACTCCCAGAGGTGTGGACCTTCCTGGCAACGTGGGACAGAAATACCAGAAAGAACCAGGACTCAGCATTAAGGATTGAGAAAAACCTTCTCGAACAAAAGGGGAAGAAGAAAGAAATGAGACAAAATAAAGTGTCAGTGGCTGAGAGATTTCAAACAGAGTCAAGAGGTTATCCTGGAGGTTCTTCTTATGCATTATATAGATATCACCTTTTTAGTTAAGGTATATTGGAGAGGCTGAAGGGAAGTGCCTGAAAATGTAGAGCTGTGTTCCAGTAGCCATGTTTCTTGAAGATGATTGTATGATATATAGTTTTCGCAATGTGACTGTGTGATTGTGAAAATCTTGTGTCTGATGCTCCTTTTATCTACAATATGGACAGATGAGTAAAACTATGGATTAAAAATAAATAAATAATAGGGGAACAAGTGTTAAATTTAGTAGATTTAAATGCTAGTAATCAATGAAAGGGAGTGGTAAGGGGTATAGAAAAATAATAGGAGAAACAAAGGCTAAAATATATTGGGTAAATGGAAATACTAGCAGTCAATGAGAGGAGGGGTAAGCGGTATGGTATTAAGAGTTTTTTTCTTTTTCCTTTTTATTTCTTTTTCTGAATTGATGCAAATGTTCTAAGAAATGATCATGGTGATAAATATATAACTATGTGATGATATTGTGAGTCATTGATTCTGCACCAAGAATGGAATGATCATATGGCAAGAATGTTCATGTTTGCATATTATGTTTAAAAAAGAAGAAGAAGAACTGTATATCCATAACCATAAGAATGAAATTTGTAATTATGGATGTCATCTTATACAAACACCCTATACAGACCATAAATGCTTTCTCAGAATTCTTTAATAGTTCTAATTTCTTCTGACATTTCTCTTCTTGTATTGATTTTTTCATTTTTATCTTTATTAAAGAACTTGTGAATTTACAAAACTCATACATAAAATATGGGATGCCTATGTATCAAGCTATTATGAATAACTTGCATTGGTGTGGAACATTTGTTACAACTAATGAAAGCACAATTTCATAATTTTTTTTTAACTATAGTACATGGTTTAACAGGATTCACTATTTCTATTGTGCTGCCCTGTAGAATTTTTTTTAATTTTTGTTCTCATAACATACATGAAATCTAACTTTTCCCATTTTAACCACATTCAGATACATATTTCATTGCTGTCAGTTATATACAATGTTGTGCTCACCTTACCACCATCCATCACTAAAATTCTCCTGTTCTAGTTTGTTAGCTGCCAGAATGCAACACACCTGAGATGGACTGGTTTTTAATAAAAGGGGATTTATTTTGTTAGTTCTTCAGAGGAAAGGCAGCTAGCTTTCATCTGAGGTTCTTTCTTACGTGGGAAGGCACAGGATGGTCTCTGCTGGCCTTCTCTCCAGACCTCTGGGTTCCAAAAACTTTCCCTGGGGTGATTCCTTTCTGCATCTCCAAAGGCCTGGGCTGAGCTGCAAGTGCTGAGATGAGGTGTGCTGAGCTGCTTGGGCTGTGTTACGTTGAGTCTCTCATTTAAGTTTCCAGCCAATTAAACCAAATATCATTCATTGGAACAGGCACGCCTCCTAGCTGACTGCAGATGTAATCAGCAACAGATGAGGTTCACATGCCATTGTCTCATGTCCACAGCAATAGAACTAGGCACCTTCAACTGGTCAAGTTGACACCTGAATCTAACTACCCCACACCCCAAATAGGAACTCTGCACATTTTAAGTTTTAACTCCTTGTTCCCTATCATCACACCATATGGAAAACTGTATTCTATATTCTGATTCTATGAGTTTGCTTATGATAGTTGTGTCACATCAGTGAGATCATACCATATTTATTCTCTTGTGCCTAGATTATTTCATTAAACATGATGTCCTCAAGCTTCATTCAGGTTGTCACCCCTTTCAAAGCTCCATTCTTTTTTATTCAATTGTCTGTATATAACACATCTTGTTTACCCATTTATTGGTTGACGCCAACTTTTGGCGATCATGAATAAGGCTGCTATAAACCTCAGTGTACAAATATCTTTCTGACCTTGCTTTCTTTGGGTCTATACCTAAAAGCTGGATTTTCTGAGCCAAATATTAATCTAAGGTGGGCCACTGTGGCTCACCAGGCAGAGTTCTCGCCTGCCATGCCAGAGACCCAGGTTCGATTCCCGGTGCCTGCCCATGAAAAAAAAAAAAAAAAGAGTATCTTAATTCTATACTTAACTTTCTGAGGAATCACCAAACTTTCTTCCATAGTGTCTGCTCAGTTTTGTATTTCCATCAACCATGAATGAGTGTTCCTATTTGTCCACATTTCATACACATTGGCTTATTTAAATTTTTGATAACTTCCCTTTGAGTTGAATTATTGTCCCTTAATTACAGGTGAGGTAGTAAGAGCTAGGTAGGTGACTAGCTCAGGGTCACAGGGGTGGTAAAGCAGGAGAGATATGGATCAAATCCAGGGCTGTCTGAAGTGAGGCCACTCCTTTTGGCATCACGTGATATTGACTTGAGTCAAATATGATGATAATAATAGCTAAACTTGAAAGGAGTCAATAGTCTTTTAACTTTAAAAATCCATGGAAGTCTGCTCTTTGAACCAGGGAGGTTTATTTTTGGTGGATACATCACTAAAACAAACCAAATAAAAAAACTAAGACCCTTACTTGGATGATACACTTTCCATTGGCAATTCAAGCTTTCTATATTTTAATATAGCCTCACCATGTCTGGGTATTTATAATTTATTTGATAAATTGATGATAGGAAATTAGGTGTCCTTATTGTTTCAGTTTTACTTTTTATGACTGTTAGTGAATTTGAGCATATTTTAATGTTTATAAGTTAATTGTATTTTTCAGTTGGAGTCATTGCTTCGCATCTTATAGCGATTAAATTCTTAAGTATTTTTCTCTTAATTAAACCAATATTTTAAATGTATACATCATTATGTTTTGTAATATCCAGTATATTGAACATTATAGTTATATTCTAAACACATTCCTTAGTTTTTCAATTTTTGATCATTTTAATAATATATTTGACAGTCTTTTATTAATGGGCATGAGGTTATCAATTATGTTGTCAGATTTGTTTCTTTGTATTTCTTTCATCTTGTTCTGTGCTCATATAATTTTAATATATATTTTCTTCTATAAATCTTATACTAGTTTAATCTTTCCTCCTAACTCAATTTATAACTATGGTAATTGGTGTTAAAGATAGGAATTTAACTTTACTTTGCTTACAACAAATGATCAATTGTACAAACACAGTTTATTTCAAAATCCTCCTTTCCTCATTTATTTTGAAGTCATTTTTATAATATAATCTTTTTTTTACTTAATTGTGTTTTGCTGCTGCATTGTTGTATCTATTTAGACAGAATTCAACTTCCTGTTTTAATAAACACAACTCTATTATATATTTCAATCTAAAGAATGCTAAACCTCCTATATTATGACACATTTTTAAATTATCTTGCCAAATTATTCTTTGTGGAAACATGGCCCATTTGCCTATTCCATATCTAACCCACCCTTTTGCCTAAAAATAAAAATAATGATGATTCAAAGGGGAGGAAGTAAACTCAGCTATAAACCACAATCTCACAGCCCATCCCAAGAAATGAGGGATTATCATGTGTATTAATTTCTTATTTTTACTGTGACAAGTTACTACAATTTTAGTAACTTAAAACAATAGAAATTTATGATCTTTCAGTTCTATGAGTCTAACATCCAAAATAATTGTCATTTGGCACAAACTATCTGCAGGACTATGCTCTTGGCTTGAGGATCTAAGAAAGAATAAACTTTTCCTGCTTTTCCAGTCTATAGCAGCTGCACACTTTTCTTGATACTTGGCTCCCTGCCATCTTCAAAGCCAGAAAAAGTACCCATTGATTTTCTCTCACATTCTGACACTTGCTTTCCTGCCTTCCTTTCACATTTTAATCCCTGCCTAATAATCCAAGATTATATACCTGTCTAGAAATCAGATACTTAACAACATAAATGCCATCTGTTAACTTAGTTCCTCTTTGACATCTAATATGACTTATTTAAGGTTCAGGGATTAATACATAGACAGCATCAGAAGGCCAGTTTTCTGCAACATTCCTGGCCAAAGAAATGTAATTTCAAGTCTGTTATATGAGTTACTAAGAAAACATGTTCCTAATTTAAAAACAGAAAGGAAAAAACACGAGACACACAAACAGAATATTGACAGAAAAGTCAGACACATAATAATACACATTTTTGCATTTATGTAAAGTGCAAAAAGAGCATAAATAACCTCTGCTGTTTGAATTCTTCAGAGTAGATGTAACACTGTCCCATGTGGATGGGACAGTATCTGAGCACAAAGAATCCTCTTGGAACTTGGCTATGATATGCACTTTTTCTGTTACCTTGTTACAGGGCTTATTTCAGTTTTTGAAAATTCATTTAATTTGTGATAGGATATTTTTTCATATATATAGGTTACAGTTCAATTATGGGGAATGTTCTGAAGTCCTGTTGGCACTGTCTCAGTTTTCTGGGCTGCTGTGACAAATAAGCACCCAATGAGTTGACTTAAAAAAACATAAATTAATTGACCCATTGAAGTTAGGAGAATTCCAAAATCATGCCATCAGTAAGGGAATACTACCTTCCCAAAGTTTATAACATTCTTCAACTGGCTGCCATAAATCTTAGGGTTCCTTGGTTTGTACAGCTACCTCACATAACACGATGTATCTTCTCATTTCTCTTTGGGGTTCCATTGACTTTCAGCTTCTGG
This sequence comes from Tamandua tetradactyla, assembly GCF_023851605.1. NCBI lineage: Eukaryota > Metazoa > Chordata > Mammalia > Pilosa > Myrmecophagidae > Tamandua > Tamandua tetradactyla. The sequence goes on along the minus strand of NC_135337.1, from coordinate 92,458,435 downwards.
CTTATTCCCATGACTTTTTCTTAGTCTGGGCTCTAATTTGCTTTATGTCTGAATTTTATTCTTATATAAAAGACTAATAATCTGGATTAAGGCTTCATTCAGTTGGGTCACAACTCAACTAAAAATAGCATCTTCAAGAGATGCCATTTACGATGGGTCTACACATACAGAAATGTGATCAAGATTAAGCATTTGTCTAAATTGGAGTACATAATTCCATCCATCTCAGCCTGCCATAGTAAAAGAATATAGAATGTTCACTTTTGGAACCTTGCCCATCACAGTCCAATTGCTGTTTTCTTGGATTTACTATAGATAAATCAATAATCGTTCATTCCATTCCACTTCCCACAGCAACACTGGGCTCCTTGGATCATTCATACTGCATAACTGAAGCAAAAGTACCTCTGTTTTGTTCATCAATGAACCAGACATGAAGCCCTTGGACTCATCATTTATCTGGGAAGAAAAAATGGTTATTTCTTCTTAGATAAGGAATGGTGAGCTGGAGGTGAGGGGAATGGGTAATATTTATATTCAAGGGAGTCATGACATTCTAAAATAGAATGCTCATGGCTTCTTATTAAATATTTCATTTGAATCTCACCTTCTTCACTAAGAAATTCATTCAGCTACAGAGGGTGGAATTGGAAGTCTCGGGTATTAAAGTGTCCCAATAAAACTTAGTGAATTGTAATTTATACTTCAAGTAGACAGTTTGAAGAAATTATCTTAATTTCCAACCTTTCTCTACATCCATATTTTGTTAAATGAGTCTCTGCAGCTACTCCTATCAAGAGATAGGGATCTTAATCCACTTTGAATTTGGGGCTTGACTTCAATTTTCATATTTATTTTGACCAACTGAATATAGTGTGACAGTTTGCCTCAAGAGGTCTTGAAGTGCTTCTGCTATTCTTTCATGGAGCACCAAGTCTACCATTTCAACACCTCCAGGCTACCTGCTGGAAGGTGAGGGACACATGCAGCAGAAGGCAGTTACCTCAGTAAAGGCCACCCTAAACCAGCCTCTGTCCAGAGGAACCACCAGCATGAAGAAGAGCCACCTGAATCAGCAGAGCCTTTCCTGCTGTCACATAGTGTAAAGCCCCATGAGGGGTTCCACAAGATCAACAAAATAGAAGCCACACCCGACTACAGTGATAAAAGCATGTAAGACCATGCTTTTATTTGTGGGATGACCTGTTATACTGCAATAGCTAACTGATAAAATAATCAATGTGAAGAAAATTGAAGAGAGTCAGAATTGTCAATTGGTACTTACTTGGAGGATTCCTTCAACTATATGAAGACAACATTCATTATCACACAGTTATTCCAGTTGATTTCAGATAAGTATATTAAAAAGAAACTACTTCTGAAATTCCATTCAGGGTAAGCAATAGATGTCGAATAGACATTCATGTATGTTCAGGATTAATTTATTCTCTGACTCAGAACACTCTACTCCCAGGAAAATCATTGGGCAGGATTTCAATCTCTTGCCTAAGATACCTTTTCAGCATGAAAATTACACAGAGTTTTGAACATTAGGGCTGTAAAACTTGGATGATGGAGTCAATACATAGATTGTGCACTAACAAATCCTTCAATGTTGTTATGAAATTTAGAGAAAGCACAGATATTTTGGTTAGAGGAATGGAAAAAGTTTATTTATTTTCCATTAATAATGCAGAATATGTAACCCAGTCTCTTTCACCCATGCATAAAACATCTTGCACATGGAACCCAATTATTATTCATTAATGAGCAGTTAGAAATCATCTAAAACAATAATTTTATTGGTAATAGAATGCATGATTTACAGTTTTACTTGAACATATTTAAGGTCATATCTGACTCTAAGATACGTTCTGGTTCCAGAAATATCAAAGAATCATAATTTCGGCCTCTGAGGCTAAAAGCCCTGAAATTGTAGCACTCCTTCAGCTCAGAACCAATAACATTTTATGAATTTACACCGAAGAATCTTTTCAGAGCCCCCTTTATGTCTTTATTCCTCAAACTGTAGATGAAAGGGTTCAACATGGGTGTGAACACTGCATACATCACCGAGGCAGGTGCACTGGCATGGGCACTATGCATAGCAAAAGAACTAAAGTACACTCCTAAACTTGTACTGTAAAATAGGAAGACAACTGTGAGGTGAGAGGCACAGGTGGAGAATGCTTTATATTTTCCCAGAGAGGATGAGATTACACATATGGAGGAAACGATCTTAGAATAGGAGAAAATGATACCAATGAATGGTCCTCCACCCAGCAGCCCAGCTGCAAAATACATCACTATGTCATTGAGGAAGGTGTCGGAACAGGCAAGTTGGACCATCTGATTATATTCACAGAAAAAGTGGGGGATTTCCAAGGGTGCACAAAAGGACAGCCGCAACACCAGTGAGTTTTGCAAAAAAGCATACAGGACACTTATAATCCAGGACCCCAGAACCAGCAGGACACAGAGCCGGGGGTTCATGATGATCGTGTAGTGCAGGGGGTGACAGATGGCCACGAAGCGATCATAGGCCATCACGGCCAAGAGGAAGTCATCCAGTGCTGCTAAGAGTAAGAAGAAGTACATCTGAGTGATGCAGCCTCCATAGGTTATGACTCGGTTCTGCATGTGGATGTTCACCAGCATCTTTGGGACAGTGGTGGAGGACACACAGATGTCTATAAAGGACAGGTTGGAGAGGAAGAAGTACATGGGGGTGTGGAGGTGGGAGTCAGTGATGGTGGCCAGGACAATGAGCAGGTTCCCAAAGACGGTGACCAGGTACATGGACAGGAAGAGCCCAAAGAGAAATGTCTGTAATTCTGGTTCCTCTGAAAATCCCAGAAGAAGAAATTCTAGAATTTGTGTTTCATTTCCTGGTTCCATGTGGTTGCTGTGGCTATCCAGATATAGAGAAAGATCAGGACAAATTTTCAAATATCAATCATTACTAACCTATCTATGCTATCCATAATTTACATTTTGCAGGCATAGACTTAATTTCCAGATTTGGTTTATGAATCTACTTCCCTTTCTGGGGATCCTCTGAGCCATCTCTCATTGGGGATTCCTGTCACACTTTCAGATAATTCCCCAAAAAGTCACGCATTCTATGGTTTTTAAGAGAAATTCATTTATTCATTGAAGGAAGGCATATTGAGTTCTGAAGTTGTTCCAGTCTCTCTCTAGTAAAGGGAATATGGTGTAAAAATAAAAGTATCTAGTCTGTTCATCGAGAAAGAATATAAGCAAATAAACACATAATCATAACATTCCATATTATTACAAGTGCTATAAGGGAAAGAGAGTAAGTAAAAAAAAGAAACAAAACAAACAAATGAGAGGGAAGAGCCTATGCTATTTATCCCATGGTGTTCATGTAAGACCATCATTTGGGTGATATGTGAACATATAAGAGATAGCACGAGCCACTAGAATAGCTAAGGTAGTGTGCTGTCTTCAGAAGGGATGTCCAGGGCCAAGGCCCTATGGAAAGGCAGGGTTTAGAATGTTGAAGCCAACTTAGTGGGGGGATGAGTAAGAGGGAGAGTGATGACAGCTTGTGTCAAAGTTTAAGAACAAGATGACCTCATAACTGCTGAAGCCTCAAGACACAAAGAGTTTCTTCTACACATATTGACCTATTCAGACTTATTTATTTTGCAAATGTATCCTGCAAAGTTAAATGGAGTCACTCCTTTTTTCAAATGTACATTTGCATCCAAACTCAGTATTATATGAGACAATTATTGGAATTTATGAGCTCAGTTGCCCAGTCTTTATCTCCTGGGGCCCTATTAACACCATCCTTTTCTCACCCTCAATCACAGTGAGTAGGACTGGAGTAAATACAATGCAAAAGCTGTCAACGTCAGATTGTCTATTCCCAAAATATTTAGAAACGGAAACATGAAATTGAATCTGAGAAAACACAGCCATGCTCATGTAAACCAGAAGCGTTGTTTTGATAAGGTCAATTACTTTCTTAAAGAAACAAAAATCTGCTCAATAATCAGAGGGAGAAGGCAATGAG